>NC_136503.1:120479368-120791868 GCF_053919585.1 Euprymna scolopes | reverse complement strand
CTATTGCACTTATTGGGACTGGAAATTCAATGGCAATTTCTATATCAATCTATAATTTACTGTTATTCTCTTGGTATTACTTCTACAATAGTGTCTACCAAAATAATTACTACTATGAAAAAGTAACTCTGCTATCAAAAGTCCGTTTTATTCAAAGATGATCTATTTTGTTAAAATTATAGCAATTTAATTTGTGTTTATTAAATATTTTCTTAATGGGAAATAGTTGTCATACATATTTCTAAAATCAGTAAAACTAATGTCACCCTTTTAAAATGTATTCTTTTTAGAGTCGACGGGACAATATAATTTGATTTTAGAACAAGTCGTCTTCTATAATATAAATCTCACCTGTCTGTTTAAATGTATGTATGTTCATATGTCTAGCAAAACAATTCGACAGCGGTGACGGATTTTCACGACATTGGTATCATTTTGAAGCTCGACCCTTCGGACCACAAATATTGAAAAATTGTCAAAAACTGAGTACTTTTCGACAGGGAGGGGTCGCTTTTCTTTAGCCGATATTTTCGAAAGTCATCGCCTCTTTCGGATTGTCTTGCCCTAATTTAACCTACGTCACTTCCGGTTTGTGATGGGCGTAACAGCTAAAACGCCACGTTTTTTTTCCCATGTTCTTTTCCTCCTTCGCCGTACGAGTTCGAGCCTGCCTGTCTACGACTTTTTGCAAAGTTCTTGGCAGTGTTTAGCTTTGTTTGATGTTGACGAGATTACCTCAAGTCCATTGATGAGGGTTGGCATAGAGCATATGCTTCTGTTCAGGACCTGTTTGCTATTTACCAAAACTGGTGGGAACCAAGCAGCTGCTCAGTTACTTTGAACTTTACGGGCTAAGCATACAACTCTCTTACATTCTTTATTACTCTTTTACAGTGGTTGCTGGCAGTCCTGAAAGCGGATTTAGTCTAAGTACATTTATAACATTGGAAGCAATAGACAAAGTGATTTTTGTGCTCAATGGTAGCAACACGTTCTGGAGGGAACAACATCTGGCTGTTAGGCTTCTGCTGGATATGAAACGGTTTCTACCTACACTTCCGTCAGCTCTTACACTATAGTGGACATATTCTTTTTAAACATGGAATGCAGAGGTAGATGTGATATTAATGTATGGAAGCTATAGAGTCAGTTATAGAGTATCAATATACTGTACGATGGAGAGGTACATATTAGAGTATCCATTAATTATGAACTCATCGAGGGAAATAGTCGGTCCAATACCAGTTTCGCTTAGAAATAATAGGTTTATGTAGTCTTCTGTAATTGGGTTTTAACCTCTGGCAGGTTGGGACATAGACGCCTGATGTTGGAGAAGGAGATATGGTAGTAGGGGCTCTATGCTGGAAGTTGGAGTTCTGGGTTTAATCGTGTATTGTCCTTAATCTGAAGAGTTTCGAAAGAAATACTTTCCTTCTTATCAGAGGAGAGGAATTAGCAAAATGCGGAATCACATTTTGCTTGCAAAGTATTTAATGCAACTGCAATATATATATATCGAGGCTGCTTCAGTCTTTGATAGACTATGGATACCCACGTAGGGGTGCCTGCACATGAATTTTTTGTGGCAGGAGGTGCGCAATCTTCAACCACACCTCTACTGAATCGACATTGTTAAATACCAAAGGCAAGTGAAGTGTGTGTACAGTACAATTGAAAACAAATGTCGAGATAAACGGACATATTCGGTGATCTGACGAGGACCCATGTGTCAACGCGATTATGCTATATATATATATGTGTGTGTGTGTGTGATTAACTATGTGTGTATGTATGCATATTTTTTATGCATATGATTCAGTTCTAAAATAATTAACTGATCATTATAAATTTTGAAACATAGCTGCTAGTCTTATCGGATTCGTAATATGTGCTATACTTAGTTTCATTTGTTTATATGTAAAAATTTCGATACATATGCACATTAATTGATAAATATTCTCCAAATTTCAATTGATTTGAATATTTTAAAGTCCATAATATGAGCACAATATTCAAGTTGAAAATATTTCAGATTTTCACCCTGTTACACCCAGCATCTTTGCACATATCATTTACAAACGAACTAAATTACTCCATAGACTCGAAAATTGGGTTAAGTATTCGGAATTTTTTCTTGCGTTATAATTTCGTTTTTAAATTTTTGGACTATTCCTATTTTTGAAAGGATCGGAGCAAAAATAATTGTAATAAACATAATGTGATGCTTGTTTTCTGAAACAACAAATCACATGGAAATTTTGAAATAATTCAAATTACAAAATGTAAACTTAAGATCCATATAGATGTTTTTAACGACGTTTATATGTGTTTTGGTGGAACTAACCAATGCTACCTACTAATAGACTATTCCGATCTCAATAAATACCGGAAGTCTAAACAGTAATGTGTAAGTCAAAAATCTGGTGGACTAACCCGACGGTCGTTCGTCGGCAACGACGAACGACCCACCTATTGCATATTGTTTCTTTCTTCGTTTCTTTTTCTCTCTTAGTTTCCCCTCTCTGTCCTGCTCTAAGTAAATCTGACGACCTAGTCCACAAATTCCAAAATTTCATCATGACAAGTTTCAAGAAAAAATACACGATTAAACCCGGTTCTCAAACCCCTACTACCATGTCTCCTTCTCCAACATCAGGGGTTTACGTTCTAACCTTCCAGAGGTTGAAGCCAAATTACAGGAGACTAAACAAGACCATTTATTTTTAAGTGAAACTGCCATTGGACAGGCTATTTCCCTAGAAGAGTTCGCAATTACAGGATACTCTAACTTAACTTCTAAATCTGACCCCCAAGATCGCCATGGGCATGGAATATGTGCCCATATTAAAGATAGCTTTCCATGTGGTAGGGACATCTCCAGGGAAGATCCTAACTTACCCTATATGTGCTTCCGGGTTGCTTTAGCTCACACTACTGCATTTATATTTACTCTCTATCGCCCCGACAACAGCGGAGTTACTATCTTTCAAAGCATATCTGAGAAAATTGGCCAAGTCCTATCTGCTTATCCTTCAGCTAACATTCACGTATGTGGAGACTTCAATGTTAACAACGTCGATTGGTTGACCCACTCAAACAAGACCGATGATGAGGGGAGGTTCTGTCATGATTTCTCCATTGCCTATGACCTCACTCAGATTGTTCAGGAACCCACCCGTGTGCCCGACAATGACGGCCAGTATGCGAGCCTACTAGATCTTTTTCTCACAACTTGCCCTGAACTATGTTCAGTTTCTGTTCTGTCGCCTCTTGGATCTTCCGACCACTCTGTTGTATCAATTAAGATAAAAATGAAATGTAATAAGTCCCCAGACGTACCTCTCCATCGTACAGTATATTGATACACTAAGGCTGACTGGGATAGCTTCCGTACATTTATATCTGATCTACCTCTGCATTCCATGTTTAAAAAGGATGTGTCCTCTATAGTATTAGACCTGACGGAATAGTTAATTGTAGGTATTGACCGTTTCATACCCTCTAAAAAGTTTCAGCAAAAACCTAACAGCCAGCCATGGTTCTCTCCAGAATGTGCTGCTGCCATTGTGCACAGAAATCACTTTTTCCACTGCTTCAAACGTAACAGATGTATGGAAACTAAAGCCGCTTTCAGGACTGCCAGCAACCATTGTAAGAAAGTAATAAAGAACGAAAGAGAGTTGTATGTTCAATCTGTTAAGTCCAAAGTAGCTGAGCAGCGGCTTGGTTCCCACCAGTTTTGGCAAATAGCAAACAGAATCCTGAAAAGAAGCGTGTGCTCCATCCCAACTATTATCAATGGACCTGAGGTAATCTCGTCAGCATCAGACAAAGCCAAACTCTTTGTCAAGAATTTTGCAGCTAATTCTACCCTTTGCGACCAAGGCCGCCAACCCCCAATATTTCCTCCTGTATCAGAAAACACGCTATGTGATATACGTATATCTGTACGTGATGTTGCCAAGCTAATCAAAAACCTTGATTCCAGTAAAGCAACTGGCCCTGACGGTATTCCAATTATAGTACTCAAAAAACTTCAACCTGAACTAGCGACCATACTTACAAAACTGTTTAAACGTTGTCTTAAGGAGAATAGTTTCCCATCTCCCTGGAAAATTTCATCAGTATGCCCTGTATTTAAGAATTCAGGTGATCGCTCATCCCCCTCTCAGTACAGGCCAATAAGTCTCCTGTGCGTCATGAGTAAGTTGCTAGAATCTGTGTTAAATACAGAAGTAATCAACCATCTCAACAAAAATAACCTTCTTAGTGACACTCAATATGGTTTCCGTTCTGCTAGATCTACAGCAGATGTGCTTACAGTTATATCGCATAGGATTAGCAAATCTCTCGACGGTGGCAATCTTTCTAGGGCAATTGCTCTTGACATATCTAAAGCCTTTGATAGGGTATGGCATAAAGGTTTACTTCATAAGATCGCTAGCTATGGTATAGCTGGAAATGTCTTCTCAATTATTAAATCATTTCTTTCTGATAGGTTCATAAGAGTAGTAGTTGAGGGGCAAAAATCAGAAGCTCACAGTATTAATGCTGGTCTCCCTCAAGGGTCCCAACTCTTTTCCTGATTTACATTAATGATCTTCCAAATCACATCCTTACATCATTTGTAGACATTTATGCTGACGACACTACCATTTATGGTAGCACATCTAAGACAGTAAACGACCAAATTCTCTCTGATTCTCTCTCCTCTGATCTTGAGCACATAGTACAATGGGGAAAGGAGTGGCTTGTTACTTTTAATGCATCTAAAACCAAGCTTCTCTCTTTACATCATCAACATTCTGATCCACATCTGGCATCAATTGAAATCAATGGCTCTCGTCTTCAGGAGGCCTAAAGTTTTGACAAGCTTCTGGGCTTGACCATTACTCCTGATCTTAAATGGAACATGTACATCAAATCTGTTGCCAAGGCCGCTGGAAAAATGGTGGGATCTTTCTATCGATCCGGTAAATATCTCACTGCTGATGCTATTCTCTATCTATATAAGAGCCAGGTACGTCCAAGGATGGAATACTGTTGCCACATCTGGGCAGGAGCTGCTAGAAAAGACTTGTCCTGCCTTGATAGAGTTCAAAATAGACTTCGTAGCCTCGTAGGAGATGTCCTTTTCTCCTCCTTGCAACCTCTATCTCACAGAAGAGATGTTGCGAGTTTGTCTCTGGTGTATCGTTATTTTCATGGAAAGTGTTCGACTGAGCTTCAATCTATGGTCCCCCTTCGCCAAACTTTCACAAGAAACACTCGTCTAGCTGTAAACACTATCAATAATTCCCCCCCCCACTCTTTATCTGAGCCTAAACCTAAACGTAGATTCCATGAACAAAGTTTCTTTCTTAGAACTGCACGCCTGTGGAATTGTTTTCCGTTTTCCTGCTTCCGGCTGACTACAATATGGTTGTGTTCAAGTCTAACGTAAATAAGTTCTTGATGAGCCGTTCCATATAAGTTATCAAATTTACCAAATTTTCATTACTAATGATTACTATATTGTCCAATTTCTACTGTACACTCTTTAACCCTTATCCTTGAGTGGCCTCTTGGCCTTGATAATGTGGTGATGCCTATGTAAAAAAAAAACTATGTCAGCGCACTTTTTGTTCAAAAAGTAAATACGGTTTTTAGTTTTTTTCGTCACGCTCAACATTTTTTCTCTTCAAAAAATATTTGCTTTTAAAAAATATTGAATATTTCTGTAGCCATATATATGTTGCTTATCTATCAAAAAACATTCTTTTTGGAAGAAATTATATATATTATATAAATATTCTTTTCGAGGAATTTAAAACAGTATTTCCACGTTCGTTTGTAAAGTTATTAAAGGAAACGAAATACTGTTTCCCATTCCCCTCAGTTGGTCTAAAAATACTAAAATCTGGCTAATCTGAATTTTTGTTAAATTTCTGTAAATTCAACATTATATAAAAATGAATCCCTTACAAAATACATTGGAATAATTACTAAAACTGCAAATTTAACAACAACAACAACAACAACAACAACAACAACAACAACAACGCGAGTAAACACAACAACAAACAAAGGAAAGACAACAATATTAACAACAATTATTTGAACACCTGTACACTCAGATGAAAGACAGCAAAAAAAAAAACAACAACAACTAATGAAGCTAGAGGTCCAACAATATGAAAATCAACAGCACATGAAATAGCTACTTACTCAAGTCATAAAAATAATACGTCCACCGATAATGCTACCGCATTTCCACAAGATTCAATATGGAATGCGATTGGAAATTTCTGCTACGGACCTGAAGGAGTTAACTCATTTGAAGCTTATTTTCGTTGCTATAAACATTTTTTGATATCGACTGCAAACAGTGGTCGGACCAGAAAAAGGTTCGTTTACTATTATAGAAACTAGAGACGGCAGAGCATAACAAGTTTGTGGATTCTATTTTACCACGTAAAACGTCAGAATTATCTTTTGCCGAGACGGTGGAACTTCTTACATAACTATTTAGCCCGAAAGTCTCTTTATTCCATAAGCTTTGGTCATGTCTAAATTTGCAGAAGAATGACGAAGGTGATTTCGCAACGTACGCAACCATGGTAAATAAACATTGCGACGAATTCAAACTTGCAGACAATTTTAAATGTTTAGTAAAACCAACACAAAGTCAAGTATCTGCAGAATGTCTTCTTGGTTCCTCCTCTTCTCTTTTCTCTCTCCCAACAATCGAACACAGCATATAATAACAAAACTCTAAAGCACGTCTGACAGCACTGACTTCTGCCAACAGTCTGCCCCTCCTCTTAACAACACAGGCTTTTTATATCGCAAAATCGTTCACCTCTATTTGCATATTCTTCTAACTCACGTGATCACTACTCTATAAATAAGAGTCTTGACCATTTCTTTTCTTTCTTTTTATTTATTTTTGGTGACCGACCCGCACGTGGTCTATCCAGGTAAGTCACGCATTTCTCCACACTCCCCCCTGATCTCATGATCACAAACAGGACATGCGGGCAATCGTCGTTGGCGGGTACTCCTTCGAAGAAGCACTTCCTCATTGCTGTTTTCTTCATTACCACCATCATTACTACCAGTCTGTTCCATTATCCCGTCTCGTGGTTCCATAGGCGGTGTCTCACAATCAGGGCAGGGGGGCAGTATCCGTCTTTATCGGGTACTTCTCCGAAGAATCGGAGGCGTCATCTCCTCGGTATGCTCCATCATCCCTTCTCGCTGGGTTTCGCAATCACGGGGGGTGGGCAGTATTCGTCTCTGTCGAGTATTTCGATGAGGCATTACTTCCTTGTGTCCATCGCTCTCCTCACTATTGTCATCAGTATGTCCCATCATTCCCTCATCTGGTTCTGTTGGTGGTGTTTCTATGCTCACCTGAAGGGGCAGTAAGTGATCAGGATCATCTCTGAACGGTGTGTGATCCTCCTCATCGTCCTCAGAATCAGAAGAGGTATAACAAGGGCGGATATCTTTTACGTGACGTGGTATGCCACCAATCAACATGGTCTGAGGACTTATGATTTCATCTATTTTTCCCCGGAAAAATTTCGTAGTGCACCCAGCATTTGGGGGTTTTATCCAAACAAGGTCTCCCACCTGATATGGTGTATTGACAACACTCACCACTGATGGTATGGCATCAACTCCTTTCACACGCTGTTCATATTGGTAAATCCCATTGGCTGGTGCAGTTGCTGGTGTTGCATTGTCCTTGGGTGTTATATTATACCAGTACACAGCTTCTGGAATAGAGCACTGCGTCCTGGCTGCAATTCTTTTGATGGTGCGGTGACACCGTTCTGCTATACCATTACCCTCGGGATAATATGCACACCGATAATGCATTTTAATCCCCCATTCGTGCACGAATTTCTGAAATTCTTGACATCGAAATGTGGCGGCATTATCAGTCAGAATTTCAATCGGGGCACCACGTTCAAAAAAGACGGCTCTCAACTGTTGTATAATGCTGGCTGCATCCTGTCGTGTCAACAGGCGCCATATTGTGAAACGCGTCGGGCCACAATCCGTCATGGTCAAAAAATGTTTGCCCCCATAATGTGTTATGTCCATCCCTACTCGCTGCCAGTTGCCCTCCACCTCGAGCTTCCCTTTTTGCCATTGGGATGGTGCCGGATCAATTCTCTGACACTCTTCACACGAACGTATGGCTGCTTTCACTGATGCTTTTGTAGTTGCAGGGCATACTCTTCGGACAAAATATGCAGTCCTCTGAATTCCAGGATGTCCAATCTGCTGGTGTATCATACGGATCTGGTCAGGTGTTAATTGATCCGTTACAGTCGCGCATGTTTGTTGTTGAAGATCGGATCCCTGCCTCATTGCATCGATCCACCTCTTTGGTACTCGAGTCAAGCTATCAGCCAAATTCTGCATCGACGAGACTAACGTAATGTCTACCTGCAAGCTGTATTCGTCAACTAGACGCTTAATTATTGCTAGTCTCCTTCGTACTAGCATTTCACTTGCAGCTCTAGTCTTAACTCGAGCCTTTCCAGTCAAGGTGTCGGTTAACCAATGGTAAACACACAATGAGTCAGTGTGGAGATGCACAACATTAGTCTGCCATTGCAATGCGAGATTAAGACCTTTTAACGTGGCATCAAGTTCTGCCAAATTTATATGTTGGGCATCATTTTTCGGACGAAGCCAGCATGCATCTTCCACAACAACACCTAGTTGCTCCAACACGACACCTGTAGCCAACGAACTTGCGTCAACCCATGCATTTAGTTCGTTTCCAGACACTTGCCACTCACCCCGGGCAGGGTCATTCCTATGCACTCTGGACAACATTTCAGCCATCATTTGTTGGAGAGAATCATCATCCGCAACATCGTCCCATCCTTTTGTTACTGTAGTCACTCGTCACCACTCCTGTTGCCGATCGGAGCCATCCACAGACAGGTAGATGTCCTACCAATTTACCACAGATAGAAAACACAGTACGTCTTGTTAATACATTGGGTAACTTTGGAAGTGGGCTCCCTCGTTTCCATCGCAACGTATTGCCCTCCTCCCAGACCTCGAGGCCTAGCACGGGCACTCCATCCTTTAGGCGCTTAGGGTCTTTGCTTATTAACCCAAACGCTTTCAGTTTTATTCGAACTGCATCCGCAGACATTATGTCCTCATTAACATAGATGTCATCTATGTAGGCTGAAGCAGCTTTTGCTGTGGTCTCATCCTGCATCAAAACAGTTTTAATAATGGTTGTCATAATCAAGGGTGCTACGTTTAGGCCAAAACCCAAACGTGTCAAACAATATAGTTTTCCCTTGAGTAGTACTGTCTGAAACGGCCATAATGACTCATGGACACGTATCTGCAGGTAGGCCCTCTTTAGATCCAGAAGTGCTACATTGCTCCCTTTTTGACGCCACTCTCTCAGTTTAGCAGCGCACACATCTGCGTTTCCGGTAAACGCATCAACATGCCGATTCAACTCTCGGTAATCCATTACGGGACGAATTTTTTCTTTGGTAGGTTGTTCAACAGCCATGAGCGGAATTAATCCCTTGGGTGGTCCCAGACGTTCCTGTGGGTATGGTATTAACAAACCGTTGTCAATCCACATCTGAAGTTCTTCTTCATATGCGGCCCTATTCTTGGTAGAAACTGCATACTCTGGAATCGTGTTGCACAGCCGATCTGGTTCCTGGCCCATGGCCCATTTCCACTTTGCAGTCCACACCCTTTCGTTGTCATCAAATGTAGCACAGAAGTCCTTTTCTTCAATCGACATGGCTGCACAGACGTCTTTCCCTTCTCCAAGCCTGATACCTCTAGCTGCTGTGATTGTAACGCCTCCTAGTGCTTGTATTGCATCAATTCCAAGCAACATGTCGTAGCCAAGGGGTTTCTCCTGCATCACCAGAACGTCAACTTTAGCTGTGTCACCCTTCTCAGTGCAGATTGTGACTGTCCCTTCACCACAACATACCCGTGATAAGCCATTGATGGTCATAACGCCAACTGGGTTCCTCCGCCACACCGGACAGCAATGGGCACTAACTATAGACCGGGAACACCCCGTGTCTATAAGTGCTGAACACTGCACATCATCAAGTTTAACGCTAATGACAGGCAATCCTGTGTTTATTGGTTGGCAGGGGGCAAGGGTAGCGATAGTACCTTGCCCCCAACTTCGTTTCCCGAACAGTTGCGAGATATGTGCCCAAACTTATTGCAGCGATAGCATTGCACTGGTCTCTTTGATTGTGGATATACACCTCTCCTATCACTCCGGCACTCTTTAGCAAAATGATTGGCCTCCCCACATTTATAGCACACTGGGGTGGCATGCTTATTACTATCTGGAAGAGAGTCCACATTGCCTCCATGTCGAAAACGAGCTGCTGCTGCAATTGGTTCCTGTTCCTTACAGATGTTTCGAGCTCGGGCCAATAACTCATCAGTTGACAATTCATCGATTCTTGATGATGCCCGCAACAGTTTACTGACCTCCTCGGGTAGGCCCACCAAAAAAGCACAGCTTAATATTTTATCGTTGACCCCACCAAACGGTACAGATAATTTTCGCAGGTCGGCTAGGTACACGTCGACTGTTTCCTTGGGTTGAAGTGTCCGGCTCGTGAACTGTTGCCACGCAACAAATGGATCTGTACCAAACGCTGTATACAGGCTCTGCTTGATTTCATCCCAGTCTGGTTCATCCCCGAGTTGTTGGTAGACTGCATAGGCCCCTCCGGTTAGCCTCAAAGGGATAACTGTGGCTGGTTCTTTAATTTTGCACAGTTTACAGATTTTCTCTGCCTTTTCAATCCATTCAACGACAGCCGGTCCAGTGGTAGATCCGTCGAACTCGGGTATTAAGCGAATGTCGAATCTGTCCATTGTTAGTAACCGCACACCAAGCGCCGAGATAGCTTAAAACCAACACAAAGTCAAGTATCTGCAGAATGTCTTCTTGGTTCCTCCTCTTCTCTTTTCTCTCTCCCAACAATCGAACACAGCATATAATAACAAAACTCTAAAGCACGTCTGACAGCACTGACTTCTGCCAACAGTCTGCCCCTCCTCTTAACAACACAGGCTTTTTATATCGCAAAATCGTTCACCTCTATTTGCATATTCTTCTAACTCACGTGATCACTACTCTATAAATAAGAGTCTTGACCATTTCTTTTCTTTCTTTTTATTTATTTTTGGTGACCGACCCGCACGTGGTCTATCCAGGTAAGTCACGCATTTCTCCACATTTAGTATTGACGCAAGGATTGAATTCTGGTCGAGATGCGGAAATTAGGAGAAAATGAACCAAACCTAACCCTACAAAAGTTAACAGAAGATTGCCACAAAATAGAAATTATTTTAACAGATTTGATGGATATCGAAGCTGGAGTCGAGCAGATAAAAAGTAGACAATTTAAAAAAACACGTAAAAATAAAAGACAAGTTAGGGAAAAAGGACACACATAGCCAAGAAAGAATTTGAAGAAAAAAATCCCGTCTCCGTGTAATCGATGCATTTGCCACATGCTTAATATGTAAAAATATAGGACACAAAGGTAATCATTGCAGAAATAAAATTAAATAAAACCCCGAGCGTGTTTGACAGAAACTGAAAATTATGAAGAAGGATTACGAAGATATGTGACTATAAAAATTCATGATAAAGAAATAACATCGATTCGGGTTCAGACTTTTCGATAGTAATTTAAAATACTTGGAAGAAATTGAATAACCCACAATGCTGAGAACATGGAAAACAGCAAAGGCCGATAACCGTACGCAAATTAACTTCGAAGGTTAATCTTTAGCGAACGTCACATTATTGGGAAGTACGAAAAATTAAAAGCTTATGTATTAAAGAATACTACTAACACACTCGAGGCGGACTGGATTCATGAATTTAAATTATGGAACCAGCCAATCAATAATTTTTGCAAAACGAAAATAAAAAGTACAGCAAACGAGGAATCGGCTCAATAGGTTGCATACTGAACCTAGGTCGCTGACAATAGGTCTTAATGAAATACTGTCCTTATGAATCTTTGAGACGCCGTATAGGTGTGGTAGCTTTCTGTCTGCCTTACTAGCTGTCTGTATTTTGTAGGTGGTATTAGGTTTTTGTTCTTACTGAGGATCTGTAACAGCTTCCTTTCCGTTTTCAAAGTCGGATTCTTTTTCACTTTACAGTAGCCACCAGATTCTAATAAATTTACCAATTTCTAAGAATATTCTGTTCTATCCATTTTGTAGCATTGCCTTTTTCTGCTGGTAGTATTATGATATCATTGTCGCTACTCAGTGGCTTGATAGCCAATACTTCTTCCTTTAAGATGATCGATTTTGGAGCCTTTTAATTCTCGAGCGCTTATTTCATTTTCCACTTCATCTCCTGCTTTGGGTTTATTCAAAGCTGCCTCCTCTATTGGAGCTATCATATTTAAGTATGAAATCCACTTGATGCTTGTGTCGGAGTTATGACCTTTGTTTAGCATTGATTCCTCAGAGGGAGTTAGCTGACGTTTATTATGGTTGATAATAGCTCTTATTGGTGAATGGTGGGCCTGACATCCTTAGCTTTTAGATTTTCCATTTTCTTTATTTAGCAATATTTAACTGCCTTAAATGCTTTCTTATAGGACATGTTTCGGTATTCTTGGATGCTGCTTTTGTCATCAATCCGAAATCTACAGTTTTCGATTCGTGATTGATGTTTCTTCTACCGATGTGGATTCTGTCTCGGACGAGTTCATGCCCCACTTGTTTTGTGAGCTTTTGTGTGCGCATAGAGATGACTGGTAATTTTAACGTTAATCCTAGTGGGATTAGTTTGAGGTCACAGCATCGGCATAGAAATGTGAGGTAGTTAGTCATCTTCGCCAGTTGTTGGTAGAGTTTCGAAATATATTTCCATTGCTGTATTCGGGTCCATATAGAATTGATATTACGTTTCTGGATTTTGAGATGCGGATTGGTTATTCGTATCATTTGGATTCATCGAATTACTGTTCTCATCTTGAGTGTGATTTTCACGTTTCGGTCGATGTATCTTGTCGAACTCGGGAATGTTTCTGTCGAAATCGGGAATTTGGATGGGATTTCGAGCGGAACCCTTTATTTACTTCGCGAGGATAGATTGCCTTTGTTTCGTCAGCCATGACTGGAGAGAGGTTCTAAATAATCCGCAGTTGTATTTTTCAGTTGATGAAACAGAGAATTAAACCTTCAACCTCCATGAGAATATCACTTTTACAATTGATTTTTTTCTACCCCCGAAAAGTAAATTCCGTCCAAATTCCCGAGTCCGACAGAAACATTCCCGACTTCAACAAGATACACCTGAAAAAGGTTGGAGGTTACTTCGACTGTAACGTGAAAATGACATTCAAGATGAGAACAGTAGTCTGATGAATCGGATATGCTTTGTTACATTTTTAGGAAAAAAATGTAATTAATTATTTTTTTTATATGTTCGAAATCGAGAGAGAATATGAGATTTTTTTTTATTTTCATCAATTTTGTTGTCGTCTGTCCTCAGTCAACAAATAATCACAACGAGAGAGGATGGGAAGAGATATATAGAGAGTGGACAAAAGAAGAAAAGAAAGAGAATAGCTAACGAGCGCTGGCAGAAGAGGAGAAAGAAAGAAAGAAAAAAGAAAGAAACCAGCTAGCGAACGCTGGCAGGCTGTATAGAGAGGGTGAGGTGAAAAAATATATATGGAGAGAGGGGGCGTTTTAACCTGTGCGCTTACGAAAGACACACACACACACACACACACACACACACACACACACACACACACACACACACACACAAAAGCAGAGTCTGCCCCTCGCTACCGAGCAAAGCAGTCGTCAACGGCGACACTGCGAACAGGTGTAATATTAGCAGTAATATAGTACTGTGGTTGATAAAGCCGAGGACGGCGCGCTTAATAAACATTGGAAAGGAGTCAACCTGATATATTTGGAATAAGTTTTTGCAGAAGGAAGCCGGATGAGACGGAAAAGAATTCGCTGAATATTGAAAAGGCGTCTACTTAAGCTATTTTGGAGCCAGTTTTTCGGAAGGAAATCGTATAAGAAGAAGAAAGAAGTAAAGACGCTAAGACAGTGAGTGAAACAAAATCTCTCTCTCTCTCTCTCTCTCTCTCTCTCTCTCTCTCTCTCCCTTAATCTCTTTTTTGTTTTGAACTTAGCAGACGACAATGACCAGTACGAAAATGTCGTATTTGGGTCTGGCATATATTTAACTTGAACATTTTCTCTCGATAGAGACAATTTATTTTTCTTTCACGCATTACATTTTAAACTATCAAAACAATTGCATTTTTTTTTTACATATTTCTTTTTGGCGTTGTTATAAATAAACTTTCATTCATAATTCCCATCAGCCTTTTGTTTGTTATTTCGGTTGTGTTTTTCTGTCTTGTGTTTTACCGTTGTCTCTGAAGAATTTGGATAATCCCTTCCCGTATTTATTTTTTTTTAATCCCGGGAAATTAAAAAAAAATTATTATTGTTGCGATCCTATCTCTACAGTCCCCAGTGGAGATATATATATCCAAACTCCTCGTCACTGACCGATTTTTCATTTTCATATTTTCATACTCTTTCCTTTTTCTGTCTAGCTCTTCTTGGAAGCAACACCGGCAACAATTTCTGCTTTTGATTATTGAATTTCGATTCGACAATATCTCCAACTAATGGTTTCTTTTATATCGACTAGAGAAACGACGATATTCTCAGCCCCAAAATTCGCGCGTATCACAAAAACTAAAGCAGCTTTCTTTCTCTTTCTCTTTGCAGAGACAATACAGGTCACAATCCTGTCTTTCGGATTGAAAAACATACATATGATGAGAGGCTTCCACAAACTAATAGACAAAGCGACAGTATCTACACACTGATATCCAAATTTTCCCGCACACAAGTTCGTGCACAAGGTGCCACAGGGCTTATGAAGAAGAACCTGAAATCCTACCTAACTAATATTCCTGGTGAACCAAGTGCAAAAGAGATCCAAACAATTGCACTTAAGGGAACAGCGAGAATACTAAAAAGAGCTCTCGGTTGGTTTCAATAAAAAGCAGGGTAATGTTAGCAGCTGTTTTGGCTGCCTCATGCCCAGCGTTACAATCTTCAAAGGAAGAAAATAAAATTTTAAAAGGCACACACACACACACGCGCGCGCGCCTATACTTCTATTCCATTCACACACATTTAAACGCACAAGATGCGAACCGAAATGAACATGTCTAGACATAATAACATTTTCTTTTAATTTCGTTCGTTGCCACAAACTATATCTAATTCATATATTTTTGGATATTTCAAATTTAATATAAAATATCCCGGATAGATAATATTTAACACATTAATATACCTTACTAAAACAAAACAAAAACAAAAAACTCTCTCTAAACAGAACTGTTTATCATGACATAGTGATATGCAACAAGAAGAAGAAAGTAGCAACCTTATCCTAAGGTCCACAGTGATACTTGTTTAAACAGAGACGAGAAGAAGAAGAAGATAAGTAAATTTTAGTGTCTTATGTACGACTT
Organism: Euprymna scolopes; assembly: GCF_053919585.1. Classification (NCBI taxonomy): domain Eukaryota; kingdom Metazoa; phylum Mollusca; class Cephalopoda; order Sepiida; family Sepiolidae; genus Euprymna; species Euprymna scolopes. The sequence goes on along the minus strand of NC_136503.1, from coordinate 120,776,284 downwards.
AAAGAAACTTGAAATTTAAGAAATATCATTATTATAGGAGTTAACATTACCTGGCGAATATACCCAGTGAACCAATTGCAAGAGAGGTCGTTACACTTGCCTACAAAAACGGTAGAATTCTAAAAAAGATCGCTTAATTATATAGTCTCTTAAGTAGTAAACGAATGTCAGACAAAAAGAAAAGGATATTAAAATGAAAATATAAAGTACACTGTGTGTATTTCTTTCTGTCTCTCTCTCTATCTGTTTCTCTCTCCATCTGAACACTTTACTTGTATTAACAAGTAAAGTGTTCAGATGGAGAGAGAAACAGATAGTAACTCGCCATTTTGCTCGTAAGCGACATCAGCATTCTTACACATTTTCTCAACGATCATTCTTAGCGCCATTTTTCGAATAATTGTATTTGCAAATTGCTTTCTAGCGACACCAGCTTAAAATAAATTTTCATTTTCGAGAATCCATCAGTCGTTCGTGCCATGCCCATTTTGTGCAGACACGCGTCCTCCCTCCCCATTTAAGCTCAATTGTCGCTGGGTTTGTTTCTCTAAATCTTTCTTCCTATGTTTTAATTGCACAAAATACATGCTTTATAGTTTTCGGATTGACTTATGTTTAAAACAGCTTCAATTTTAATTTGATTAATTAGTCGTCATTTGCCATCCAGAGTTTGGGCAACCACATTTTTAACTAATTCTTAATATCAAGCCATTCTGTAACGCGTTATCCTATTCGTAAGACAACATATAAATTAGAAAGAAAAAAAAATCTAAATTTAAAGGAAAAATATTAAACCATATCTTAACTCCTTCCAACTAACCTGTGACAAAAATAGCTGCTTCCACTGCATGAGAAACTCCAGAAACAATGTAATAGCAATGTCCCTTAATCACTTTGAGGAGTGTAATTTTTCGGTAGACATATAACATTTACATATTAACATTAACTACCCACGCTGGGTCTCAGAAATATCTGGATTAGGACCCAGGTGCAAGGCAACCCCTCTTGGTACTGATGGACCCGTAGATCTTCCCAGGTCATCCGTCTAGGAGAAGGAAAACTCTGAAGCTAAACCTAAGGGGAGGGAGGTCCCTCCAGTCTTGGAAGACATCATTCCTAGAGCTGGTGACTCAAATTACCGGTGTGCAAACCTAACCTGCTTAAGGAGTAGATAGGCACTGTCTATCGCCCGGCTTCCATATTCCTTCTTTGCCTATTAGCCAGACGTAGAGGTTTAATCACAGGGATTCGACAGAGACACGCAGTGGTCGATTTTGTTTCCTGACTAGGGCAATGAATGCCATTTCCCCATCTCCCGACACATATAATCCCCCTCTAAACTGGGCACTTATACAAGTAGATTGGGTTGACCATCGTCTGATGGGTTGAGGGTACCGGATTGACAGTTACTGGCTGCTGTTCCCGACTGGTAGTACAGGACCTAACTCTTTGGTAGCGCTTAGAGCGGCTGCTTCATCAACAGTTGAGTAATATCGGGATGTTTGTAGTGCCATGTCGTGCATGGAAGAGGACCCTGCACTTATCCCCGGTGGGCTTTCCTGAGGCCACAGTCCTAGTAGATGAAAGGTCAACTGATGGTGTACTTGTGTTGCATGCATAACCACTTGTTCAGCACACCTTACCTAAACTGAAACTCTTAAAAAAATGACAGTACAATAAAAAAATTACGCTTAAACCAGAACAAAACTCAAACAAAATCAAATTTCCTCCTCCCTTGAGGCTTGCATTTACGAACATCCATGAGCTTAGAACTAATTTAGCTGATGTTGAAGCATTTCTCCAAACAAATACCCCGGATATCTTAGCAATAAGTGAGACTACCTACACTCCTCCATCCCCTCTTTTTACATGCCCGGATATCTCCCACTCTGCCGTAAGAACACTGACAGACATATACACGGGCTTAGAGTCTATATTCGAAACACACTCTACTTGACTGCTTTAGATTTAACATTCAACATAACATTAGCTACTTTTATTTTCTCTACCGCTCTCCCTCGACCCAGGACTGTACCCTAATAAACAAAGTCTCTGACAGCATAGATACAGCACTTTCCCTCGACACTAGTGCACAACTGCATGTATTTGGTGACTTCAATGTCCACCACAACAACTGGCTTGGATTTTCTACTAACACAGACGCAGCTGGTAGCACAACACATAGCTTCTCTATAACTCATCCCCTATCACAGATGGTTACGTTTCCAACCCATTTCCCTGACCAGCAAGAGCAACACGCATCACTTTTAGATCTGTTTCTGACCACAGTTCCTGTTACGAACGCCCACAGTACACTTGGGAATGCTGATCATATAGTGATAATAGTTGAAATCACCTAAACGGAAGAACCATTGCTCAAAACAACGAGATATTATAAAAAGGCTGATTGGGAAGCTATCAGGGATCTCATCAGAAACGCCCCACGGCAAAATATCTTTCACTTCCTGCTGAACAGTGCGCAAATGAGACCACTGAATGGTTCAAAACAGCAATTGAAGCACATGTTTCCACGCGAAAATTTTATAGCAAGCCCCACTCTCCCTAGTGGTTTACTTCCACATGTGCAGCTGTCATCACGCAAAAGCAGACGCGTACCGCAGATTTAACCGGCATAAATCCAGTTCAAACAGACAGAAGTATATAGAAGCCAGAAGTAACTGTAAGAAATAAATAGTGACAGCTAAGAGAGAATTTACTGAAACCACAAAAAACCCATCGAAGCACAGAAATTAGGAACCCGTGACTTCTCGAAAATCTACAACAGTGTAGTAAATAATGGGCAATCAACTATTCCCACTATCCAACAATCATGAGGTTGTTTGCTCAGCAACTGAGAAATCTAACATGCTTGCCAGTCGGTTTGCCTCCAACTCCACACTGGACCCTGCTAACCACCCTTTCCCTGACTTTCCTTTGCGGACAGATGCCACACTAGACGATCTGAAAATCTCACCCCATCTCAGGTGCATGCTATCATAAGAAATCTTTACACTGCAAAAGCATGTGGACCTGATCTCATCCCGGCTGTGCTATTAAGAAAGTGCTTCGCCCAAGTAGCTCCAGTTCTCTCCAAACTTTACAACAAATGAATCTTGCTTTACTGCCTGCTGGAAAACTGCTTCTGTAGTACCAGTTTTCAAGAATTCTGGCAAAAGAACTGACCCAGTAAATTATCACCCCATTAGCCTCCTCCCACTTTTCGCCAAAATATTTGAGACCATAATTAACCAAGCTCTAGTCCATCACCTTACAGATGCTAAACTTCTGAACGACCAACAACATGGATTTAGGCAAGCCCGTTCCACAGCAGAATCCTAACTGTAATCTCAGAACGTATATACTAGTCACTGGACAAAGCGTGGGAGGGTAGAGCGGTAGATCTAGATATATCTAAGGCTTTTGACAGAGTATGGCATGAAGGTCTTCTCAGAAAAATCAGATCATATGGTATCACTGGAAGAATACTTAACATAATTAAATCCTTCTTAGATAAGAGAAAAATCCAGGTTGTTCTTGATGGTCGTACATCTAAACAATATGATATAAATACGGTAGTGCCTCAGGGGTCTATCCTTGGACCTCTATTGTTCCTGATATTCATAAATGACCTCACTGACAAAATTGTCTGTAGGATAGCTATATATGCTGATGATACCACGCTCTATAACAGACACGAGAGCAAAACAAATGCACACATATCTAAAGAAATGCCAGAAGCACTAGAGGATGACCTCCAATCTGTAGTGGAATGGGGGCAAAAATGGATGGTCACATTCAATGCTGCCAAGACTCAACTTTCCTTCAATAACTACAAGAAACCTTCTCTACCACCAATAGCAATGGCCAAAGACTCTTTATCTGAAAGTACATTTTTTAAACTCCTCAGCCTAACGTTCATAGGAAACATGAGTTGGAACAATTACATTGAGCGCATTGCCAGGACCGCTGTGAAAAAGGTAGATTCTGTCTACCGTGCTAGAAAGCTACTAACGCCCGAAAGTATCCTATACCTCTATAAGGCCACCATTCGCCCATGTATGGAGTATTGTTTGGGTCGGTGCATCTTCCACAAGTTTCTCACTTCCAGACAAGGTTTAAAAGAGAGTCGCTAACCTGATAGGCCCTGAACTGTCATCTAAACTTCAGCCTCTGTTCCCTCGACGAAATGTAGCATCCCTCTGCCTGTTCTACAAGTACTTTAACGGTGAATGTTCCAACGAACTGCAAGCACTTGTACCCCCTCGACGTTAATTTCCCTGTCAAACCCGTCAATCAGTAAAATCCCACCCCTTCACAGTTGAGATCCCTAGATGTAAGAGAGGCTTCTACTCCAGTAATTTCTTCCTCAGAACCGCTAGACTTTGGAATTCCCTTCCGGGTTCCTGTTTCCCCAACTGTACTGACATGTGTAACGTGAACCGACGTCTTGCTACCCAACTCCCCACATAGTACCTCTGTAGCTTGTGTCCCTAATTGTAGCCCCTACATCAAAGTGGCAATGTGCCTTGTTTGGGGTGAAAATGTAAAAAAAAAAGTTACTCATCAAGTTAGCCATTTCTTAATAATTTGCTCGTAAAAACGCATAACGCTGAGATTCGCCAGAAGAAAACGAATTACGAAAATTATTTCACTTAAGAAAATCAAATTTCATTGGTAATTTAGAATTTTATTTTTATCATTTTAATATTTTACTCTTTACAAATACAGATGCTTTTTATCAGATATTTAATAAAAAATGCGCTGTTGTACAAACTTACTAGTGAAAATATATTTGATAATTAAAAGTTTATTTTGTACATATGGTGCAAAAACAATATCGTTTTCTCACATAAATTACTTTTATATTGTGATTTCTGAATTAATTCATTGATATATATATATATATATCGCTTGGAAGTGCGTTTTTCGCTCTATCAAATTGTGTTATTTGTTACCGTTCTCAATCTGTTCATTCATGTTTTTGCAGCCTTTTCGACAGCATGGACAAAATTTAAATCAGCACGATTTTCTTGTTCCAGTTCAAACTAGGCCTAAAAGCTGTCGTGACAGCTCGTGATATCAATAATGCGTTTGCCATAGGTACCACTAATGAATTCGTGGAATAACAGTGTTTCAAGAAATTTCGCAATGGTGACGAGAGCCTCGAAGATGAAGACGGTAACGGCCTGCCGACTGCGGTTGATAATGTACATTTGAAAGCCTTAATTAAAGCCGAACCTCGCAAAACCACACGAAAAGTTGCTGTTGAAAATGAGGTCAACCACTCAACAGTCGTTCGCCATAGGGAAGTCAAAAAAGTTGGATAAATCGGTGCCGCATGAATGGAACAATAATAAAAAAAATCGTGACTTTGAAGTGTTTTTTCCTTCTGCGCAACAAAAAACGACTCCTTTCTCGAGTGGATTGTGACGTATGATGAGAAGTTGATCCTCTACCACAACCAGCGATGTTTGTCAGTGCTTGGATATCGGAGAAGCTCCACAACACTTCCCGAAGCTAAAACTGCACCCAAAAAAGTTATGTTTAGTGGTCTGCGGCCGGTCTCATCCATCACAGCTTCTTGAATCCCGGCGAAACGATTACGCAGAGAAGGACTGCCGACACATTGACGAAATGCACCAGAAGCTCCAATGTATGTGTCCGAAATTGGTCAATATGAAGGGATCAATTCTCTTCCATGACAACGCTCGCCCGCATGTTGCTCAACTGACCCTACAGAACATGAACGAATTGGTCTGAGAGTTTTCCTCATACATCATATTCACCGAACCTCTCGCCCATCGATTATCACTTTTTCAAGCATCTTGACAATTTCTTGTGCGAAAAATGCTTCAAAAACCGAAATGATGCCGAATCGGCCTTCAATGACGTCATCGCTTCCTGAACTCCGGATTTCTAAGCTAATGGGATGAATAAACTTGTTTCTCGTTGGCAAAAATGTGTGGATTCTAATTGTTCTTATTTCAGTTAATAAAGTCTGCTATGAAAGGAGTTACGATCTTTTGAAGTTCAACGTCAAAAACGACATTATTTTTGCACCAACATAATATATTTTATAAAGAAAATATGCATTTGTTCCAAAATATAAAGAAAATATGCGTTTGTTCCAAAATATAAAGAAAATATGCGTTTGTTCCAAAATATAAAGAAAATATGCGTTTGTTCCAAAATATAAAGAAAATATGCGTTTGTTCCAAAATATAAAGAAAATATGCGTTTGTTCCAAAATAAAAATTCTGTAATTGGAAATTTTGTATTTTTTGTCCATAGATAATCAAATATGTTTTATCTTTATTTAATGACGAAAATATATTTTTACCTCAAAATATTTTCCATGCAAAATTAGAAAGCCATTCTTATTTCGGGAAAAAACATGTTGATGTTTTCAGACCGTCATCTGTTTCGCTAAATAAGTATTTTAGATATATATTAATAAAACATAGCTTAGCTGTTGTAATTACTTCCCCAACAATTCTATTCCTATCACTTTGCTTATCTCTGCATAAAATAAAATAGAAACAATTATTTCGCTACGAAAAACAAAAAAACAAAGAAGAAAACATAGATTGATAAATGCAGACGTCACATAAATTCATTATGATCAGACAGGTAGCCACTATCTTATGGAAGTTTTGTGTATATTTTCAGTCCGTTATAAGAAAATCTTAGATTAATTTCTAGGAGTATTACTATCCAAACTACATCTTTGTTATTATGGTTAGCACAATTTTTTCTCTCTAATAATTTCCACCTGGCCAAGTAAGCCTCTGTTTCAATCCTACCCTAAGCCGGCCAAAGGCTTACTTGACCAAAAACGTTGTGAGACGACAACAAGTATGGATGGCAGTAATTGCTGAGAATGCAGTTAGGATATTCGGAGTTCCTATCCCATTGCGGTTACCTCCTGACGAAAGCCAGAGGAATAGTTGGCCGAAACGTCGTGAAACAACATCTAAGAAAGATCTGTATCCTTTTTCCCCCCTATTTCTTTGTTTCTTTTTCCTTTCTTTCTTTATTTTTGTCCTTCTTCTTCTTCTTCTTCTTCTTCTTCTTCTTCTTCTTCGCCTACGTAACACTGATAATTTCTTCTGGAATGCTTAAGAAACACGTTATTTATTGAATAAAGGATTTTCTCAAGTACCACTTTCGATTCTTCAGGTTTTTTTTCGTCTATTTCGTCTTCTTCATAAAAACGCTGTTTTTTAATGACTGGCAAACTTGTGGCTTTCTATTATTCTTTTCTGCTGATGAAAGTTGAAAGTTATATTATCCGAAACGATGAGAACAGAAGTCTGAAGAATCCAAATAATACATCCAAGAATTTACTAAAGATTCCAGAGTTTTGTAAAAATATCCGTCTGAAAATTTTTTAGAAGGTATATAATTATATATATTTTTAGAAGGTATATAGTTATATATATTTTTAGAAGGTATGTAGTTATATATATTTTTAGAAGGTATATAGTTATATATATTTTTAGAAGTTATATAGTTATATATGCCAACAATTAGCCAATCTGTCAAGTCGGATGCTATAGAGGATACATCCTTTTGGGACATGGAGGTATATCTGGTATATCTGGTATAAACATACGGAACATGTCCCAGTCGACCATAGCACAATGGTATATAGTGCTGTGAAGAGGCACATCTGAGGATTTGTTACTTTAGTTTTAATCTTCATCGAAGATCCCAGCGGAAACCACAGAGAATGAGCACAGTTTAGGGCAGGCGATTAAAAAAATTCTAGAAGACTTGGAAATCAGAATCGGGAACGCGTGTGGGTTCATCAACAATTTGGGTTAGATCGTAGGACACGGAAAAGTCATAAACTTCCTTCATAATTTATCTTATTTGAGTACAGCAGCTATTCAATGTGGACATTAAAATCTCCACAGGCGTGAATGTTGGCTGAGGCACGGGAACTTAGAATATGGTGAATTTGTTCAGCAATCCCCTTAAAAATGGTGACACCATCGTTATGGGGACGGTATAAAGCAAACAGGAAAACAGTGATGTAAGTGCTACTCCGAAGCACATACAGGAGTGCTTTGCATCTTCTTTAAAGATATCCCTGCCACGAGAGTTATATTTTAAGGTTTGGTTAAGATAACCTTTGATCAAGAAATGGTATAAAGAAGCTAATGGGCCAATGCCAGTTTCGCAAAGGAACAACGAGTCAGTTTTCTCTTCCGTAATTGGATTTCCATCTCTGGAAGGTTGGAATGTAGACCCCTGATGTTGGAGAAAGAGACCTGTTAGTGTGGGTCTACATTTGAAATTAGGGTTCTGGGTTCAATCTTTCTAAAATATTTTTTTTTCGGTCATAGTGAGGTTGTGAGTTTTTGTGGGAAAGGCCAGCAGAATTGTTTAGGGAAAAGCATGGAGAGATGAAGAATGAAAGATGAAGAATGAAAGATGAAGAATGAAAGATGAAGAATGAAAGTAGAGATTTTTGTGTTGTTGGGAAAAGACGAAGAAAAGCCGTAACAATTCCCACTAAAATGACATCGCATGGTCCAGGCTCCATTCACCAAATGACAATATAGCAGCCACGGTGTTTTGAACCTGCTGATAGGACAGTCTCCTTACACCAAGGTTCGAGTTCCTGACTATTACGCGGATAACGCCAGCCCAGTTTAAGACGTTTATCTCCCGCGCCCTTATTAGTGACATATAAACAGAAGTAGGGGTGAATTTAGAAAAATAGTTCAGAAGGTTACTAGTTGCTACTCATACAAAACTGCCGACCGTGTAGACAGCATTTTCTGGCTCCTTTTCTGAAACAGCGTTCATTAGCCGATTAGGACTGAGAAACAAAATAGGGGGAGCGAATATTATATGGCTGTCGAAAAAGTATTTACAAATGCCTTTTCTACTCTCCATTTGTGTAGAGACAACATATACAGGATGCCCCTCCCCCCAAATAGAACTAGTAAACCTTTTTTATTTCTTATACAAAAATAAAAGGAAATAATCCTAATTTTGTACACTCGAACCTCTGTCTCCGTAGTCTAGGATGCATTGCACAAATATTATGGTCTCTCCAGAATATGTTCCAAATGAACTGGAGACTGACTAGCAACCGTTGCATAAAATTGCCAATCACTCGCATGTCGTCCTCTTAAGGGATTTCCCTAGCTCTTTCTGCAACTGCAGTATTGAACTCACCAATTGTTTGAGGATTGTTCTGATACACATGGTACTTCAAATATCCCTACAGATAAAAACCAGGTGAATGAGTTACCTACCCGACGTCACACTTTCTGCTGCTGAGCATTTCCTGAAATCGCTCTCTCAGCCAGTCAAGAGTGTGATTCGATGTGTGAAGGGTTGCCCCATATTGCTGGAACAACCTGCGACGTCCGAATGATGCACAAAACTTCCTCAGCACTGCTACATAACGTTTGGCCCGCCTCATTTTCGTTCGATTATGCCATGTTTAAAAATGGCTACTCATGATGTGCACTTTACTGAGTGTAACGGCTTTGTAAACTTTCGCATGTGGTATTGTACTCCAATAAACATGAATTTTGCTAATGGCATGTCCTGACAGCAGAAAGTGCGCTTCGTCAGAGAACCAGACATGATCCAAAAAGTTTGGATTGTCTTCGATTGTGTCACAAACCAATCATAAATTGCAACACGTTTTGCTATGTCAGTCTCTTTGAACTTTTGCTTTATTTGATGCTGGTAAGAAAACAAATGAAGATCAGATTTGAGAAGACACTCAAAAGACTGTCGAGAGATCCCCAGTTTTTGACTACGCTGCCGAAGCGGTTTCTTTGGACTCCGTTCAACTGAGTTTCGTTCTTCATTGATGCTTCTTTCTATCCTAACACTCACCCTCCGACCAGAATGAACGTTCGTGATGTTTTTAGAATTAAAATTTTGCACAGTATCATGCTCTCTAAACTTTTTAATCCAGTCACAAATTCTGATATTTTATAGAATATTGCAACATCGAAACTCTCTCTTGAAATTTGTTTGCACGACCGTGTATGATTTGTTGACAAAATAGTCTTTCGAACAAAATACCTTTATTGATATCTCAGGACATGTTGGCAAAAAGTATGGCTCCAATTTTTCATGTTCAGTATCTACTTCATATCCTCAAAAAAAAAGGTTTGAACTACATTTATGAATTTCAGTCCAAAATATGATTTTTTCCTTTTTTATTTTCATTATATATATATATATATATATATATATATATATATATATATATATATATATATATATATATATATGTATATATATATATATATATATATACACAGTATCGGCCATAATATAACGAACGGAAAAAAATTACAATTATTCATGTATATTTCAAAAATTAGAACATGGATTTTTCTGAAATACTCAGAATAAACAAATAGAACCAATGTGTATAAACTAGTACCAAAAAAAAAAAATAAATAAATAAAATAAATAAATAAAATTACGATTCAATATTGAGAAATATTTTAGTTTAAAATTATAGCTGTGGATTTATCCTGGCCAAAAGTTAAGGAACGAAATAGAAACTTTATGTTTTTTTTTAATGCAAATGTTTTAAAAAATAAATTCATTCAATATTTAGTGAACATCCCTTTATTCTTTATGACCTCACTGCATCTTCGATCATAAGACTGGATTAGTTTCTTGCAAAATTCAGGATTTATCTTTTCCCACTCTTCCTCCAATAAATCCCACAAATGATTTTGATTTTGGGGATTCCTCGTCTGTGCTCTTTCTCCAATCATTTTCCAAACATTTTCTATCGGATTCAGATCCAGACTCTGCGCTGGCCAGTCCATTACCCTTATTTCTTCTTCTTCGAGGTAACTTATCACTTTTTTAGCTTTATGGCAAGGGGCGTAATCTTGCATAAAAATGCTTGGCTGATTAAGTGAAAGGCGTAAGCTCTCAATGACATGTTGTTGAAGGAGCTGCTTATAAGTCTCCGCATTAATCCTACCATAGATTCGAACCAGAGGGCCAACTCCTTCCGAGGATATCATTCCCCACACCATTACACTTCCCCCTCCGAATTTAAGTGTCTTTTTAACACATTTGGAGGATAATCGTTCACCTGCTTTACGCCGTACATGCTTCTTTCCATCAGATCCAAACAAATTGAACTTGGATTCATCGCTGAAGTGAACCTTAGCCCATTGTTCATCAGTCCAGACGACATGCCTATGGGCAAACTTCAAACGGTTATTTTTGTTCTTCTTGGAGATCAAGGGTTTAGATACTGGCACCCTGGCATGCAATCCAGCAGCTGCTAACCGTCGAGAAACAGTTTTTCTAGATATATTTTCCCAGTCTGTTCATTAAAATCACGAGAAATTGATGTTGCGGATTTGAATCGGTCACTAAGAGCCTGCCTTACCATAATCCTATCTTCTCTTTGAGACGTTTTAGGGGGTCTGCCGGTTTTAGGGGATGCTTCTAATGTATTTTTATTCTTATATCGAGCTATCACACGATGAACAGCACTTTTCGATCTTCGTACGATATTAGAAATTGTTGAAATTGATTTCTTATATTTGTAATTGTCTAAAATTAATTTTTTTCTTGGAGAGACAGACTTTTGCGAGTCGGTGACGTCATTTTTCTTAGTTGTGCTTATCAGCAGTTCCAATATTAAAAACTAGCTATTTTATGTAAAGCTTAGTCTCTTAAAAATAAATTTTCTATTTCGTTCCTTAACTTTTGGCCAGGATAAATCCACAGATATAATTTTAAACTAAAATATTTCTCAATATTGAATCGTAATTTTTTTTTTTTTTTTGGTACTAGTTTATACACATTGGTTCTATTTGTTTATTCTGAGTATTTCAGAAAAATCCATGCACTAATTTTTGAAATATACATGAATAATTGTAAATTTTTTTCCATTCCTTATATTATTGCCGATAGTGTATATATATATATATATATATATATATATATATATATATATATATATATATATATATATATATATATATATATATAAGATTAAAATTACAATTAAAATTACAATTAAATTTACCAAAATGATCCAAGATGGTAAAATTAAAGTATATTATAAATATTAAAGAATTAATATTTATAAAATTATCTCAGCCAGATGTAAAAGCTCAATAAAACCAAATAGGAAATAGAGCTTATAATATGAGCAAACAGTTAATAAAATATGTTAAAAAAACACTTTGAAATGAGTTAAAAACATATTTAACCTGAAAAGGAAACACTAGATAAATGGATAGTCCTTAATCCGCGGAGTTTCGAAGAAATACTTTCCTTCTCATCAGAGGAATTAGCAAAATGCGAGATCGGATTTTGCATGCAGAAGTATTTGATGAAACAACAAGTAAGTCAAAGATCTTACTTGAAAACAAAGAAAGTGAAGCAGAGGGAATATGGTGAAGAAAAAGGTGATTACACATGAATGGATAGTCTGGTGGAAGATAAAAAATCCAGTGACGGTAAAATCCAAATGTAAAACTTCAAGAAAGTTAAAAGAATTTCCATTTGTACAAGTAAAATCCAGGGAAATCCCGTAATTGGAAGAAGATGATCCATAATAATCCAAAGGCAGAAATCCATGGAATGATTCACAAAAATGTGCACAAGGAAAAAAAGAAAAGATTCCAATAATATTAATAAAAGAAAAATAAGATATGCATTTAACTCTACTTCCGAGACACAAATATAAATAAGAAAGATCCGGTAAGAGAAAGAGGAGAAAAAATGATGATAAAGTTAAATATAAAATATAAAATAAAGGGAAACACAAGTCAAAATGACACAGACAGGAAATGTTAAAGGCGCGAAAAAGATATATAGGGCAAAATGATATAGGTCAACTGAAATGTACAGGTCATTAACATGACATAAAAATGTCAGCAAGAGTTGTTAGACGACACTAAATTGAAAAATAAATAAATAACTGAATTAATAAATAAATAGAAAATAAAGAATAAATAAAGAATAAATAAATAAATAAAAAATAATTAAAAAAAAATTATTTAAGGGGAGAGGATGGCCGGTATCTGCAAATTAAGAAAAAAAAGTAAATGCATGTAGTAAAATATAAGTAAATATACATACAAGACATGAAAGTGTGGGTAGATAGATAGGAAAGTTTAAAGAATAAAGCAGAACATTTATTTTTTTTATTTTTATTTTATTTTATATTTTATTTTGTATTTTTTATTATTTTTTATATATTATATACTAACAGAAGCCTCCTACATTACTCGGGATTGAAAGATGATCAACAAATGTTTCACACTCCCATATTTTAATTGTCATCGAAATCGGTGAAATCGGTGAAAGCCACCCAATACCACTAACTCTTGGTGTTTCTATTAACGTGTCAAGTAGAACACACACCTATACAAACCGAAATTAAAAAAAAGAACTTTAAAAACAGTAACATTTTTAATAGAGAGTATACCCCAAAAACATTATGATTTAGGCTATTATTATGTATAGCATTTAAATAACTGATACCTATTTCGTCTGTATATATACACACAATCTCTTGTGTAAGAAAACTCGCGTAATAATGCATGCATCGACGATTTCAACATGCATGCTATTTTCACCCATTTCCGTTCATGTGCACTTATTTGCGTGCGCACATTCAGTTGGAGTCGAATCTTCAACATACTCCTTGCTTGCCTTTCGGTGGACGGCAAGCTAAATTACTTAAACTCGATTACTACTCTAATACAAGTTGGTCAAACCCTTTTGCTGTACATTCTTCTTTTCTTAAATATAGTTGATTTAACTATAGAGAATAAAAAATAATTAAAAAAATAAAGAATTCTAGTGAGTTTTTCCTCATTATCTCCAGCAAGTTGATTCTGATGCATACATTTCTACAACATAGCTATCTCCAATCCCGATACTCAATTTACCCAAACTCCTTTCGTTACATATTTTATACGTACAAATGTTTTATAACATAAACGAAATAATTCCTTTCGTTACATATTTTATACGTACAAATGTTTTATAACATAAACGAAATAATTCCTTTCGTTACATATTTTATACGTACAAATGTTTTATAACATAAACGAAATACTTGCTTAGACTTAAACTCAGGAACCCATGTGTACTGCGATGTATACCGTTGTTTTCAATCTTAAGCGTCTTACTAGTTTCTTTCTGTCACAATCGAATCTATTTCGATTGTGTGCTTCCGGTTCACGTCTGGCCTTCCTCTTCCAAGGCTACTGTTGGTCAGTCTATGGCCAATACTCCAAAAGACAAAAAAAAAAAGGCTCAGAAAAACGATAATCTCAGTTCAACCTATTACACCGTTACGAGTTTATTGCCGATTATAGAGATGAGAGATCATGACCAGAAAATATTTTTAAATTCTCGATAAAATATAGAACAATATTCCGTTCGAAGTAATCGCTAGGGCGACTGCCAGTCAGCTGTGTATGTCTATGTCATGCGATTGTCCAATGGAAAAACATATTGAACATGATATCTAACCTATTTTTCTTCTTTTTTAACAAGGCTTGTTATTACCAACTATTTGCAACAATGTATACGCGTTAATTGTAATGTTCATGGCTTTTAAAGTAACACGTTACATCTTGTCGGGTGAATAAACCTATTATAAGCATTGCTGTTTGCAGATTTTTCAAGCCTCAACCACTGTTTAATCAATTCATGCAATTCACAAGGCTTTATTATAATCGGAGTTTTATTGGCTTTAAAGAGTAAGAGATATGAATTGAGATATGCATTTAGATATGCATTCAGATGGATTAAGATATGCATTGAGATATAAATTGAGATATACATTAAGGTATAGATAAGATATGGAATGAGATATGGATTGAGACATGCATTGAGATATACATTGAGATATGGATTGAGATATGGATTGAGATATGGATTGAGATATGGATTTAGATATGGATTGAGATATGCATTGAGATATGGATGGAGATAGGGATTGAAAAATGAATTGAGATATGAATTGAGATATGCATTGAGATATGGATTTAGATATAAATTGAGATATGGATTGAATAATTGATGTAGATATGCATTGAGATATGGATTGAGATATAGATTGAGATATGGATTTAGATATGGATTGAGATATGCATTGAGATATGGATGGAGATATGGATTGAGATATGGATTGAGATATGCATTGAGATATGGATTTAGATATGCATTGAGATATAGATTGAGATATGGATTGAGATATGGATTGAGATATGGATTTAGATATGGATTGAGATACGAATTGAGATATGGATTGAGATAAGGATTGAGATATGCATTGAGATATGAATTGAGATATGGATTGAGATACGAATTGAGATATGGATTGAGATATGCATTGAGATATGAATGGAGATATGAATTGAGATATTTATTTAGATACATTGAGATATGAATTGAGATATGAACTGAGATATGAATTGAGATATGGATTGAGATATGAATTGAGATATGCTTGAGATATGAATTAAGATATGGATTGAGATATGCATTAAGATATGAATGGAGATATGGATTGAGATATGCATTGAGATATGGATTAAGATATGCATTAAGATATGAATTAAGATATGCATTGAGATATGGATTGTGTGATGGATTGAGATATGGATTGAGATATGCTTTGAGCTATGCATTGAGATATACATAAGGATATGAATTGAGATATGCATTGCGATATGGATTGAGATATGAATTGAGATATGCATTGAGATATGGATTGAGATATGAATTGAGATATGGATTGAGATATGGATTGAGATATGAATTGAGATATGAATTCAGAAATGCATTGAGATATGCATTGAGATATGAATTGGATAATGATTGTGATATGGGGTGAGATATGTATTAAGATATGGATTGGGATATGAATTTAGATATGCATTGAGATATGCATTGAGATATGCATAAAGATATGCATTGAAATATGCATTGAGATATGCATAAAGATATGCATTGAGATATGCATTGAGATATGCATAAAGATATGCATTGAGATATGCATTGAGATATTTATTGAGATATGCATTGAAAGATGGATTGAGATATGGATTGAGATATGCATTGAGATATGGATGTAGATATGTCTTGAGATATGCATCAAGATATTTATTGAGATATGCATTGAGATATGAATAAAAATATGCATTGAGATATGAATTGAGATATTTTTTTAGATACATTGATATATGAATTCAGATATGAATTGAGATATGAATTGAGATATGAATTGAGATATGCGTTGAGATATGAATTAAGATATAGGTTGCATTTAGATATGAATATAGGTGCATTTAGATATGAATGGAGATATGGATTTAGATATGCATTGAGATATGAATTGAGATATGCATTGGGATATGGATTGTGTGATGGATTGAGGTATGGATTGTGTGATGGATTGAGGTATTGATTGAGATGTGAATTGAGATATGGATTGAGATATGGATTGAGACATGAATTGAGACATGAATTCAGAAATGCATTGAGATATGCAGTGAGATATAAATTAAGATATGCATTGAGATATGGATTGAGATATGCATTGAGATATGAATTTAAATATGGATTGAGATATGCATTGAGATATGAATAAAGATATGCATTGTGATATTAATTGAGATATGCATTGAGATATACATGAAGATATGGATTGAAATATACATTGAGATATGCATTGAGATATGGATTGAGATATTCATTGAAATATGCATCGAGATATAGATTGAGATATGCATTGAAATGTGGATTGAGATATGCATGGAGATATTTATTGAGATATGCATTGACATATGGATTGAGATATGCATTGAGATATGGATTGCAATATGCATTGAAATATGCATTAAGAGATGGATTGAGATATTTATTGAGATATGGATTGAGATATGGATTGAGATATGCATTGAGATATGGATTGATATATGGATTGAGATATTTATTGAGATATGCATTGAGATATTGATTGAGATATTGATTGAGATATGGATTGGGATATTTATTGAGATTTTTATTGAGATATGCATTGAGATATGCATTGAGATATTTATTGAGATATGAATTGAGATATGGATTGGGATATTTATTGAGATATGGAGTGAGATATGCATAGAGATACTGATTGAGATATGCATTGAGATATGGATTGAGATATTCATTGATATATGGATTGAGATATGGATTTAGATATGGTTTGAGATATTTATTGAGATATGGATTGAGATATGGATTGAGATATGCATTGAGATATGGATTGATATATGGATTGAGATATTTATTGAGATATGCATTGAGATATTGATTGAGATATTGATTGAGATATGGATTGGGATATTTATTGAGATTTTTATTGAGATATGCATTGAGATATGCATTGAGATATTTATTGAGATATGAATTGAGATATGGATTGGGATATTTATTGAGATATGGAGTGAGATATGCATAGAGATACTGATTGAGATATGCATTGAGATATGGATTGAGATATTCATTGATATATGGATTGAGATATGGATTTAGATATGGTTTGAGATATTTATTGAGATATGTATTGAGATATGGATTGAGATATGTATGGAGATATTTATTGAGATATGCATTTAGATATGGATGTAGATATGAATTAAAATATGGATTGAGATATGCATTGAGATATGGATTGAGATATGCATTTACATATTTAGTGACATATGCATTGAGATATGGATTGAGATATACATTGAGATAATGATAAAGATATGCATTGAGATATGCATTAAGATATGCATTGAGATATGCATTGAGATATATATTGAGATATGTATTGAGATATAGATTTAGATATAAATTGAGATATGGATTGAGATATGGATTGAGATATGGATTGAGATATGTTTTGAGATAAACATTGAGATTTTGATTGAGATATGCATTTAGATATTTATTGAGATATGCATTTAGATATAGATTGAGATATGCATTGAGATATTTATTGAGGTATGCATTGAGATATGGATTGAGATATGGATTGAGATATGCATTGATATATGCATTCAGATATGCATTGAGATATGGATTGAAATATGCATTGAGATATGGATTGAGATATGGATTGAGATGTGCATTGAGATAGACATTGAGATATGCATTGAGATATGGATTGAGATATTGATTGAGATATGCATTGAGATATGCATTGAGATATTGATTGAGATATGCATTGAGATATGCATTGAGATATTCATTGAGATATGCATTTATATATGGGTTGAGATATGGATTAAGATGTGCATTGAGATAGGCATTGAGATATGCATTGAGATGTGCACTGAGATATTGATTGAGATATTGACTGAGATATGCATTGAGATATGCATTAAGATATTTATTGAGATATGCATTGAGATATGGATTGAGATATGGATTGAGATATTCATTGAGATATTTAGTGAGATATGCATTGAGATATTTATTGAGATATGCATTGAGATAGGGATTTAGATATGCATTGAGACATGCATTGAGATATGCATTAAGATATGCATTGAGATATGGATTGAGATATTCATTGAGATATGCATTGAGATATGGATTGATATATGGATTGAGATATTCATTGAGATATTTAGTGAGATATGCATTAAGATATTTATTGAGATATGCATTGAGATATGGATTGATATATGGATTGAGATATTCATTGAGATATTCATTGAGATATTTAGTGAGATATGCATTAAGATATTTATTGAGATATGCATTGAGATATGGATTGAGATATGGATTGAGATATTCATTGAGATATTTAGTGAGATATGCATTGAGATATTTATTGAGATATGCATTGAGATAGGGATTTGGATATGCATTGAGACATGGATTGAGATATGCATTAAGATATGCATTGAGATATGGATTGAGATATTCATTGAGATATGCATTGAGATATGGATTGATATATGGATTGCCCCAAGTGTTATAAGTAGTAGTATAGAGCGCTTTTGGAGTATGCGTCAAGTAATGGGTCTTATTGCCCCCTCGAGCTTAATGCTCCCTGTTACCCTAGGTGAGAGTTATATCATAGATGAGTGTTTTGTTAATTTTAACCAACCTTTTCTCCACCCAATACTTCTACTACTACTAGTCAATATTGAGCACTGTTGCCGGATGCTGAATATCTGTATACAATATATTATATCGTCTTATATCTGCATTTATGAAATAATTATATAATACACGTGATAACGCAACATTTTTTATTTCAAACATATTTCATTATTTTGTTTGAACAAAACTGTTAATCTTTTTATAACCTTAACAAGTCTTTTACGTATATTATGACATCACATTGTAGTCAGACTATATTAAATCTCTTGACTTCGTAATCCATATAAACCTATACTAATGAACAAACTTCAAAGTAAAAAAATATTTATTTAATAATATAAACACATATACATTCTTGAAAAAGTGTCAGATTCTGTTGGCAAGAAAAGCTAAAAAGATTATGAAATTATACTTTTGCCGGTTTTCTTTTCAAAATTGCAAACACTTCAACATTTCACCAAAATGGAAATTATTCTGTGTTTTTCTTTCTGCAAATTATTAGTGAAGTCGACAATCGATTAACAGTTTTGGTTTCGTTAATATAGGTAAAAATAAATTTGTTTATTTGGAGGTTGGTAGTAATAATGAAACCACTGTTTACTCTTTTTTGTTTTTCATACTAGTCTGTGAACTGTCTTCGAGGGTCCGGCTACACCCTCTGTGAAATATATCATATCAAAGAAGGCCGAAAAACTAAGGTCATGTAACCTGCTGACGTCATTGATTTTGGTCCTGTGAATCTGGTCACATGCCCCAAGAAACAACTGAAAGTAAATAACGTCTAATGACAAAATCGTTTTCGAGGATTTAGCAGAGAAGCCAACAAACGAAACAAAAAGGTCAAAGATTTAAATAACATTATATCATTATATTAAAATAATATAGTAATGTAGTAACAGTAAAACATATTACTACGATATTGTCCCATTGACTCCTACTCTCATTAACCCTCGTCCTCAACTGACCTCCGGGCCTTGATAAGCGATGATTCCTTGTAAATAAAATGAATGCTATCTAAAGCAAGATAAGTTACTCTTCTAGCTCCCTTTTTGTGTGTTTTAACGGAATTTAAAGCTTTTATTCGGTTCGAAAAAAAGAACTTGTGTTGAACTGCTAAAGTAAACATGCAATCGAAACAAAAAAAAACGCCGTTCAGGTGTGCAAATGCTTAGGCATTAGAATAAAACAAAATACTGCTAGAAATCCACCCAATAAATCTCATGAAATGCCACAGTGAAAATTTTTGGTTGGATTTCGATCAGTATTTTTTTTCCGAATTTTGAACACTTTTTGACGTCTGAAGACATGTTTTCGTTAACCGTTACATTTGGATACTTGCAATTAAAAGAGAGAAATTCTTGCAGAAAATTTGTATTTTTGATTTTAATTATTAAAAAGAACTGAAATTTCATAACGATATTAAAATGTGTACCATCGAATATATTAGTTATTTATTAAAGAAATCGTTACATGAGATGCTGCTGTTGCTATTATTATTATTATTATTATTATTATTATTATTATTATTATTATTAGATTTTCTAACAGATATTATTATTATTATTATTATTATTATTATTAGCTTTTCTAACAGATATTATTATTATTATTATTATTATTATTAGTTTTTCTAACTGAAATTATTATTATTATTATTATTATTATTATTATTATTATTATTGTTATTATTATTATTAATATCATTATTATTATTATTATAATTATTGTTGTTATTATTATTATTTTTATTATTATTATTATTGTTATTATTATTAATATCATTATTATTATTAGCTTTTCTAACTGAAATTATTATCATCATTATTATTATTATTGTTATTATTATTATTATTATCATCATCATTATTATTATTATTATTATTATTATTATTGTTATTATTATTATTTTTATTATTATTATTGTTATTATTATTATCATTATTATTATTATTGTTATTACTAATATTATTGTTATTACTATTATTTTTATCATTATTATTATTATTATTATTATTATTTTATTGTTATTAGCTTTTCTAACTTAAAATATTATTATTAATTTTATTATTATTATTATCATCATTATCATTATTATTATTATTTTATTGTTATTAGCTTTTCTAACTTAAAATATTATTATTAATTTTATTGTTATTATTATTATTATTTATTATTATTATTATTATTATTATTATTATTAGCTTTTCTAACTGAAATTATTATTATTATTATTATTATCATTATTATTATTATTATTATTATTATTATTTTATTGTTATTAGCTTTTCTAACTTAAAATATTATTATTAATTTTATTATTATTATTATCATTATTATTATTATTATTATTATTATTATTATTAGTAGTAGTAGTAGTAGTAGTAGTAGTAGTAGTAGTAGTAGTAGTAGTAGTAGTATTAGTATTATTATTATTATTTTATTGTTATTAGCTTTTCTAACTAAAAATATTATTTTTATTATTATTATTATTAGCTTTTCTAACAGATATTATTATCATAGTTGTTACTATTATTATTAATATTATTAGCTTTTCTAACTGAAATTATTATTATTATTATTATTATTGTTGTTATTATTATTAATATCATTATTATCATTATTATTATTATTATTATTATTGTTGTTATTATTATTATTATTATTATTATTATTGTTATTATTATTATTTTTAGCTTTTCTAACTGAAATTATTATTATTATTATTATTATTATTATTATTATTATTATTATTATTATTATTATTATTATTATTATTATTATTATTAGGAGTTAAACTAGGATAGAAAGCCAAGGACGAACTTTAAAGGAGGTATAGATTGCTGGGAAAGGAACGATGAACGTTCTAACAATGTTGAAAAAGAAGGTCCACACTGGTGGTATGAAAATTAGGAACTTTGTTGGAAAAAGTGTTGCATTTTGGCAGAACAACCTTTTCCGGAACAATCAGTCTCAGCTGTATAAAGAATTAAATGGTAGTAAACAGGCGGGAAATAACAACACTCCAAATGCAAAAGATGCAATGAAGTTCTGAAGTGGGATTTGGTCTGTCGAAGGGCGATATAATGAGAAGGCTAGTTGGTTGAGAGAGATCAGAGAAAGGCTATCAGAAATGCAGCAGTTGAAGAACGTTGAGATAACCATCGATGACGTTAAGGCTGGCATGCGAAGGATGACAAACCTTGTCCAGATGGAGTGATGAGCTTCTGGTTTAAACAATTTCCATGCCTTTATCCACCTATAGCTGCTGCTCTGCAAAGGGTTGTAGAGTCGGGAGATGTCCCTGCTTGGCTTGTGAAGGGAAGAACAACACTGATTAGGAAAAATCCTGCGAAAGGAACAGATGCCAATAATTATAGACCAATTACATGTCTGCCATTGATGTGGAAACTGTTGACTGGAATATTTGCGGAGAAAATTTATGAACATCTAGAGAATAATGGTGTTTTTCCTGACGAACAAAAGGGGTGCCGGAAAAGCTCGAGAGGTACTAAAGAGCAACTACTAATTGATAAAGCAATAATGCAGGATGCGAAGAAGAAGAAGAGGAATCTGAGCGTAGCATGGATCGATTACAGAAAGGTTTATGACATGGTTCCTCATTCATGGATACATGAAACACTATTGATGATGAAGGTTGCTGAGAATGTGGTAGGGCTTTTGGAGACAAGTATGGCTCAATGGAAAACGGTGCTGACAGCAAACAGAGAGGAGTGGGGCAGGTTGGCATTAAACGTGGAATATTTCAAAGAGATTCGTTAAATTTTCGTGTAAATTTTATAATGTTTTTCTTTATATATCACACAATGTAAAGTTCGAACATCTTTATAAAATACAAAGAACAAAAAAGCACACAATTCAAATCAGACTATTCCATACAAGTCCACTTAAGATATATAGCTAACCTTCAGTTAGAACCGAGGAGCACCCAACTAGATTCACAAATTTAAAAACTAATGAACACAAGTTTAAAAAAGGGTATTTCGCCAGATAATTATCTATTCACATATAAAAGGGTATAAATGCTTGAGAAGTTCACATAATCTACCATCCAAACTTTTCATGCTTATAAAATCTCTGGTGAACACCAAAATATCTCAGCTCCCTCGTAACCACAAGAACCCAGTGAGGTCAAGACTGTTATTATAAGAGGGACGAATTCAATCAATCCTGTGCTTAGGTAAGTTCTCCAACTTCGAGGAATTAAACAAAGCTGAAAACCAAATTCTGTATAAATTATGTAAGAAAATTACAGTTTTAAACGTTTGTATAAACAAAGCCTGGTGTAGGTGTCAGAAACACTCAAGTATCTGTAGATATAATACTTATGGAAAACCCTTATCAATGAGACTTCTAACCAAGTAAAATAGTGTCCTGCGATCCTCAGAAATATCCCAGCACAAATCGATCTTAACTTCAATAGCTCTTGCAATACTGTATGTCGAGGCCGGTTTTCAAAACAGGAAGCGTTTAACTTAAAAAGGAGCGACTTCATACAAAGATCTCTGCACAACCTGCAATCTCATACGTACTCAGAGAAGCTGAACTGCATACCATGTAGTCAGCAAATTCGACAACATCCATCGCAGGATTCTTTAACAAGTGACACTCAAAATGAATCTGGACGCGCCAATCCAACTTGGGTTTACTTAACTCTTTCAAAACCATTATCTCTTCAGTTGCTACAAGGTGGCATTTTGTCATATAGCCACCTATCAAGGCTATAGGATGACGGAGATTTTCTCTCCCACTGTAAGCATTAGCACTAAAAGTGATGCACAAAAGTTGCCCTTTCACACAAGATTGACTTCCTGTCTTTCACTCACTGGCCATTGCCAGAATACTGTTTCACTGTCATAACCAAGTCTCTCGATATTCTGACAAGGTTTCGGTAAATAATCAAATGTGTAAGTTTTTGAACTCGCATTGTTAACATTCCTAACATTCCACGGAAATCCTTCCATGAATTTCATAATATTCACGTGATTCGTGGCCACGCTTAACAAGTTGTGGACACGAGTGGTATCATTCACGATACATGGGAAGCTCACTTCCAATACAATATTTTTTCTGAAAATATCATTGGCAAACTCCAGTCAGAAAAATCAAACTTCAGCGCCTGACTACGCATATCCTCTGAAGTGACATTTGCAACACAGTTTTCAGATGGTGATATAGTATTTCCCAAGCCAAACTTGCCATCACTCAGCACACAGATTCAGAGTCTGGACATTTGGGCTTAGGGGTTGATGACTCGTCAAGCATCTCCCTAGGGGTTTCAAATATCACATCGTTGCGCAAAGTATCACACTCCACACCATCTGCCAACCTTGAAAGAATCAATCAAGCCTGGGACGAGAACACTATAACATTAACAGCATCCGCTTCTACAAGCGAACAGTTTACGTCCTCACGCAAGGAACGATCACCCAACAACTCAGTTATGTTATCTATCCATGATAACCATTCATAAACATTGACCTTCATTGTCATAAAGTAAGGCTTTGGTAATTCCCTCACCAATCGCAATAAATGTAAAACAACGATTATCTTCCCTAAATAAAACTTTTATTTCTTTACAAGAAATCCGAAAGAACGAGTGACTAATTTTTCAAAAGTAAGGACTACCTCCAAACAAAAACAAAACACAGGTGTTTCAATATTATACACAAAAATGCACGCAAAATGATATAACAACAAAGGTATATGTATAAAATTCCTTCTTTATGGTACAAAAAAAAAACAAACAAGTCCAATACAATATATTGAGCAGTGAAAATCTAAAGGGGAGGGGAAGTGGAAAGAGAGTTTAAATATACACCTACATTAGGGGGTGACTACATGCTTCCATCACATGTGTCACATGTGTATCTTCGAAAGAATCCAAATAACCAAATGCAAATACACGCCAAGGGCAAGAAAACGCAACTTTTATTCTCACAAAAACTTTCTTAGTATAACATAGTCTGGTAAGCAAATGGAACTCGTTATTGAAACTTTTAACTCGTTATTGAAAATGAATTTTGATTAAAAAAATATATCGTTTGTTTTGATGTTTAAAATATATTGTTATTCATTTTGATTAAAAAATATTTATCGTTTTATTTTAAGTTGATGTTTTATGTTTATGGCCTACATTCATATTTCATGTTTTGTAACATTTGATTGTCTTCTGCTTCAAACAAATATAAACAAAATTAATGACATATATTACGAAGATCATGACCTGGCTGAGTTTGGACTATTGTTTTTGGTGATCTTCTGTTAGGCTGATATATAGTTCGGTTCTAGGAGCTCCACCGTTTCAAGCTCCTTTTCTCTTTGAGAAAAGGCTAATTTATTGGTGATCGTCTAGCGATGGGACTGTTCAGGCATTTTTGCGTAGGTCAGAGTACGCTTCTTCTAGTGCGCTGGTTTTCCAACGCCTTCCACCGACTTCATATATGGCCTACTGAATGGCAAACAACAATGCAATGCAGTATATGTGGATCGATTGTAAATAATTGGCCAGTTTTGCGTTGTGGACTTGTGGACACAAAACAGCTGTTCGTCTCTATGAAATAATTTGCGATGTAACAATCGCAGAAATGTTAATATTTTTCTTTTCGTTTTGTGACTAAAGCAATGAAAAATAAAACAAAATAAAACAAAACAAAAAAACTACAACAAATAACTCTAGAAATTGTTCTGTTATTTTGCTTTACTTATTACGTTAATCAGGCGTCAAAGTAATTTAGATAATTTAGATAATTTAGTCAGAGATAATAAATCTCACAATCAGTTCTCGCGCGTTAAAATTATACAGTCGGAAGGATACTTAATTTTAATGTGTTTGGTAAAAATTATTTTTGTTGTCAATTTCTTGCCTGTTCACTATACTGCCTGATTGTCGATTTTGCTCTTGAAATTTAGGAATACTCCGACCCCCAACGATGGGACATGCTGTCACTTGTTTTATTTTTTCTGTTGCTATTGCTATCAGCAATGCACATAGAATCACCTTGGATACGCTTGGATACGCTTGGATACGCTAATGTTTAGCGGTGCGATGCTTCGTCTGAAGGCCATCTTTTATTTTTGTTCAACTGAGTATTTTTTGGCCACCCACACCTGAGCCTCTCCCAATTTTTCTCGCCAACGCTACTCCCAATATAATTCTTTTGTCCATAGATAAACAAGGGTGGGGCGTGATACTGTGAACAGTTGCCCTAGAAAAAGTAGATTTCGTTTATAAAAATCGGCCGTAGTCATGGTGACATGGAAATTCCAGTGACAAATTCTTTCTTTCTCTTTTTCTTTTTTACTCTGTATTTTACACCACCTTTCTTGCTTTCTCTCTCTTTCTCGATCTCTTTTGTCTCTTCTATCTTTCACCCACAAACTCAGTCTCACACCTCTTTTACTCTCTCTTTCGCACACACATTCATCCGTTGCTATCTCACACACATTTTTCTCACACACACACACTTTCCTGTCTCTCCCTCTTCTTTGTTTCCCATCCATTCCGCCTCTCATACACTCTGTCTTACACCTTTCTCTTAGTACACCCCCACTCACTCACTCTATCTCTCTCTCTCTCACACACACACACACCCACACACACCCACACCCACCCACACACACACACACACACACACACACACACACACACACACACACACACACACACACACACACAATCTCTCTCTCTCTCACACACACACATGGTTAAATCAGATTTTAATAACGTAAATAATGTATTAAATCAACTGGTGCTTTCTATTTGTTTTTATAATAAAATTCCTGTTGAAATAGTAAATGTCTGTCAAGTACGAAAAAAATAATTATTTCCATAAAAACAATTATTTTTTTCGGCTAAATATTTTTGAAATTAATAAAACACGTTTTAAATGTGTGTATTTAGAATTACACTGCTTTAGTCGCCAGAGCGACGTAATTTGATTTTGGCAACATTCATTTTAAAATGTAATGAGAATTGTTCCCAAAAGCAAATTATGTCGTCCTGTCGACTAAAATAGTATAACTTTCAATATATTTCAAAACGTGATTATTATTGCCAAATCGATGGTTAAATTTTTGCTCATTTTTGCATTGACTATACATCCATATTAATCCTTAATATTTAGTTCGCTGCACCTTATTATAGCAAAGGTCCACAGAAAATTTCAACTAGACCAGCACAGCAGTTTATGATAACAAGTGGAATTATAATACTAATCCTATTAATTCCTGTTAATCCTTTACTTTGCACGGAACCGACACCATACTGCTTAGTTCGATTCACCTTATCATAACTAAAAGAGGATACAAACTTTCAGCCAGATCGTCTCAGTAGTTTCAGAGAAAAACTGGAACGGGCAGACAGACTGCGAGAAATATGCTGTTGTATGAAATCATTGTGGAAGAATCGGATATTTTAATTTTACTTTGTTAAATTCGTTACTTTTTCTCCCCTCTCCCCATTAAAGATGACGAAAGGGAGGAGGCCAAGTTTCGATTGTTTAAACAATGCTTTTGATGTCTTAGTTTTACTTTTGGTCCTCTCACTTAAAACGGTTTTATATCCTTTTTTAAAACGCTTTGTTTTTACAATATGCATTTGTATTCGCTATGAGATTAAAATCGATAATGATTGCTTTGATCAACACAATTTATTTTTAAGGAAATTCATTTACGAAAAAATTCTTTTTGATTTACCTTTACTAATTTGTAACCTATTTGCATTGAAAGATTTTTTTTAATATACATCGACAAATATTGGATATGTGTTGTTTTCTATTTTATAACTCTAGCATATGTTCGTCATCTTGTCTGATAAGGTTGTTTTATTTGTATGTGTGAGAAATTTCAAAACTCATAGTTGAATCCAAAATGTCGAGTTCAAAATTACCGTATGCAAATGTATTGGATACATGACACTTTTCCGTATTTCCAATCGAAACTTAAACAGATTTTGAATATTCCAAGTATCGATCGTATTAAGATGTTCTGACCAATCAGAGAAGCACACTGTTGTTTTCAATATAATGCTACCATTCAGCTGACCTTTGATGTGCATTCTGCAATTCAAGGATTAAAAATGGCAACAACTAAAGAATTATCCAGAGAGATAGAATCATTGAATATCAGAAAGGACAAGGTTACCGAAAACCTAGCAAATAAATCAACCTGTAATTTAGAAAATAGCATCAGCAAGTATAAGAATTATTGGGACGCTACAGCAAATTTTCTAAGAAATGGAAGAGCGAGAAAAATAAATAAGAGTACTTCAAGGTGTATCAGCAAAAATGTATCAGCAAAAATGTATCAGCAAAACTGTATCAGCAAAAATGTATCAGCAAAAATGTTTCAGCAAAAATGTATCAGCAAAAATGTATCAGCAAAAATGTATCAGCAAAAATGTTTCAGCAAAAATGTATCAGCAAAAATGTTTCAGCAAAAATGTATCAGCAAAAATGTTTCAGCAAAAATGTTTCAGCAAAAATGTATCAGCAAAAATGTTTCAGCAAAAATGTATCAGCAAAAATGTTTCAGCAAAAATGTTTCAGCAAAAATGTTTCAGCAAAAATGTATCAGCAAAAATGTGAAAATAAATAAATACTTCCTTACTCGTTCTAAAATTAAAACGGATCTTCAGGGTACTGAAATTAATGTACGCTAATTGGGAGAGATCTATATCATATGTTGCAGACTTTCATTCAGAATTAGCAAGAAAAGTGTCTTTACTGAAAACCAAACATAGTAAAAACCGATTAAAGTTCGTCATAATATATGAAAAGAAAAGTATGTAGTTTGGGGAAAAGGTAACCTGATCGAATGAAACAAAAGTTGAACTATTCAAAAAAACAAAACAACAAAAACAATAACAAGTGTTTGGTGAAAAACTGGCACTGCTTTCAACAAGCACATTAATACCGCCCCCACAGTGAAGTTTATGATATGGCGATGCTTTTTAGTCAAATGGAGTTATAAGTTAGAATGGAAGGAAAGATGTATAGGGAGATTCTAGAGAAAAACCTTCAGAAATCCACAACTCATTTAAAACATTTCATGGTTCAACACGACAATTCTACCAAACACTGCAAACCTTACAAATGGACGGCCTGAAAATAATGGTATTAAAACTCTCAATTGGTCAAGTCAGTCTCTTAATCTGAATCGAAGTAAGAATTTGTGGAATATTTTGAATGTTAAAGTTCATAAGCGGTATTCGCAAAATATCAAGCAATTAGAAGAATTATGCACGTGGTAACGATCAAGTGTGAAAAACGATTGGAAACATATTCAATTGGTGTATCCAATACTTTTGCATGGGATAATTTTGAACTTTAATTTAAAAGAAATCGATGCAACCAAGTGTGTTTAATTTTTCTTTTACATAAAACAAATTTACAAGATATTACTTAACAAATAGCAAGCAAAATCGCGAACATAAACGAGATATAACGGAAAATCACATGTATCCAATACTTACGTCTCTCTCTCTCTCTCTCTCTCTCTCTCTCTCTATATATATATATATATATATATATATATATATATATATATATATATATATATAATTATTTTTTTACTATAATAATTAAATACCTACAGACACTAGTGTTTCATCCTTTCGGGAATCTTCAGTGCAGGATGTCAGGATTAACACCAGTCGACAGATTCGAACCCGGCAACACGAGCCATCTCTGTCTCGATTAGCAAAGACCGTATCCAATCGGCTACCATTAACCGAGAGAAATAACGTTGATTTTAAACATTTTAATTTTAAATGTTCTTTACGTCAGTCACAGTGATCTAATCGTACTACGATGATCTATGCATAAGAGTTAAATTGACCGACTTAATTCAACTGAAAGTGCTCAACGATAAGAAACGATTTTCTTAAAGGGGCTGACATAATTATTTTTTTACTATAAGAATTAAATACTTACAGACACTAGTGTTTCATCCTTTCAGGAATCTTCAGTGCAGGGTGTCACGATTAACCCTAACCCGAACCCGGAAATACACACACACACACACACACACACACACACACACACACACACACACACACACACACACACACATATATATATATATATATATATATATATATATATATATATATATATATATGAAACATCTTTAAAATTCGTGCACGTACTTATTCTAAGCCAAACAGTCTTTTATTGACGTTACTAAGTGACAATTTACTCAAAATCGGGATATACGTAAACTTTAAATGCTCATAAGATTCAAATAAAATAATGAATTCATTATAATCCGTGATCGTTATTTGAAAAATACTGAAAATTTCATTAAAATGTGTTAATTTCCGAATGTTTTTTTTTTAATTTTTAAGTAAAGGGAGGAGTCTAAGTGTTTATACATTTTGAGCTTATCATTGTATAAGTAACATTAATATTAAGCCTTAATTGTTTATCATTGTATAAGTAACATTAATGTTAAGCCTTAAGTATTTATCGTTGTATAAGTAACATTAATGTTTAGCCTTAATTATTTATCGTTCTTTAAGTAACATTAATGTTTAGCCTTAATTATTTATCGTTAATGTTTAGCCTTAATTATTTATCATTGTATAAGTAACATTAATGTTAAGCCTTAATTATTTATCATTAATATTTAGTCTTAATTATTTATCGTTGTATAAGTAACATTAATGTTTAGTCTTAATTATTTATCATCAGTATTTAGTCTTAATTATTTATCATTGTATAAGTAACATTAATGTTTAGTCTTAATTATTTATCATTGTATAAGTAACATTAATGTAAAGCCTTAATTATTTATCGTTGTATAAGTAACATTAATGTTTAGCCTTAATTATTTATCATTAATGTTTAGCATTAATTATTTATCATTGTATAAGTACCATTAATGTTTAGCCTTAATTATTTATCATTGTATAAGTAACATTAATGTTTAGCCTTAATTATTTATCATTAATGTTTAGCCTTAATTATTTATCGTTGTATAAGTAACATTAATGTTTAGCCTTAATTATTTATCATTAATGTTTAACCTTAATTATTTATCATTGTATAAGTAACATTAAAGTTTAGCCTTAATTATTTATCGTTGTATAAGAAACATTAATGTTTAGCCTTAATTATTTATCATTAATGTTTAACCTTAATTATTTATCATTGTATAAGTAACATTAAAGTTTAGCCTTAATTATTTATCGTTGTATAAGTAACATTAATGTTTAGCCTTAATTATTTATCGTTGTATAAGTAACATTAATTTTTAGCCTTAATTATTTATCATTGTATAAGTAACATTAATGTTTAGCCTTAATTATTTATCATTGTATAAGTAACATTAATGTTAAGCCTTAATTATTTATCGTTGTATAAGTAACATTAATGTTTAGCCTTAATTATTTATCATTGTATAAGTAATATTAATGTTAAGCCATAATTATTTATCGTTGTATAAGTAACATTAATGTTTAGCCTTAATTATTTATCATTAGTATTTAGTCTTAATTATTTATCATTGTATAAGTAACATTAATGTTTAGCCTTAATTATTTATCATTGTATAAGTAATATTAATGTTAAGCCATAATTATTTATCGTTGTATAAGTAACATTAATGTTTAGTCTTAATTATTTATCATTAGTATTTAGTCTTAATTATTTATCATTGTATAAGTAACATTAATGTTTAGCCATAATTATTTATCGTTGTATAAGTAACATTAATGTTTAGCCTTAATTATTTATCATTAATGTTTAACCTTAATTATTTATCATTGTATAAGTAACATTAAAGTTTAGCCTTAATTATTTATCGTTGTATAAGAAACATTAATGTTTAGCCTTAATTATTTATCATTAATGTTTAACCTTAATTATTTATCATTGTATAAGTAACATTAAAGTTTAGCCTTAATTATTTATCATTGTATAAGTAACATTAATGTTTAGCCTTAATTATTTATCATTGTATAAGTAACATTAATGTTTAGCCTTAATTATTTATCATTGTATAAGTAACATTAAAGTTTAGCCTTAATTATTTATCATTGTATAAGTAACATTTATGTTTAGCCTTAATTATTTATCATTGTATAAGTAACATTAATGTTTAGCCTTAATTATTTATCATTGTATAAGTAACATTTATGTTTAGCCTTAATTATTTATCATTGTATAAGTAACATTAAAGTTTAGCCTTAATTATTTATCGTTGTATAAGTAACATTAATGTTTAGCCTTAATTATTTATCGTTGTATAAGTAACATTAATGTTTAGCCTTAATTATTTATCATTGTATAAGTAACATTAATGTTTAGCCTTAATTATTTATCATTGTATAAGTAACATTAATGTTAAGCCTTAATTATTTATCGTTGTATAAGTAACATTAATGTTTAGCCTTAATTATTTATCATTGTATAAGTAATATTAATGTTAAGCCATAATTATTTATCGTTTTATAAGTAACATTAATGTTTAGCCTTAATTATTTATCATTAGTATTTAGTCTTAATTATTTATCATTGTATAAGTAACATTAATGTTTAGCCTTAATTATTTATCATTGTATAAGTAATATTAATGTTAAGCCATAATTATTTATCGTTGTATAAGTAACATTAATGTTTAGTCTTAATTATTTATCATTAGTATTTAGTCTTAATTATTTATCATTGTATAAGTAACATTAATGTTTAGCCATAATTATTTATCGTTGTATAAGTAACATTAATGTTTAGCCTTAATTATTTATCATTAATGTTTAGCCTTAATTATTTATCATTGTATAAGTAACATTAATCTTTAGCCTTAATTATTCATCATTAATGTTTAGCCTTAATTATTTATCATTGTATGAGTAACATTAATCTTTAGCCTTAATTATTCATCATTAATGTTTAGCCTTAATTATTTATCATTGTATAAGTAGCATTAATGTTTAGTCTTAATTATTTATCATTAGTATTTAGTCTTAATTATTTATCATTGTATAAGTAACATTAATGTAAAGCCTTAATTATTTATCGTTGTATAAGTAACATTAATGTTTAGCCTTAATTATTTATCATTAATGTTTAGCCTTTATTATTTATCGTTGTATAAGTAACATTAATGTTTAGCCTTAATTATTTATCATTAATGTTTAGCCTTAATTATTTATCGTTGTATAAGTAACATTAATGTTTAGCCTTAATTATTTATCATTGTATAAGTAACATTAATGTTTAGCCTTAATTATTTATCATTGTATAAGTAATATTAATGTTAATCCATAATTATTTATCGTTGTATAAGTAACATTAATGTTTAGCCTTAATTATTTATCATTAATGTTTAGCCTT
Source organism: Euprymna scolopes (assembly GCF_053919585.1). Classification (NCBI taxonomy): domain Eukaryota; kingdom Metazoa; phylum Mollusca; class Cephalopoda; order Sepiida; family Sepiolidae; genus Euprymna; species Euprymna scolopes. The sequence goes on along the minus strand of NC_136503.1, from coordinate 120,742,802 downwards.
TATTATTTATCGTTGTATAAGTAACATTAATGTTTAGCCTTAATTATTTATCATTAATGTTTAGCCTTAATTATTTATCATTGTATAAGTAACATTAATGTTTAGCCTTAATTATTTATCATTGTATAAGTAACATTAATCTTAAGCCTTAATTATTTATCATTGTATAAGTAATATTAATGTTAATCCATAATTATTTATCGTTGTATAAGTAACATTAATGTTTAGCCTTAATTATTTATCATTAATGTTTAGCCTTAATTATTTATCATTGTATAAGTAACATTAATGTTTAGTTTTAATTATTTATCATTAATGTTTAGCCTTAATTATTTATCATTGTATAAGTAACATTAATCTTTAGCCTTAATTATTCATCATTAATGTTTAGCCTTAATTATTTATCATTGTATAAGTAGCATTAATGTTTAGTCTTAATTATTTATCATTAGTATTTAGTCTTAATTATTTATCATTGTATAAGTAACATTAATGTAAAGCCTTAATTATTTATCGTTGTATAAGTAACATTAATGTTTAGCCTTAATTATTTATCATTAATGTTTAGCCTTTATTATTTATCGTTGTATAAGTAACATTAATGTTTAGCCTTAATTATTTATCATTAGTATTTTGTCTTAATTATTTATCATTGTATAAGTAACATTAATGTAAAGCCTTACTTATTTATCGTTGTATAAGTAACATTAATGTTTAGCCTTAATTATGTATCATTAATGTTTAACCTTAATTATTTATCATTGTATAAGTAACATTAATGTTTAGCCTTAATTATTTATCGTTGTATGTAACATTAATGTTTAGCCTTAATTATTTATCATTGTATAAGTAACATTAATGTTTAGCCTTAATTATTTATCGTTGTATAAGTAACATTAATGTTTAGCCTTAATTATTTATCATTGTATAAGTAACATTAATGTTTAGCCTTAATTATTTATCATTGTATAAGTAACATTAATGTTTAGCCTTAATTATTTATCATTGTATAAGTAACATTAATGTTTAGCCTTAATTATTTATCGTTGTATAAGTAACATTTATGTTTAGCCTTAATTATTTATCATTGTATAAGTAACATTAATGTTTAGCCTTAATTATTTATCATTGTATAAGTAACATTAATGTTAAGCCTTAATTATTTATCGTTGTATAAGTAACATTAATGTTTAGCCTTAATTATTTATCATTGTATAAGTAATATTAATGTTAAGCCATAATTATTTATCGTTGTATAAGTAACATTAATGTTTAGCCATAATTATTTATCGTTGTATAAGTAACATTAATGTTTAGCCTTAATTATTTATCATTAATGTTTAGCCTTAATTATTTATCATTGTATAAGTAACATTAATGTTTAGTTTTAATTATTTATCATTAATGTTTAGCCTTAATTATTTATCATTGTATAAGTAACATTAATCTTTAGCCTTAATTATTCATCATTAATGTTTAGCCTTAATTATTTATCATTGTATAAGTAGCATTAATGTTTAGTCTTAATTATTTATCATTAGTATTAGGTCTTAATTATTTATCATTGTATAAGTAACATTAATGTAAAGCCTTAATTATTTATCGTTGTATAAGTAACATTAATGTTTAGCCTTAATTATTTATCATTAATGTTTAGCCTTTATTATTTATCGTTGTATAAGTAACATTAATGTTTAGCCTTAATTATTTATCATTAATGTTTAGCCTTAATTATTTATCGTTGTATAAGTAACATTAATGTTTAGCCTTAATTATTTATCATTGTATAAGTAACATTAATCTTAAGCCTTAATTATTTATCATTGTATAAGTAATATTAATGTTAAGCCATAATTATTTATCGTTGTATAAGTAACATTAATGTTTAGCCTTAATTATTTATCATTAATGTTTAGCCTTAATTATTTATCGTTGTATAAGTAACATTAATGTTTAGCCTTAATTATTTATCATTGTATAAGTAACATTAATCTTAAGCCTTAATTATTTATCATTGTATAAGTAATATTAATGTTAAGCCATAATTATTTATCGTTGTATAAGTAACATTAATGTTTAGCCTTAATTATTTATCATTAATGTTTAGCCTTAATTATTTATCGTTGTATAAGTAACATTAATGTTTAGCCTTAATTATTTATCATTGTATAAGTAACATTAATCTTAAGCCTTAATTATTTATCATTGTATAAGTAATATTAATGTTAAGCCATAATTATTTATCGTTGTATAAGTAACATTAATGTTTAGCCTTAATTATTTATCATTAATGTTTAGCCTTAATTATTTATCGTTGTATAAGTAACATTAATGTTTAGCCTTAATTATTTATCATTGTATAAGTAACATTAATCTTAAGCCTTAATTATTTATCATTGTATAAGTAATATTAATGTTAAGCCATAATTATTTATCGTTGTATAAGTAACATTAATGTTTAGCCTTAATTATTTATCATTAATGTTTAGCCTTAATTATTTATCATTGTATAAGTAACATTAATGTTTAGTTTTAATTATTTATCATTAATGTTAAGCCTTAATTATTTATCATTGTATAAGTAACATTAATCTTTAGCCTTAATTATTCATCATTAATGTTTAGCCTTAATTATTTATCATTGTATAAGTAGCATTAATGTTTAGTCTTAATTATTTATCATTAGTATTTAGTCTTAATTATTTATCATTGTATAAGTAACATTAACGTTAAGCCTTAAGTATTTATCGTTGTATAAGTAACATTAATGTTTAGCCTTAATTATTTATCGTTCTTTAAGTAACATTAATGTTTAGCCTTAATTATTTATCGTTAATGTTTAGCCTTAATTATTTATCATTGTATAAGTAACATTAATGTTAAGCCTTAATTATTTATCATTAATATTTAGTCTTAATTATTTATCGTTGTATAAGTAACATTAATGTTTAGTCTTAATTATTTATCATCAGTATTTAGTCTTAATTATTTATCATTGTATAAGTAACATTAATGTTTAGTCTTAATTATTTATCATTGTATAAGTAACATTAATGTAAAGCCTTAATTATTTACCGTTGTATAAGTAACATTAATGTTTAGCCTTAATTATTTATCAATAATGTTTAGCATTAATTATTTATCATTGTATAAGTACCATTAATGTTTAGCCTTAATTATTTATCATTGTATAAGTAACATTAATGTTTAGCCTTAATTATTTATCATTAATGTTTAGCCTTAATTATTTATCGTTGTATAAGTAACATTAATGTTTAGCCTTAATTATTTATCATTAATGTTTAGCCTTAATTATTTATCGTTGTATAAGTAACATTAATGTTTAGCCTTAATTATTTATCATTGTATAAGTAACATTAATGTTTAGCCTTAATTATTTATCATTGTATAAGTAACATTAATCTTAAGCCTTAATTATTTATCATTGTATAAGTAATATTAATGTTAATCCATAATTATTTATCGTTGTATAAGTAACATTAATGTTTAGCCTTAATTATTTATCATTAATGTTTAGCCTTAATTATTTATCATTGTATAAGTAACATTAATGTTTAGTTTTAATTATTTATCATTAATGTTTAGCCTTAATTATTTATCATTGTATAAGTAACATTAATCTTTAGCCTTAATTATTCATCATTAATGTTTAGCCTTAATTATTTATCATTGTATAAGTAGCATTAATGTTTAGTCTTAATTATTTATCATTAGTATTTAGTCTTAATTATTTATCATTGTATAAGTAACATTAATGTAAAGCCTTAATTATTTATCGTTGTATAAGTAACATTAATGTTTAGCCTTAATTATTTATCATTAATGTTTAGCCTTTATTATTTATCGTTGTATAAGTAATATTAATGTTTAGCCTTAATTATTTATCATTAGTATTTAGTCTTAATTATTTATCATTGTATAAGTAACATTAATGTAAAGCCTTACTTATTTATCGTTGTATAAGTAACATTAATGTTTAGCCTTAATTATTTATCGTTGTATAAGTAACATTAATGTTTAGCCTTAATTATTTATCATTGTATAAGTAACATTAATGTTTAGCCTTAATTATTTATCGTTGTATAAGTAACATTAATGTTTAGCCTTAATTATTTATCATTGTATAAGTAACATTAATGTTTAGCCTTAATTATTTATCATTGTATAAGTAACATTAATGTTTAGCCTTAATTATTTATCATTGTATAAGTAACATTAATGTTTAGCCTTAATTATTTATCGTTGTATAAGTAACATTTATGTTTAGCCTTAATTATTTATCATTGTATAAGTAACATTAATGTTTAGCCTTAATTATTTATCGTTGTATAAGTAACATTAATGTTTAGCCTTAATTATTTATCGTTGTATAAGTAACATTAATGTTTAGCCTTAATTATTTATCATTGTATAAGTAATATTAATGTTTAGTCTTAATTATTTATCATTAATGTTTAGCCTTAATTATCTATCATTGTATAAGTAACATTAATCTTTAGCCTTAATTATTCATCATTAATGTTTATCCTTAATTATTTATCATTGTATAAGTAACATTAATGTTTAGTCTTAATTATTTATCATTAGTATTTAGTCTTAATTATTTATCATTGTATAAGTAACATTAATGTTTAGTCTTAATTATTTATCATTGTATAAGTAACATTAATGTTTAGCCTTTATTATTTATCATTAGTATTTAGTCTTAATTATTTATCATTGTATAAGTAACATTAATGTTTAGTCTTAATTATTTATCATTAGTATTTAGTCTTAATTATTTATCATTGTATAAGTAACATTAATGTAAAGCCTTAATTATTTATCGTTGTATAAGTAACATTAATGTTTAGCCTTAATTATTTATCATTAATGTTTAGCCTTAATTATTTATCATTGTATAAGTAACATTAGTATTTAGTCTTAATTATTTATCATTGTATAAGTAACATTAATGTTTAGCCTTAATTATTTATCGTTGTATAAGTAACATTAATGTTTAGCCTTAATTATTTATCATTAATGTTTAGCCTTAATTGTTCATCATTGTATAAGTAACTTTAATGTTTAGCCTTAATTATTTATCGTTGTATAAGTAACATTAATGTTTAGCCTTAATTATTTATTATTGTATAAGTAACTCGTCTTTATTCGTTTATTTATAGGCAGTCCTCTTAGGGCCGTTGGGCTTTTTCATTTGTTTTTTTTTATTTTTTACTATATTATTATCGAGCGTGTCTTGGTAGTTAATATTATTTATAGTTTAAAATCAATTAACCTCAATCACTTAGTCTTATTAGATATTATTCGTTTATTTTATTTATTTTTTTATTATTTTCTGTGGTTCTGTCATATTTTTCCTGCGGTTCTTTTAAAGTATTTTGAATTTTTATAATTTAAGAGGACGTAAATGTTAATATATTTATTCTCAGATAGTTTAAGATTTTCTTTTAATTAAGAGGAGGTAACATTTATTTCATTTAAAAAAATCTTTTTCGATTAAAAGGAGATAACTCTTTAATGATTGCGTTGATCTGTATTTGTTTTAGTGTTCTTTTTTCCTTTCCTTTTCTAATCTAAAAGCATAATTAATGTTAGATAATATATCTATTTGATGTATTGATTTAATATTCGTTCGTCTTTATTTTTTACACAGTTATTTCTTTATTATAATTTAATGTCTATTTATTTAATATTTTTTACTTCTGAATATTTACTTTTGAGGTGTTATGTGCATATTAAACTAGAGATGTAGCGGCGATTACTTCGCAGATTATTTATTTTTATTTCTTTATTTTTGTTATTGTTTTGCGGTTTTGTTTCATTTTCTGCGTTTTTTACTAAAAAATATTGGATGGTTTAACTTTTTGTAATTAGGGAAGGCAACTGCTTATAGATTTATTCTGAATAGGTTAAGATTTTTATTTAAAGGGGGATAACTTTTTTAGGTTAAAGGGGAATAATTCTGTAATAAGTTTTTCGGTCTGTATTTGTATGCGTTGTAATTTTTATAATTTTATTTAGTTTTCAATTATTTGTCTGGTGCAATGCATCCGTGATTCATGGTCTAATTTGTTCGTTTCCCTCTTGATGTGGTCATTTGATTATTATTATTATTATTATTATTATTATTATTATTGGCTCACATGGAGCTTTCACACAAGTCAACAAACGATCTGGTTGGAAACCTGTAGTGTTTGTTGGACTGTTGGTGTTCTCTTGAATCTGAGTGACAACAAGTCTCCCCAGACCTCCAGCTCTCTCCACCTCCTTCGATAGAATTTGCAAATGAATTTGCGTCATCGCAATAGCCTTTTACCATTGATTTCGCGCTTGTCCAGCCGAGGTCTGGCCAGCGCTATCTCCTCGGTCTTTCAATCCTTCTTTACCCTTCTCGGCTCTTTGGTATCACTTTTTTATTGGGAGGAACGGTGATGAGACAATGGGTGAGGGGGTGCATGGGGGTGTAGAACTTGTAGATATGCAGCTTTGGTGTTCTTCATTCCCTGTAACGCTTCTTCGTTATATTGTATTCTTGTATTATTCTCTGCATTCAAGGGGTTTCCTTAATATTTCAGTCGTTTTCATTATTGTTAGTCGTTGTATTTTTGCAGCTATTCCTCTGATTCCAATTTCTGACATGCTTTTTTCGAAGTTTTTCGGAATTGTTCCTAGTGCTCCTAATATAATCGGTACTATTTTAATTTTCTTCATCATCCAAATCCCTTTTAACTCTCTGGCTAGCTCTGTGTATTTGCTTCGTTTCTCCTTTTCTTTCATACTCACCCTGTGGTCAGCTATGATTTGACAGAATTTTTCTTTCTTGTTAATTATTACGACATTTGGTCTTCTTGCTTGGATGGGTTTGTCCGTCTGTATGTCCATGTCTCATAGGATTTTGTGGTTCTTGTTTTCGAGTGCTATTGCGGGTTTATGCTTGTATCATTTGTCTGTACGCTCAAAATGCAGTCGTTTGCACAATTCCCAGAGCACCGCCCTACCCACTTGGTCATGCCTATTTTTGTATTCCTTTTAGCCAGTTTGCTGCATTCACTTACTATATGGTTTATTGTTTCGTCTCTTTGTCTACATAGTCTGCATTTGCTGTTTTCTTGTGTTTTATCGATCCTTGCTTTGATATGGTTGGTTCTTATCGAGTTATTTTGTGCTGCAGTCGGTGTGTCAGAATTTTCGTGAAAAATAGTGAATAATTCCACCCCGTCTTTCCAAGCTTATAACTCCTCGAAAAATGTAATTGAAGCCCTAATATTTTTTTTCAATTAAAGGGGCATTAAAATTTCATTAAAAAAACATAACAAAAAAATCAAACAACGTGTTTTTTTTTAAAAGGTTTTAAACTTCGGACTTTACAGGTAAATTTCTAAAAAACACTACTTTTTTTGTTTTAAATTTGAATATATTACTTATTGACCTTTTCTCTTCAATTTGTGATATATAACATTTTGGTGAGTAAATTAATCATTTACTTTTTAATAGACATTTCAAAATGGGCGGCGTGAATTATTCGACCCCCTGTCTTTCCAAGCTTATAACTACTCGAAAAATGTAATTCAAGCCCTATTTTTTTTTCAATTAAAAGAGCAAGGACCAAGGTTTCATTAAAAAAAAAGAAAAAAACAAACAACGTGGTTAAAAAAAAGGTTTTAAACTTCGAACTTTACAGGTAAATTTCTAAAAATAAACACTACTTTTTTGTTTTAAATTTGAATATATTATTTATTCAATTTGTGATATATTATTCTTCAATTTGTGATATATAAAACTTTGGTGAGTAAATTAATTATTGGCTAGCTCTGTGTATTTGCTTCGTTTCTCCTTTTCTTTCATACTCACCCTGTGGTCAGCTATGATTTGACAGAATTTTTCTTTCTTGTTAATTATTACGACATTTGGTCTTCTTGCTTGGATGGGTTTGTCCGTCTGTATGTCCATGTCTCATAGGATTTTGTGGTTCTTGTTTTCGAGTGCTATTGCGGGTTTATGCTTGTATCATTTGTCTGTACGCTCAAAATGCAGTCGTTTGCACAATTCCCAGAGCACCGCCCCACCCACTTTGTTTAATATTGGTTTAATAGACACTTGAAAATTAGGAGGCGTGAATTAAAAAAAAAACGTTTGTCTAAAATATTATATTCGGTTTATTGGAAAGAGCATAAAATTTCACATTGACCCTGAAAATATCGTAAAAATAGAATCAATAGAAAACTTTTGATAGAGTTTTAAAGTTTAAAAATTGAAAAATATTGAGTTCGTAAAATTCATTACTGTTTTTTTTAAATTCTATTACTTTTAAAACAACTTTAATAGTTTATTTTGGAAGTATAACCCATAAAAAAATAAATAACCCACTTTTAAGAGAGAAATTACGAGTTTTTTTATATTTTATTCGTATTTTCGTGTTAGGGGTGTCAAAAATTCCTACAAAAATTCTGATAGATCTAGTGCTGCATTTATTAGAGATTCAGTTTCTCAGTTTATATGTCCTTTTCGCAGCCATGTCCAGGTGTTTTCGTTATTCTCATCTTTTGTCATTCTTATGAATCTTCCGTGGATTTGTTTCTCTTTCCAGGTCTCTTTTCTAGTTTTGTCATTTGTCTCTCTGTTTTCTGTTTTGTTGTTTTTTTTTCAGTGTCTATCGCTACCATAATTATTCTTTCAGTGTTTTGCATTATGTATTTTTCTAGTTCTTTTTTTTGTGTCCTTCACACAGTCTTCTATACAGATCAGTCCTCTCCCGCCGTCTTTCCTTTTCACGTAGTCTGTCAATATCGTCCTTTGGGTGTAGTGCATTATGCATGGTCATGAGTTTCCTGGTTTTCTGGTCGAGTTGTCTCAGTTCTTCTTTTGTCCACCCTATAAACGGTCCAGAGTATCTTACTAGTGATACTGCCCATGTATTTATACCTTTTATTAGGTTTCTGCTATATAATTTCGTTTCCAGAGTTTTCTTGTTCCCCTGTGGTATTTCTTTCCAATTTTCTCTTTCATTTCTGTTGCTCTGATGGTGTCCGCTTCCAGAATTCCCAAGTATTTATAGTCGTCTTGTTTCCCAAGTGCCCTCATCTGTTTGGTTGGGTAGTTCCACACCTTCTGTCGTTTCCAGTTTTCCCTTTCTTATAACTAGTTGTGCGCACTTTTCCATTCCAAATTCCATTTGGATATCTTGGCTTAAGATCCTGGTAGTGTTAATTAGTGTCTCTAGCTCCTTTTCGGTCCTTTCAAAAAGTTTCAGATCCTCCATGTACATCAGGTGTTTCATTTTTTCCTCTGTATTGGAGAACTTGTATCCGGCTTGGCACTTTCTCAGAATACTGTTCAAGGGCATCATGGCTATGATGAACAGTAATGGTGATAGTGAGTCGCCTCTTTGTATGTTAATTTTTGTTATGTGTTGTCCATCAGGTGTCAATATTATTGTTATTTACCTATTTATTTTAAAAATATTATTATGTATTTATTTTATTCATTTTTTTATATAATTCCTTTTATTTATTTTTGAGGGGTTATGAAGGTGTGTATATTAAACTAAAAATGTGAATCCTAATTTATGTCGACGATTTAGTTTAGGATGTAAGTTGAAAATTAAAATTTAGTCTGATATACGGAGGCATTTCTATCGGTGGCTAGGATATCTACTTTAATAGTCTTGTCCGTGTTGGTCTTATATATATATATATATATATATATATATATATGTATGGTTATGCATATGCACATAAATTAGATCAATAAAACAAAACTCCATGGTTATATCTTGATGCGTCATCAAACCTTTTCCTTTCTATAAACTTAAATTTTTTCATAAACAATGCTTTAAGCAAACTACTTTATTAAACGAGAAGTTGTTTTAACAGATAAACGACTCTCATTCGTTGAAGGGAAGTTTCATCGCTTTATTCCTGGTTGAATTTTGTGAAAAGAAACGGAATAATAAGAATTATCAGTCATTGATGAAAATAATAATTAATAATTATTTACTTATATAAAGCCAGGAATATATGAATGCATATCCATGTAGCTATTTCACTTCTAAACAAATAAGCCAATAATTATAAGTTCTAAAATACAACTGTTAAGTAAAGGGTGATAAATATGGGATCTATTTAGTTTAATTTGGCTTCATGCAACGAGGATAAAATCCAAATACCTTAGATGACGGACGCTTCGGTACTTCAGTTATATATATGACAAAACTGCTATGTTCCAACTTCAAAGATGCTATTCATCTTACAATTTATTTCTTACGTACCAATATGTTCACTTTTTACAACGCTTGTTTCGTTGCGCAGAAACAATCATATAATCATTATGTCAAATTTGAATATTTTCTGCACTGACTCATAAAAAAAGCAACTTTTAACTTTAAAAATAAAATAAAAAGAATCACATAACTCCGAAACAAATATTTGCATCATGTGTTATTGTATTAGATTCATGTTTGATTTAATAGGAAAGCTATTCACGCCTTATTTTCCGTATTAATATAACGTTTCCCTATTGTATATGGCATAATGCACGTTGACACTTAAGTTCTCGTTTGATCCCCGAAACTAAGCAACGTTGAGCCTGGGTGACCATTTGGGAATTCCAGATGCTGTATGTGCTTTCCGCTTATCTTTTCTTTTTTTTTTACATTTTCACCCCAAACAAGGTACATTGCCACTTTGGTGTACTATCAGGGGCAGCAACTACTGGGGCACTATGTAGGGATTTGGGCAGCAAGATGTTGGTTCACGTTACACTTGAACTTCTGCATGTCAGTAAAGTTGGGAAGCAGGGACCTGGAATGGAATTCCAGAGTCTAGCGGTTCTGGGGAAGAAACTACTGGAGTAAAAGGCTCTCTTGCATCTAGGGATCTGTACTGTGAAGGGATGGGATTTAACTGCTTGTCGGGCTTGTTGGGGGTATTTACGTCGTGGGGGAACAAGTATCTGCAGTTCGTCAGAGAATTCACCATTAAAATACTTGTAGAACAGGCAGAGGGATGCAACGTTTCGTCGATGGGACAGAGGCTGAAGCTTAGACGCCATCATGCAGCAGATGCACCAGCTCAGACGTGACAGCAATACTCCATACATGGGCGAATGGTGTCCTTATAGTGGTACAGGATACTTTCATGTGTCAGTAGTTTTCTAGCACGGTAGAGAGAACCTACCTTCTTCGCAGCGGCCCTGGCAATGTTTTCAATGTAATTGTTCCAACTCATGTTGTCTGTGAACGTTAGGCCAAGCATTTTGAAAGATGTACTCTCAGATAGGGAGTCACTGGCCATAGCTATTGGTGGCAGAGAAGGTTTCTTGTAATTATTGAAGGAAACCAGTTTAGTCTTGAAAGCATTGAATGTGACCATCCATTTTTGTCCCCATTCTACTACAGATCGGAGGCCATCCTCTAGTGTTTTTGCCATTTCTTTAGTTATGTGTTCATTTGTTTTCCTGTCATGTCTGTTATAGAGTGTGGTGTCATCAGCATATATACCCATCTCAGAGGCAGTTTTGTCGGGGAGGTCATTAATAAATATTAGGAACAATAGAGGTCCAAGATAGACCCCTGAGGCACTCCCGCATTTATATCATATTGTTTAGATGCACGACCGTCGAGGACAACCTGGATTTTTCTCTTATCTAAGAAGGATTTAATTATGTTAAGTATTCTACCAGTGATACCGTATGATTTTATTTTCCTGAGGAGACCTTCATGCCATACCCTGTCAAAAGCCTTAGATATATCTAGAGCTACCGCTCTGCCCTCACTCGCTTTGTCCAGTGAATGGTATATACGTTCAGAGATTACAGTGAGGATGTCTGCGGTGGAACGGGCTTGTCTAAACCCTTATTCTTTGTCAGTCAGAAGTTTAGCATCTGTAAGTTGACGGACTAGAGCGTGGTTAATTATGGTCTCAAATATTTTGGCGAAAAGTGGAAGGAGGTTAATAGGACGATAATTTGATGGATCAGTTCTTTCGCCAGAATTCTTGAATACTGGTACCGCAGAAGCAGTTTTCCAACAGCCCGGAAAGCATGATTCATTAAGGCATTTGTTGTAGAGTTTGGAGAGAACTGGAGCTACTTCGGCTGAGCACTTTTTTAATAGCACAGCTGGGATGAGATCAGGTTCACATGCTTTTGAGGTGTCAAGGTTTTTTATGATAGCATGCACCTGAGCAGGGGTGATTTTTAGATTGTCTAGCGTGGCGTCTGTCCGCAAAGGAAAGTCAGACAGGGGGTGGTTGGAAGGGTCCAATGTGGAGTTAGAGGCAAACCGGCTGGCAAGCATATTAGCCTTGTCGGTTGCTGAGCAAACAACCTAGTGATTGTTGGTTAGTGGGGGAATTGTTGATTGCCCATTGTTTACTACACTGCTGTAGATTTTCCAGAAGTCACGATTTCCTAATTTTTGTGCTTCGATGCGTTTTTTTAGTGGTTTCAGTAAATTCTCTCTTAGCTGTCGCTATTTCCTTCTGAACGTTACTTCTAGCTTCTATATATTTCTGTCTGTTTGAACTGGACTTATATCAGTTAAATCTGCGGTATGCATGCTGCCTTTGAGCAATGGCAGTTGCGCAAGTCGAAGTAAACCATTGGGGAGAGTGGGGCTTGCTTTAAAATTTCCGCATGGGAACATGTGCTTCAATTGCTGCTTGAACCATTCAGTGGTCTCATTTGCGCACTGTTCAGCAGGAAGACAAAAAATACTTCCCCATGGGGCATCTCTGATAAGATCTTTAATGGCTTCCCAGTCAGCCTTTTTATAATATCTCGTTGTTTTGAGCACTGGTTCTTCAGTTTTGGGTTTAGAGTTTAGGGCGATTTCGACCATTATCACTGCATGATCAGCGTTCCCGAGTGGGCTGTCAGCATTTTTAATACAATCCTCAGGAACTGTGGTCAGAAACAGATCTAGAAGTAATGCGTGTTGTTCTTGCTGGCAAGGGAAACGGGTTGGAAACGTAACAATTTGTGATAGCGAGTGAGATATAGCGAAGCTATGTGTTGTGCTGCCCGCTGCATCTGTGCGAGTAGAGAATCCAAGCCAGTTTTTGTGGTGAACATTAAAGTCACCAAATACATGTACTTGTGCGCTAGTGTAGAGGGAGAGTGCTGTGGCTATGCTGTCAGAGGCTTTGTTTATTATGTTGCAGTCCTGGGTCGAGGGAGAGCGGTAGAGAAAATAAAAGTAGCTAATGTTATGTTGTATGTTTTGTCTAAAGCACATAAAGGCTTCATCGTCCGTTTCTAGGTTTGTTTCTCTAGTCAGGGAGAGGGTGTTACGAATGTAGACTCCAAGTCCGTGCATATGTCTGTCAGAGTCCTTACGGCAGAGTGGGAGATATCCAGGCATGTTAAAGTAGTTAGAGGGGATGGAGGACTCACTTAGTGCTAAGATATCCGGGGTATTTGTTAGGAGAAATGCTTCAACATCAGCTAAGTTAGTTCTAAGCCCACGGATGTTAGTGAATGCAAGCATCAAGGGAGGAGGCAAGTTGGATTTGTTTGTCCCTAGGCCTGGTTTAAGCTTATTTTTTTATTGTACTGTCATCATGTTTTTAAGAGTTTCAGTTAGGTGAGGGGGAGCTGAACAAGAGGTTATGCAGGGTATCAGACATGCAACACAAGTAGACAATTAGCTGACCTTTCTTCAACTAGGACAACGGGTATGAGTGCAGGATCCCTTTCCATGCGCGACATGGCACTACAAACATCCCGATATTATACAACTGTTGATGGAGCAGCCACTCTAAGCGCTACCAAAGGATTAGGGCACTGTACTACCAGTTGGAAACCGCAGCTAGGAACTGTCAATCCGGTACCCTCAACCCATCAGAAGAAGGTCACCCTAATCTAATTGCACAGGCATGTGTGATACTCAAGCACTCCCAAGTGTCCAGTTTTGAGGGGTGGGATGTGTCGGGAGTGGGGAAATGGCATTCATTGCCCTAGACAAGAAACAGAGATCTACCACTAAGTATTTTGTCGATTCACTGTGATAGTGTCTCTACGTCTGACTAATAGGCAAAGAGCCTATCTACTCCTTAAGCAATTTAGGTTTGCAGACCGGTAATTTGTTTGAGTCACCAGCTCTAGGAAGGTTGTCATCCAAGACTGGAGAGACCTCCCTCCCCTTTGGTTTAGTTTCAGAGTTTTCCTTCTAGACGGGTGACCCCGTGTGGTTAGTTAATGTTACAGGGTTAGTTTGTAGAGGTTATATATCTAATGAATAGTTAGACTCCTCAACGTGATTTAGGGACATGAAGTGGAAGCAGTGATGTGAGCAGGCTTGTTAGTGAAGCGTTAGTGCAGATTAAGACTTTAATCTTTAACATTTAACTTTATGTTAGTTTAGGTACAGGATAACGTTATAGTGTGAGTAGGTATTAGGATTTGAGCTAAGAATTTTGCCCAGTCACTGTATATTTAGATTTAGATGTGGGTGCAGTACAGTAAGGGTATAACTTGAGGTACATTTTAAGTCATGGCGTATTCCATATGTATAATTAAGTAAAATAGATATTTGGGCAAGTTTTCTCGACATTTTTTCCAGTCATCTAGTACTTCTCATTGCTATTGGTGTCAAACAGTGCCAATTCAGAAGAGGTGTGGTTGGGATTGTGCAATCCTTGCTTCACAATTACACACGCGTCTACCCTTACAGGAATATCCATTCTTTCTTGACTCTGCACAGAGGCATCGATATAGTTATGGAATCTGTCTTTTAACCATCTCCGTAGATCCTCTGTATATTCTTGTTCAATTAGTATCAATGACTTACATTTATATACTATGTTAGAAATGATATATTTACCTTGCAAGGGACATTCATTAATATTTCTACAGTTACAAACCCAACCTCTTTTATTTCCTTATCTATTTTTTCATCGTTAGAACACATAGTCTTCGTTAAGTTAGTACTCGTTGAAAATGATAATGAAACTGTATTTCGGTTAATTATTGTTCCTAAGTTACTTTCCTTAGGGAAGTTTTTATGAATAATTTTCCAAAATTTCTCCGGTAAAACATTTTTTTGTGTGTGCTGTAAGGCGGATTTAACCATATGCAAATTCTACGTCTTTTAAAAAAAAATATTTTATTTCCGATATTACATTGTGAGTTTCTCATATTGTTTTGTCTGAGTTATTTTTACTAGTAATACTGGCTTTATTATTTATGCGACTATGATGAGCCATTGCCATAATGTATGAAATAAAATGTGATGGTTTCTTTTATCCTGATCTAACAAATGATGTGTTATAATATTTTTTCTTGTTTTGTGTCGAAATGTTCTTTTAGATATGCTAGGAGTAATTGTTTTCTTCAACTGTTATATAGTTGAGGAAAAAAAAGAGAAATTAGCGGTTGTTTATTTATCTATGGATCAAGCAATCTATCCATATTTGTATGTGCCTATCAATATATCTATCTACCTATCTATCTATCTATCTATCTATCTACCTACCTATTTATCATGCTGGCGAAGTAAACAAGAGATGAGATGTAAGGCTATTTTGATATATTATCAAAACATGTCAATATACATCAAACTTGGTGACCGATCGGGTTTACACCAGAAGCTCTTACCAGCTCATCGGCAGTAACTGTTTATCTTTCAGATGTTCTAGTAAGCTGGGAAAATAGTTAAGTTGATTGAGGACGTAACAGAAGAAAATGGTCTGAAACGTGTCTCCTTCCGAGGGAGGAGGGAATCTCAGACGTGAGGCGTATAAGAGCTAATCACCCAACGTCTGCAAATATCCACTACATGAAAGAAATAAAGATCTAAATATACGCAACGTCTTAGTTTCTCTTTGAAACATCTATGTTTATTATGTGTGTATGTATTTATGTTGACATAGCACACGCATCCACATCTAGACGAAATAGACAGTTATATATATATATATATATATATATATATATATATGTGTGTGGTTTAGATAGTGAAGAAGCCCACTATAGATATAAGTAAAATGTCACACATAATCACACAACATTGATATGAACACCACCCCATAATGTAACATATGTATGTTGGTATCGATTATACAACATACGTCTATTTGGTATCACAATGTAATACAACGATATTGGATGATTTGATTTATAGTCAATATAACATATTTGTTTGAGTTTATGGTTCCGGTTCATACGTATCGTTAATTAAGTTAAGGATGATACCTAAAAATTAACTATTTATGGTTATTTTTAAGTCAATATCTCTTACGAAGTTATACACAATTTGTTTTGTTTTCTCTAAAAGTTATCAAAAAATAGCGTATCATCTATATACCTGGTACCTTCCTAGCGATCTCCCTAAGAATATAAACACCAAGTCAGTTACCCAGGCTGAGTTTGGGGCATCATATTAATATCAAAGTTTTGTCTCCTTTCTCCAACAACATGGCAAGAAAGAAGAAAACAAAAAACAAAACAAAATTTAAGAAGATGATGATGCACTGAAATATATAAATTTCAAACAAGTAAAATACTTTTAAAAAATTAGCTTCACTTAAAGTTAAAATTCAAAAGTCAAGCATCATGGTTTTGTTGTGCTTTAAATAGAAACATGCATTACGAACGTGCTCCTGTCTTATCAAATAATCAACTGTGTATTTTATAAATTATTTTGACATCATCATCTGGCCGTACAAAAGTCAAGTATTATTGCTTAATTGTGCTCTAGAAACATTCGTTATGAACTATCTTATAAAATAATCTAGATTTGATTTTATAGACTTGGCTTTTTTAATTGTGTGCTGATAAAACTTCTCAAATGCACTTGTGATGTTAAGTTGTATAAACGTGTTAACTTTGGTCAAAACTGAATTCCTTCTTTAATCGGATTATTTTCGGACGTCGATAGAAAGCCCATGTAAGAACACTCCCGCACCCATCCAATACCCTCGTGTTGAATTAAACAAAAATCGGTCCAGCTGTTTCAGAGTCCATATGGAACGAACTCACACACAAATTCTGACGATGGTCTATTCCTGACGTCACTTCTAGTAACCAGTTTCTTCGACCTGAAACTCAAAGGGAGAAGCTCGTAACTTTACTTTGTCCTTCCGATTAAATGGTGTCTCACTCAGCCAATACACATTTCTGTGTTTTCTGTTAATATATATTTCATTTCACTGTTTAAATATCTTCTCGTTCTTTCTTAAACATTTAAACAATAAATGCGGAAATTCACAAGCACAATCCGGCTAGTGTTAATTTTGGGGGAAAAAAGAAGAAAAACATTTTCTCGAAGTTTCCACAAGTACAAGTCATAACGGACGTTGAAGAAGAAGAAGAAGAAGAAGAAGAAGAAGAAGAAGAAGAAGAACAACAACAACAACAACAACAACAACAACAACAACAACAACATCAACAACAAAAGACGCATAAAAGGAAACGAACGCATAAAAAGGGGGAAAAACGAATGTAATGAAGCAAGAATGAAAACTCAAATCGTAAGTTAAAATCCTTTTTTCTTTTCTTGAGAAAAAAATGTAAAAAACGACTCCTTTTACAAAGTGTTTTTGTAGGTTGAACTTCACAATTGTCCCCTTTAAAGAACAAAGAACCTGTCCATTTTAAAAGGCTGATCTCATTTCGCGCAGGTGTGTCACATTGATTCGTTCATTGATTTAATTCATTGCAAACTGGAAAATTGTAAAATAACATTTTTAATTTGTTCAAAATAGTTATTCTCGTCGAGTTTTTGTATATTTCTTTTCTGCCATTGGAAATGAACATTTCATTTTATGAAACAAGGAAAATAAATGTTTTTTGGATAGTTTATGTTCATTATTAAATATTTTGGACTCCCCCTTTTTATTTCGGCATTCAATGTTTTAGACCTAAAAATCTCATGTAATATATATATATATATATATATATATATATATATATATATATATATATATATATATATATATATATATATATATATAAAATATGTTTCCTCCCCGGATTTTTTCACAGTCTTCATATAAAAAAACATTTTTTTTGTCATTCGCTCGGATAAAGATAGAGAACTGGATGGCCATGTTCACACAGTTACTCAAGGCGCAGGTCGACCAAAAAAAAAATACAAATAAATAAATAAATAGGCGAACAGTTGGCAGAGTTGGTGGAAATTTTCTGTTTCTATGTCTATCCTTGTAGCCATGTCACTAGTAAGGGTGCTGGAGGTAAACGTTTTGTCTGGGCTGACGTTATCCGCCTGATAGTCAGGGACCCAAACCTTGGATTAACCACTAAGGAGGCTGTCCTATCAGCAGGTGCAAAGTACTGGGGCTGCTGTATTGCCATTTGGTGAATGGAATCTGGACCATGCAGTAGCTTCTGGTGGGGCCTCTCGATGCCATACTAGTGGGTGATTGTTGCGGCTTTACCTTATCATGTGATACAAAAAAAAAAAATTCTTCGTTTCTTTTTCTCTCTTAGTTTCCCCTCTCTGTCCTGCTCTAAGTAAATCTGTCGACCTAGTCCACAAATTCCAAAATTTCATCATGACAAGTTTCAAGAAAAAATACACGATTAAACCCGGTTCTCCAACTTCCAACGTAGACCCCTACTACCATGTCTCCTTCTCCAACATCAGGGGTCTACGTTCTAACCTTCCAGAGGTTGAAACCCAATTACAGGAGACTAAACCAGACCTTTTATTTTTAAGTGAAACTGGCATTGGACAGGCTATTTCCCTAGATGAGTTTGCAATTACAGGATACTCTAACTTAACTTCTAAATCTGACCCCCAAGATCGCCATGGGCATGGAATATGTGCCTATATTAAAGATAGCTTTCCATGTGGGAGGGACATCTCCAGGGAAGATCCTAACTTACCCTATATGTGCTTCCGGGTTGCTTTAGCTCACACTACTGCATTTATATTTACTCTCTATCGCCCCCACAACAGCGGAGTTACTATATTTCAAAGCATATCTGAGAAAATTGACCAAGTTCTTTCTACTTATCCTTCAGCTAACATTCACGTATGTGGAGACTTCAATGTTCACAACATCGAATGGTTGACCCACTCAAACAAGACCGATGATGAGGGGAGGTTCTCTCATGATTTCTCCATTGCCTATGACCTCACTCAGATTGTTCAGGAACCTACCCGTGTGCCCGATAATGACGGCCAGTATGCGAGCCTACTAGACCTTTTTCTCACAACTTGCCCTGAACTATGTTCAGTTTCTGTTCTGTCGCCTCTTGGATCTTCCGACCACTCTGTTGTATCAATTAAGATAAAAATGAAATGTAATAAGTCCCCAGACGTACCACTTCATCGTACAGTATATCGATACACTAAGGCTGACTGGGATAGCTTCCGTACATTTATATCTGATCTACCTCTGCATTCCATGTTTAAAAAGGATGTGTCCTCTATAGTATTAGACCTAACTGAATGGTTAATTGTAGGTATTGACCATTTCATACCCTCTAAAAAGTTTCAGCAAAAACCTAACAGCCACCCATGGTTCTCTCCAGAATGTGCTGCTGCCATTGCGCACAGAAATCACTTTTTCCACTGCTTCAAACGTAATAGATGTATGGAAACTAAAGCCGTTTTCAGGACTGCCAGCAACCATTGTAAGAAAGTAATAAGGAACGCAAGAGAGTTGTATGCTCAATCTGTTAAGTCCAAAGTAGCTGAGCAGCGGCTTGGTTCCCACCAGTTTTGGCAAATAGCAAACAGAATCCTGAACAGAAGCGTGTGCTCCATCCCAACTATTATCAATGGACCTGAGGTAATCTCGTCAGCATCAGACAAAGCCAAACTCTTTGTCAAGAACTTTGCAGCTAATTCTACCCTTTGCGACCAAGACCGCCAACCCCCAATATTTCCTCCTGTATCAGAAAACACGCTATGTGATATACGTATATCTGTACGTGTTGCCAAGCTAATCAAAAACCTTGATTCCAGTAAAGCAACTGGCCCTGATGGTATTCCAATTATAGTACTCAAAAAACTTCAACCTGAACTAGCGCCCATACTTACAAAACTGTTTAAACGTTGTCTTAAGGAGAATAGTTTCCCATCTCCCTGGAAAATCTCATCAGTATGCCCTGTATTTAAGAATTCAGGTGATCGCTCATCCCCCTCTCAGTACAGGCCAATAAGTCTCCTGTGCGTCATGAGTAAGTTGCTAGAATCTGTGTTAAATACAGAAGTAATCAAACATCTCAACAAAAATAACCTTCTTAGTGACACTCAATATGGTTTCCGTTCTGCTAGATCTACAGCAGATGTCCTTACAGTTATATCGCATAGGATTAGCAAATCTCTCGACGGTGGCAATCTTTCTAGGGCAATTGCTCTTGACATATCTAAAGCCTTTGATAGGGTATGGCATAAAGGTTTACTTCATAAAATCGCTAGCTATGGTATAGCTGGAAAAGTCTTCTCAATTATTAAATCATTTCTTTCTGATAGGTTCATAAGAGTAGTAGTTGAGGGGCAAAAATCAGAAGCTCACAGTATTAATGCCGGTGTCCCTCAGGGATCCATCCTTGGCCCAACTCTTTTCCTGATCTACATTAATGATCTTCCAAATCATATCCTTACATCATTTGTAGACATTTATGCTGACGACACTACCATTTATGGTACCACATCTAAGACAGTAAATGAGCAAGTTCTCTCCAATTCTCTCTCCTCTGATCTTGAGCACGTAGTACAATGGGGAAAGGAGTGGCTGGTTACTTTTAATGCATCTAAAACCAAGCTTCTCTCTTTACATCATCAACATTCTAATCCACATTTGTCATCAATTGAAATGAATGGCTCTCGTCTTCAGGAGGCCTCAAGTTTTGACAAGCTTCTGGGCTTGACCATTACTCCTGATCTTAAATGGAACACGTATATCAAATCTGTTGCCAAGGCCGCTGGAAAAATGGTGGGATCTTTCTATCGATCCAGTAGATATCTCACTGCTGATGCTATTCTCTATCTATATAAGAGCCAGGTACGTCCAAGGATGGAATACTGTTGCCACATCTGGGCAGGAGCTGCTAGAAAGGACTTGTCCTGCCTTGATAGAGTTCAAAATAGACTTTGTAGCCTCGTAGGAGATGTCCTTTTCTCCTCCTTACAACCTCTATCTCACAGAAGAGATGTTGCGAGTTTGTCTCTGATGTATCGTTATTTTCATGGAAAGTGTTCAACTGAGCTTCAATCTATGGTCCCCCCTCGCCAAACTTTCACAAGAAACACTCGTCTAGCTGTAAACACTATCAATAATTTCCCCCACTCTTTATCTGTGCCTAAACCTAAACGTAGATTCCATGAACAAAGCTTCTTTCTTAGAACTGCACGCCTGTGGAATTGTCTTCCGTTTTCCTGCTTTCCGGCTGACTACAATATGGTTGTGTTCAAGTCTAAAGTAAATAAGTTCTTGATGAGCCGTTCCATATAAGTTATTAAATTTACCAAATTTTCATTACTAATGATTACTATATTGACCAACTTCTACTGTACACTCCTTAACCCTTATCCTTGAGTGGCCTCTGGGCCTTGATAATGTGGTGATGCCTTTGTAAAAAAAAAAAAAAATAAATAAATAAATAAAAAACTCACAAAACCAGAGGAAAATGTAAAAAAACAAAACAAAATGAACAACTCTAGTTGCAATTTCAACAGCAGTTTCAGCAGCAACAATAACAACGACTTTTCCCGCAGTTGCACAAGGAGCAGAAAGAAATGCGACAAGATCGACTGTCAGAACAAGAAGATACACAGCAACAAATGCTGGAGAAAAAAATTGTTACTTCACCAAAAGGGGCAAGAGCAAATTTTCTTAAAAATGTTCAACAAAACGGAACACAATGATAACAGCGCAGTTTTTCGTTCCAAAACATCATATGGAATTCGATTGAAACGTTCACCTACGTAGCGGAGCAGGATAAGATGTTTGGCGCTTTTTATAGACAATACGAAGATTTATTCACTGTTAATTGCTAAGAATTGAGTTATGCCAGAAAGGTCCGCTTACTTTCAAGGAAACTAGGAATCACAGAACACAGTAAGTTGGTTTACTATTTACTATCCAGGAAGATGAGCGAACTGAAATTCTCCGAGACGGGCAAACTCTTATCTGAACTTTTTGGGCGGATTACAACTTTTTCACAAGAGATGGAAATGTTTCTGGCGAAATGCGATGACGAAGATTATATCATGTTTGCGTCCATTGTTAACAAGTATTGCGACGACTTTCGTCTGGATGAACTATCAGCGCATGATTTCAAATTTTTGATTTTTTGCACAGGGTCTCATCTCGACGAAAATCACCCACAAGTCTGTGCAGTCGTTTCGACGAGTAGCATTGGTCTATAGTTTGGGTTTTTACAAAATGAAAAAAATGCAATGCGTGTGGCAGAAAGGCCATAAATCGTTACAGAAAGAACAGAAAAAATAATAACAGAGGAAATAATAACAGAAGAAATAATAACAGAAGAAATAACAGGATCTGAGAAGCGAGATCCGACAATGAATCGCAGAAGAACCGGCGGGAGTATGTAACTGTAAACATCCTCAACAAGGAAGTAGATTTACAGTTGGATTTCGCTTCAGATCTGTCAATCATCAACATACAAATATGGTAAAGGTTGAAAAACTAACAAATAAGCTCGTGATAAGATAAAATTTGAAAGAGTGCTGATACTCCCTGTGGCATTGAATGTTAAAGTAAGGGTCTCTCTGACCAAAACACCCGAAAAACTCTTCGGAACTGATTGGATGGAGCAATTTAAATTCTGGGACCAACCGATAAACAATTTCTGCCATAAGGTAGAAAACTCGACTGTGGTACAGCAATTAAAGGATGAATTAAATAAACATTTCCGGAAGTTTTTCATTGGGACTAGGAAGATGTTCCAAGGCTATAGCCATATTTGAGGTGAAGGGAAACACTTTTTTCTGTTTTCAATAATAAGCGAAACTTCCCGTTTTCGGCAGTCAAGAAAATTGATAAGGAACTGGATCGGCTAGAAAAAGCCGGAATAATATCGAAAGTAAGCACCAGTGAAAAAAATCAACCAAATTCGTGTCTGTGTAGATTTTTCCATGAGACTTAAACGTGGCTCTGAAAGATTATCACTATCCCCGCCCACACAAGAAGAGATATTCAACAAACTCAATTAAGGGTTTAGTAAAAGGAGGTGTTACGTTTCCCTGCAGTATTATTAGGAAGATTGAGGGATTCAGAGCTTGGAAGTCCGAATGAATCCGTAAATAGAATTATAAAGATAGCAACCAAATTCGGGTCAGTGCAGATTTTTTCACAGGACTGAATGCGGCTCTGAAAGATTACCATTATCCCTGCCCCACACCAGAATAGGTATTCAACAAACTCAATTAAGAGTTTAGTCAAAGAAGGTGTTACGTTTTCAACGGTCTAATTAGGAAACTGAGGGATTAAGAGCTTGGAAGTTCGAGTGCATCCGTAAATAGAATTATGAAGATAGCAACCAAATTCGGGTCAGTGCGGATGTTTTCACGGGACTGAATGCGGCTCTGAAGGATTACCACTATCCCTAATCCAAAAACATTCAATCGTAAAAAGCATTTAATCGTCAAAAACATTTACGTAAAAAACATTTAATCGTCACAAACATTTAATCGTAAAAAACATTTAATAATCAAAAACATTTAATCGTCAAAAACATTTAATCGTCAAAAGCATTTAATCCTCAAAAACATTTAATCGGCAAAAGCATTTTATCGTCAAAAACATTTCATCGTAAAAATCATTTAATCGTCAAAAACATGTGATCGTCAAAATCATTTAATCGTCATAAACATTTTATCGTCCAAAAACATTTAATCGTCAAAAACATTTAATCGTCAAAAGCATTTCATTGTCAACAACATTGAATCGTCAAAAGCATTTAATCGTCAAAAACATTTAATCGTCAAAAACATTTAATCGTAAACATTTAATCGTAAAAAACATTTATTTACTTTTAAATCCACCGGTGGCATTTAAACGTCAAAAACATTTAATCGTAAAAGCATTTAATCGTAAAAAACATTTACGTCAACAGCATTTAATCGTCAAAAGCATTTAATTGTCAAAAACATTTAATCGTCAAAAGCATTTAATTGTCAAAAACATTTAATCGTCCAAAACATTTAATCGTCAAAAGCATTTAATCGTCAAAAACATTTAATCGTCAAAAGCATTACATCGTCAAATACATTAAATCGTCAAAAACATTTAATCGTCAAAAGCATTTAATCGTCAAAAACATTTAATCGTCAAACACATTTAATCGTCAAAAACATTTAATCGTCAAAAGCAGTTAATCGCTAAGAACATTTGATTGTCAAAAACATTTAATCGTCAAAACATTTAATCGTCAAAAGCATTTAATCGTCAAAAACATTTAATCGTTAAAAACATTTTATCGTCAAATCGTCAATAACATTTAATCGTCAAAAACATTTAATCGTCAAAAACATTTAATCGTCAAAAGCATTTAATCGTCAAAAACATTTAATCGTCAAAAATATTTAATCGTCAAACACATTTAATCGTCAAAAAATATTTAATCGTCAAAAACATTTAATCGTCAAAAAATTAAATCGTCAAAAACATTTAATCGTCAAAAGCATTTAATCGTCAAAAACATTTGTTTACTTTTAAATCCACCGGTGGCATTTAATCGTCAAAAACATTTGTTTACTTTTAAATCCACCGGTGGCATTTAATCGTCAAAAACATTTATTTACTTTTAAATCCACCGGTGGCATTTAATCGTCAAAACATTTATTTACTTTTAAATCCACCGGTGGCATATAATCGTCAAAAACATTTAATCGTCAAAAACATTTGTTTACTTTTAAATCCACCGGTGGCATTTAATCGTCAAAAACATTTAATCGTAAAAAAACATTCAACCGTAAAAATATTTAATCGGCAAAAACATTTATTTACTTTTAAATCCACCGGTGGAATTAAATCGCCAAAAAATTTATTTACTTGTAAATCCACCGGTGGCATTCGTCAAAAGCATTTAATCGTCAAAAGCATTTAATCGTCACAAACATTTAATCGTCAAAAGCATTTAATCGCAAAACACATTTACGTCAAAAACTTTTAATCGTCAAAAACAGTTATTTACTTTTAAATCCACCGGTGGCATTTAATCGTCAAAAACATTTAATCGTCAAAGTCATTTAATCGTCAAAAACCTTTGTTTACTTTTAAATACACCAGTGGCATTTAATCGTCAAAAACATTTAATCGTCAAAAACATTCAATCGTCAGAAACATTTTATCGTCAAAAACATTTAATCGTCAAAAGCATTTAATCGTCAAAAACATTTAATCGCCAAAAACATTTAATCGTCAAAAGCATTTAATTGTCAAACACATTTAATCGCCAAAAACATTTAATCGTCAAAAGCATTTAATCGTCAAAAACATTTAATCGTCAAAAGCATTTAATCGTCAAAAACATTTAATCGTCAAAAACATTTGATCGTCAAAATCATTTAATCGTCAAATACATTTAATCGTCAAAAACATTTAATCGTCAAAAACATTTAATCACCAAAAACATTTAATCGTCAAAAACATTTAATCGTAAAAAACATTTAATCGCCAAAAACATTTAATCGTCAAAAACATGTAATCGTCAAAACATTTAATCGTCAAAAGTATTTAATCGTACAAACATTTAATCGTCAAAAGCATTTAATCGTCAAAAACATTTAATCGTCAAAAACATTTCATCGTCAAAAACATTTAATCGTAAAAAACATTTAATCGTCAAAAACATTTCATCGTCAAAAACATTTAATCGTCAAAAACATTTTATCGTCAAAAACATTTAATCGTCAAAAGCACTTAATCGTCAAAAACATTTAATCGTCAAAAACATTTAATCGTCAAAATATTTAAATCGTCAAAAACATTTTATCGTAAAAATAATTTAATCGTCAAAAACATTTTATCGTCAAAAACATTTAATCGTCAAAAACATTTAATCGTCAAAAACATTTAATCGTCAAAAGCATTTAATTGTCTAAAACATTTAATTGTCAAAAACGTTTAACCGTCAAAAGCATTTAATCGTTAAAAAAATTTAATCGTCCAAAACATTTAATCGTAAAAAACATTTATTTACTTTTAAATCCACCGGTGGCATTTAAACGTCAAAAACATTCAATCGTAGAAAACATTTACGTCAAAAGCATTTAATCGTCAAAAGCATTTTATTGTCAAAAACATTTAATCGTCAAAAACATTTAATCGTCATAAACATTTAATCGTCAAAAGCATTAAATCGTCAAAAACATTTATGTCAAAAACTTTAATCGTCAAAAAAATTTAATCGTCAAAAGCATTTAATCGTAAAAAACATTTGTTTACTTTTAAATCCACCGGTGGCATTTAATCGTCAAAAACATTTAATCGTCAAAAACATTTAATCGTCAAAAGCATTTAATCGTCAAAAACATTTATTTACTTTTAAATCCCCGGTGGCATTTAATCATCAAAAACATTTAATCGTCAAAAGCATTTAATCGTCAAAAACATTTAATCGTCAAAAACATTTAATCGTCAAAAGCATTACATCGTCAAATACATTAAATCGTCAAAAACATTTAATCGTCAAAAGCATTTAATCGTCAAAAACATTTAATCGTCAAACACATTTAATCGTCAAAAGCATTTAATCGTCAAAAGCAGTTAATCGCTAAGAACATTTGATTGTCAAAAACATTTAATCGTCAAAACATTTAATCGTCAAAAGCATTTAATCGTCAAAAACATTTAATCGTTAAAAACATTTTATCGTCAAATCGTCAATAACATTTAATCGTCAAAAACATTTAATCGTCAAAAACATTTAATCGTCAAAAGCATTTAATCGTCAAAAACATTTAATCGTCAAAAATATTTAATCGTCAAACACATTTAATCGTCAAAATATATTTAATCGTCAAAAACATTTAATCGTCAAAAAATTAAATCGTCAAAAACATTTAATCGTCAAAAGCATTTAATCGTCAAAAACATTTGTTTACTTTTAAATCCACCGGTGGCATTTAATCGTCAAAAACATTTGTTTACTTTTAAATCCACCGGTGGCATTTAATCGTCAAAAACATTTATTTACTTTTAAATCCACCGGTGGCATTTAATCGTCAAAACATTTATTTACTTTTAAATCCACCGGTGGCATATAATCGTCAAAAACATTTAATCGTCAAAAACATTTGTTTACTTTTAAATCCACCGGTGGCATTTAATCGTCAAAAACATTTAATCGTAAAAAAACATTCAACCGTAAAAATATTTAATCGGTAAAAACATTTATTTACTTTTAAATCCACCGGTGGAATTAAATCGCCAAAAAATTTATTTACTTGTAAATCCACCGGTGGCATTCGTCAAAAGCATTTAATCGTCAAAAGCATTTAATCGTCACAAACATTTAATCGTCAAAAGCATTTAATCGCAAAACACATTTACGTCAAAAACTTTTAATCGTCAAAAACAGTTATTTACTTTTAAATCCACCGGTGGCATTTAATCGTCAAAAACATTTAATCGTCATAGTCATTTAATCGTCAAAAACCTTTGTTTACTTTTAAATACACCAGTGGCATTTAATCGTCAAAAACATTTAATCGTCAAAAACATTCAATCGTCAGAAACATTTTATCGTCAAAAACATTTAATCGTCAAAAGCATTTAATCGTCAAAAACATTTAATCGTCAAAAACATTTAATCGTCAAAAGCATTTAATTGTCAAACACATTTAATCGCCAAAAACAGTTAATCGTCAAAAGCATTTAATCGTCAAAAACATTTAATCGTCAAAAGCATTTAATCGTCAAAAACATTTAATCGTCAAAAACATTTGATCGTCAAAAGCATTTAATCGTCAAATACATTTAATCGTCAAAAACATTTAATCGTCAAAAACATTTAATCACCAAAAACATTTAATCGTCAAAAGCATTTAATCGTAAAAAACATTTAATCGCCAAAAACATTTAATCGTCAAAAACATGTAATCGTCAAAACATTTAATCGTCAAAAGTATTTAATCGTACAAACATTTAATCGTCAAAAGCATTTAATCGTCAAAAACATTTAATCGTCAAAAACATGTAATCGTCAAAACATTTAATCGTCAAAAGTATTTAATCGTACAAACATTTAATCGTCAAGAGCATTTAATCGTCAAAAGCATTTAATCGTCAAAAACATTTCATCGTCAAAAACATTTAATCGTAAAAAACATTTAATCGTCAAAAACATTTCATCGTCAAAAACATTTAATCGTCAAAAACATTTTATCGTCAAAAGCACTTAATCGTCAAAAACATTTAATCGTCAAAAACATTTAATCGTCAAAATATTTAAATCGTCAAAAACATTTTATCGTAAAAATAATTTAATCGTCAAAAACATTTTATCGTCAAAAACATTTAATCGTCAAAAACATTTAATCGTCAAAAACATTTAATCGTCAAAAGCATTTAATTGTCTAAAACATTTAATCGTCAAAAACATTTAATAGTCAAAAACATTTAATCGTCAAAAGCATTAAATCGTCAAAAACATTTAATCGTCAAAAGCATTTAATCGTCAAAAACATTTAATCGTCAAAAACATTAATCATCAAAAACATTTAATCGTCAAAAACATTACATCGTCAAAAACATTTAATCGTGCAAAACATTTAATCGTCAAAAACATTTAATCGTCAGAAGCATTTCATCGTCAAAAGCATTTAATCGTCAAAAGCATTTAATCGTCAAAAACATTTACGTCAAAAACATTTAACCGTCAAAAACATTTATTGACTTTTAAATCCACCGGTGGCATTTAATCGTCAAAAACATTTAATCGTAAAAAACATTTAATCGTCAAAAACATTTGTTTACTTTTAAATCCACCGGTGGCATTTAATCGTCAAAAACATTTAATCGTCAAAAACATTTAATCGTCAAAAGCATTTATTTACTTTTAAATCCACCGGTGGCATTTAATCATCAAAAACATTTAATCGTCAAAAGCATTTAATCGTCAAAAACATTTAATCGTCAAAAACTTTTAATCGCCAAAAGCATTTAATCGTCAAAAACATTTAATCGTCAAAAACATTTAATTGTCAAAAACATTTATTCGTCAAAAGCATTTAACCGTCAGAGACATTTAATCGTCTAAAAAATTTTCGTCAAAAACATTTAATTGTCAAAAACATTTATTTACTTTTAGATCCACCGGTGGCATTTAATCTTCAAAAACATTTTATCGTCAAAAGCATTTAATCGTCAAAAACATTTAATCGTGAAAAACACTTACGTCAAAAACATTCAATCGTCAAAGACATTTTATCGGCAAAAACATTTAATTGTCAAAAACATGTAATCGTCAAAAGCATTTAATCGTCAAAAACATTTAATCGTCAAAAGCATTTAATCGTCAAAAAATTTAATCGTGAAAAACATTTACGTCAAAAACATTCAATCGTCAAAAACATTTAATCGTCAAAAACATTTAATCGTCAAAAACATTTAATCGTCAAAAGCATTTAATCGTCAAAAGCATTTAATCGTAATACATAGTATTTGTGTATAATCTGTTTCACTTTGTAATGACGCTATTACTGTGTCTTTCAGCGGTTCTCTTGATTTCGGGATTAATCGCGACAATCCGTCTGCATGAGTTAACTTCGCAGATGTAAGAAATTCCATACTAAAATCGTAATTCTGTAGAATGGTCCCCCATCTTTGCAGTCTGTTGGCAGACCATTTTTACAGCCATGGTTATATGATGGTTATAAGCGGGTAATTGTAGTTTTCGATTTAAATTTATGATCAGTTTGTAATTTAAATTTTCGACCGTGTAAAATCGCTGGAATTTTGTAACACCGAATATCATCCCCAATGCTTCCTTTTCTATTGGGAGTAATTTTTCTCGGCAGGAAGTAAAGTTTTTGACGTATGGGCGATCGGCTTAGTGGATCAATCAGGCATCTTGTGTAGAATGCACGCCCCAATCCCATAAGAACTTGCGTCAGTTGCGACAATAATCTCTTGTTTCGGATTGAAATGAGTCAGGGATAAATCTGACGTTAATACATCTTTTAATTTCTTACACACTCCCTGACACTCAAACGTCCAGTACAATTTTTTGTCCTTTTTTAATAGTACATTCAATGGCGCACGCAATTCATGCATGTTCTTAATGAACATTTGATGATAGTTTATGAGCCCTAGAAAACTCTGCAATGTAGTTATATTATGAGGTTCTGGCATGTCTTTTATATTTATGGACCTGTCTGAATCTGGTTTTCTCCCGTCCTTATCTATGATATGACCCACGTATTTAATTCGTTCCAAAAAAATCGCATTTTGCTTCCTTCAATGTGAAACCGTATTATTTTATTTTGTCAAACACTTGAAATACATGATCTCTATGTTGTTCAACATTTTAACTACGCATAAGAATATCGTCCAGATAACCTATTGCGAAATCCAAACAGCTTAGCAAAGTATCAATTACCTGTTGGAAAATTGCAGGTGCTAATTTTATACCAAATGCTAATCTATTGAATTTATAAAGTCCTTTGTGCGTTGAGATGCACAAAAGTTTCGAGCTATCTTCCTCTACTGGTATTTGTAGATACGCCACGCGTACCTACAAATCTATGAGTCTATTTTGAAAAAAAAGTCTATTTTGGAAAAGTATTTTTCGCCATTTAACTTAGCGAGTATTTCGTTTGGGTTTGGTAGCGGCTAGTGATGGTCCTTGAACGCCGCATTCAATCCGATCGAAAAGTGCGCGCATACCCTAATCTCTTTAGATTTTTTTCACGTATACGGTGGGGGCTGCCCACTCACTTAATAGGGGGTAAAATCCCAGTGTTAACTAATCTTTCTAATTATTTTTCAATTTTTTCCCTCGAAGCGAACGGTACGCTCCGTGGCTTTTGAATATTGGTTTTACTTCGTCCAGCAATTCGAATTTACGCTTTATTTTTATGCATCATCCATATGACACTATTGGTGTCATGAATGCATGCAACGAGGTGCATATTGCGGTGAGAAGGGGTGTTTGACCGGACGGGATAAAGGAAGAGAGGGCAGAAGAGGGGGTGTTAATATCTGATTGGGACAAAACAGAAATGTCTATGGGATTTTGCCAGAAAGAAAAAAAAACAAATAATAATTGTTTTTATCTCATTGTCGTTATATATCTGTTAACATGAAAGGTTGTTTTAAAATCTCTGTTGAGAGGTATGTAGAGATCCAGAGACCCTTAGCTGATTAAGGCTGACAACTTAGAATGGGGGTCAAGGGTAAAGGTCGCCACCAAGCATTGTTCGACCTGGAATGACTAATCACTCCTAATTTGATAATAAGTAAACACCTCAGTGCAAATGAGGGTTACAATTTGGTAGAGATAAGCTCTAAGAGGAAGAAAGAAAAGGTTTTGTAACCACTCTCTGAAGGAGAGGTGGGGAAAAGGGGTTGGATTTAGAAAAAGGAATTCTAAAAAGAGTAGAGTCGTAGCCAGCAAACTGAACGGCTGGGCTGGTCAA
The DNA here is from genome assembly GCF_053919585.1 of Euprymna scolopes. NCBI lineage: Eukaryota > Metazoa > Mollusca > Cephalopoda > Sepiida > Sepiolidae > Euprymna > Euprymna scolopes. Next base: position 120,711,199 of record NC_136503.1, on the reverse strand, counting down.
GCGCTCCCGATTTTGGAGCTCTGGGGGCCTGATGTTATGATGTTAACTAGCCTGTGTTCATGGGAAATCTGTGACTTTACTGGTCTGGTCTTACATAGTTTCACTGCTATAGTCAGTCACCTAAATTTAGACAGTAGCTGTTATGAAGTAATGAAATTAATAAATAGTTGTTATTGTTATAAACCGGCGTTCTGTTTGTTTGTGGTGAGGACTCTTCATTTTGCAGCAAGCCGCAAGGACCAGCGGAGTGGTTGATGTACCCGGAGACTACCTACACAGGGTAGGAGACGATTAAATCGAGATGCAAAGCGCCACACCATGAAAACACAGTGGGTGAAGACGATCAATAGGCCAACTTGTGACGGGACAATGTACGATCGAAAGAGCACCTGTCATATTGGGTGGAATCCGATGAGGTTGAAGACACCCAGTGTGGTTGGTGCAGTATCAGTCTCGTTATATCCAAGATTTTCGGAGAAAACCTTTGGGAAATATTTTTTTGAAATCCTTTTGGGGTTTTTCGGCTTCGGTCGTTAGGTTTTCGACTTTGTGACAAAAATCACTCATTGGCGAGTCCCATAATTCTAATTCCTGAATAAGTTCGTTGCGTTCCTTAGAACGAAAACTTTTAGCTTTTTTTGTCGTTCTTTTTAGTAACACATTAATAAGTAGCTCACCCTCAAAATTTATTTTTTCACCAGTTACCGATCTTAGAACTTTATTCGTCTTTGTCATCGTGGGCTTTCCTATTCTCTTCCCCGTGTGAAAATTTATAATTGATAAATTCGACCCCGAATCGAGCGGCAGTTTTACTTCTTTATTTCTGATGATCACCGTAACATATTTCCTTATGTTCTCTATTGGTGAAGGGTCCACTTTTGTAGTTTTTACGTAACTTTTTTGCTACTTTTGCTCTGCAATATGAGACATTGTGCCCTGCTCGCTTGTTATTTTCCTTTGGTACTGACATGCATTGTACCCATGAGGTCCTCCACATTTGCTACAAGGGGTCCTAGGATTTTGTCTATCCTGATAATTTTGTGAAGGTTTTTTTTGCCTCTTCATTGGTAATTGCTGGAGGGCTAGTGTCCTTTATTTTTTAAGTGTATTTTTTTAATGTGAGCGACACCTGCGTTCTCTATGCTTCGGGAATCTTGCTTTATTGCCACGAGTCTTCAGTCAGTTTCTGAAGCATCAAATCAGGTTCTAATTCCAATTTATTTAGAGCACGACGTCTTTTGTTGCTATCAAACCTTGTGTGAATATTAAGCATTTGAAATTGTCCGTCGTTTATGACGACAATTTGAAATCGTCACAGTGCTTATTAATTTTAGACGCAAATGTCGTATACTCCTGACTCTCCTTACGTGTAAGATTCATGCATTACCATCTTTTATGAAAAAAGTGTCTTTCTGGACAGTATAACTCAATTAATAGTTTGACTGCCTCGTCAAACGACAATTCGTTGGTTTTTCTTGGTAAAATATAGTCCACGAATTTTTTATGTTCGGATGTACCTAACTTCCGTAGCAATAAACAAACCTTCTTTTGATCCGTCAATGCACTGCAATCAATTTTAAAAAGTCTTCAAATCTCCTGAAATATGCCTCAAACGTTAGGTTTTCCTCAGGAGCATAGTGAAATGTATCAATAGCTGACCAGATCGCATTTTGGGAAAAAGGCGCGCTGGTTTCTTCTCCGCTGTCCTTATTCACTAAGACGTGCGTTATCAAAATATTTTTTTATCTGACTGGTTTTGTTGCTCTAAATGCAATTTTTTCAATTCCAATATTTGTTCATTCATTTCTTTCTTTTCTCTTCTTCGTCTTTCTTCGATATCCTTTGTCATTTTTCAATTTTCGTAACGAGTAGGTACTGGGTTCAATTCCTTGTTTATCGTACACATTGTTTTCCTCTTTTTTCTTTAAAAAGAAAAAATAGTTACTTATCTGTGAAAGAGAGTTTATAGCGTTTATTTAATATTGGCTATTCTTTTGGATCTGTGCGGAAAAGAATCTCCTTTTCTCGTTAATACTTTATTTGTTATACTTAGCGAAATCGTTATTTTTCTGCGACGTGCAGTCCCGTCGATCAGTGAAAAATTATTTAAGGGGAGAGGATGGCCGGTATCTGTAAATTCAGGTAAAAGCGAGAAAAAAAGTAAGTAAATGCATATAGTAAAATATAAGTAAATATACATACAAAATATGAAAGTGTGGGTAGATTGATATATTAGATAGATAGGAAAGTTTTAAGAATAAAGCAGAAAATGCAGATAAAAATCGGCCATGCAAAGAAGAAATAAAGAATTGAAATAAAGGATTATTAAATTATAAAGTATTAAGAAGTATGTAGAAAAAACGATGAAGTTAAAGAAAATTTGTTATATATCTATATAAAAGTTAAAGGTAGTAACTATGTAATTTCCAAATTGCCATAATTAAATTTGGACTTATGTTTAATTTTTTTTAATTTTATATTTTATATTTTATTTTTTATTTATTTATTGTTTATTTATTATTTATTTTCTATTTATTTATTAATTAATTTATTTATTTTCCATTTAGTGTCTTCTAATAACTCTTGCTGACATTTTTTAAGCTATGACCTGTACATTTCAGTTGACCTATATTATTTGGCCCTATATTTTTTCCCGCCTTTAACATTTCCTGTATGGGTCATTTTGACATTTGTTTCTCTATTTTATATTTAATTCTATCACCATTTAATTTTTTTCTCCTCTTCTTCTCTGATCTTTCTTATTTATATTTATGTCTCGGCAGTAGAGTGAAAAGCATATCTTATTTTTCTTTTATTAATATTATTGGAATTTTTTCCTTTTTTCCCTTGTACACATTTTTGTGAATTATTCCATGGATTTCTGCCTTTGGATTATTTTGGACCATCTTCCAATTACGGTATTTCTTTGGATTTTACTTGTGCAAGTGGAAATTCAATTAACTTTCTTGAAGTTATATATTTGGATTTTACCGCCATTGGATTATTTATCTTCGACCAGACTATCCATTCACGTGTAATCACCTTTTTTCTTCTCTGCTTCACTTTTTTGTTATCAAGTAAGATCTTTGACTTAATTGCTGTTTCATCAAATACTTTTGCATGCAAAATCCGACCCCGCATTATGCTAATTCCGACCCTCTGACGAGAAGGAAAGTATTTCTTTGAAACTCTGCGGATTAAGGACTATCCACTTATCAAATGTTTCCTTTTCAGATTAAATATGTTTTTAACTCATTTCAAAGTGTTTTTTTTTACATTTTTATTAACTTTTTGCTCGTATTATAAGCTCTATCTCCTATTTGGTTTTATCGAGCTTTTACATCTGGACGAGATAACTTTATAAATATTAATTCTTTAATATTTATAATATACTTTAATTTTACCATCTTGGATCATTTTGGTAAATTTAATTCTAATTTTTAGTTTATATATATATATATATATATATATATATATGTATATATATATATATATATATTTATATTACATACATATCTATATATAATACATTGTATTCCAAAATTAATGATTTCTATTGTTTTATTCTACCCATATGGGTCAGGGGATATTTGCAAATTGTATTATGATGACTGAACTTATGCATCATGATCTGTATCTCCGTTGCCGATATTTACACTGTTAAGCTTCCAAAGCAAAGATGCCTCATTGAATCCTTCTATGCAGAAAAAATTGAACGGAACAGCATTCACCGGCGTTTGTTGAACATTTACAAAGCATTGGATGTAAGTACAGCTAGGAGATGTTTGTTCGTCGGATTCAAAGTGGCGATAGAGATATAAGTGACAAAGCACGCCCTGGACACCCATGCACAGCCACCACCTCGAGTAACTCATCCGAATTGATTAGCGGATAACGATGAATGTAATGTGCATAGATGTCATTCCTAGGATACAACAAAGTGCTATGTGGGCAAATAAAGGATCACTGACGGGATGCTTGTAATCAGGATTCCATGACCGCATCATCACTGGTGAAGAAACGTGGTGTTACGATTATGAGTCCAAACACCAATCGATGCAATGGCATCACTCACGCCTCACCCTCCGAGAAAAAGAAGTTCAAGATGCAGACATTTTTATGCAAATTAATATAGACACCGTTTTTAGATTTGACACTCAACTTTCTCCGTTATATTGAAACATTGAAAAAGCTGAAGTCCCGGGTTGCCTGTGTAAGGCCAGATAAAAGCGAAATATTCCATTTGCAACATGACACTGATGACCATACACAAGACGATGGAATGTGTGACTGGCATAGGGCCGACCGCTTCCCTAGATGAGTTCATAATTAATTGATACTCTAACTTAACATCTAAATCTGACCCCCAAGATCGCCATGGGCATGGAATATGTGCCTACATAAAAGATGGCTTTCCGTGTCGTAGGGAAGACCCTAATTTACCTTATATGTGCTTCCGGGTTGCACTTGCTTACACCACAGCATTTTATATTGGCCGTCTATCACCCCCACAACAGCAGAGTTACTATCTTTAAGAGAAAATTGCACAGATCCTGTCTGCCCATCCTTTGGCTAACATTCACATCTGTGGTGACTTTCATGTCCATAATGTGGAATGGCTGACCCACTCGAATAAGATGATGATGAGGGGAGGTTCTGTAATTGCCTATGACCTCACTCAGATTGTTCACGAACCCACCCATGTGCCCGACACTACCGGTCAGTATGCAAGCCGTCTAGACCTTTTTCTCACAACTTCCTGTTTTTTGACTTGTAATTGGGGTATGAGACGAATGGATTCGCCAATCATTTTTATAACCAACGGCTGTGCTAAACAACCAAGGAAAACGTCCCAAAATTATTATAAAAATTGTCGAATTTTGGATTCAATCAGTTCGCCGTTTACTACGTCAAGGATCTCATTTAATTCTTGGCCGCCATTATGGTTACTGATCTGAATTACGCCGCCATCTTGGTTACTGATCTGGACTATACTGCCATCAACTTAAGAAGTTAACTACGCCACGGACCGCATTTGATTCTTGGTCGCCATCTTGGTTACTGATCTGAACTACACCGCCATCTTTGTTCAACACAATGTCTCAAAACTAAACAGGTTATGCGCTCAGCCACCGTCTTTTCTTTGACGGATCGGAATCTAAATTTGAATTGTGGCAGGTAAAATTTCTGGGATATCTAAGGATTCGAAAACTACACAAAGTCATACAATCTCCAACAGAGAATCCAAACGACCCTGAATTTCTCGAAAAAAAAAAAAGCGACTGTTTTTGCAGAACTGATTCAATGTTTAGACGATAGAAGTCTGTCTCTGATTATAAGAGACGCTTTGGATGATGAGAGGAAAGCATTGAACATATTAAGAGAACATTGTTTATCAAAAGGAAAACCGAAAATAATATATATAGAATTAACGTCTTTGAAACGTAACGAGGATGAAACGATTACCGACTACGTTATAAGGGCAGAAACAACCGCCAATGCCATAAAACTCTCAGGTGAAATAATAAGCGATAGCTTGTTGATATCAATGACCCCCAAGCGACTTCCAGCCGATTTTAAACAATTTACAACTGTTATAACTCAGAAAAACAAATCCATAAATTTCAGCAAATTTAAAGTGGCATTGCGCAGTTACGAAGAGACTAATCTTATGCTCGTGGACAATAATAACTCCAGCAATATTATGAAGTTCAAAAATGCTTCTCGAAAACAGACACCACCAAATTACGCACCTCACCGCAACGTATTCTCCAAAAGTAATTTTCCCAAGAAAAAGAATAAAATTATCTGCTATGATTGTGGACGACCCAACCACAAAAGTTTCCAATGTCGATATAAACGCTCTAAAATGGACTCCGTAAAAAACGTTGAGAACTTTGAGGAAGAACATACATTTCTATTCACATGTAACTTTGACAATACCACAAACGATAAAAAATCTTGTAGATTGTGGTGCTACAGCGCACGTTATCACCAAGGAATGATTTTATTAATTTTGATTCAAACTTTAATCCTCATAGTCATTTTGTCGAACTTGACGACGGTAGTCAAATAAATGATATAGTCTTGAAAAGAGACGATGCTATAATATACCTAAAAAATAATAAAGGCGAAATCTGTAACTGTATTCTAAAAAATGCTCTGTTCATACCTACATTTAAGCAAGACATATTTTCCGTAAAGGTGCAATTATACAAGGCGCGAATATACAATTTGGCCAAAATGCATCAAAATTGACATACCCCAATGGAACTGTATTTGACATTAAAGGAAATGGCCGACTATATTATTTAAAAAGTATGATTCCCTCAAAAACTGCCTGTCACAACTTGGAAACCTGGCATAAAATTCTAGGACACTGCAATACAGCTGATATTAAAAAAATACCAAATGTAGTCGAAGGCATGAAAATAATACCTTCAGACGATCTCCCAAATTGTGATGTGTGTGCACAGGGGAAAATGACAAAAGATATAAGCCGAATGCCAGATAAAAAAGCTACGAAAATTCTCTCACTTGTGCATTGTGACTTGGCAGGTCCGATCAGCCCGATGGGGAGAAACAATCTAAGGTAAGTTTTGAACTTTATTGATGATTTTTAATTATGGTTTATTTTCTAAAAAACAAATCCGACACTAACCTCGCCACTAAGAAATATTTAGCTGATGTTGCCCCGTATGGTTCAGTAAAATGTATTCGCTCAGACAATGGGACTGAATTTACTAATAAAGACTTCGATCTTCTATTAATTAACCACTTTATTAAACATGAGAAATAGGCGCCGTACTCCCCCTTCCAAAATGGCACAGCTGAAAGGGCATGGCGAACTTTTTTTGAGATGACAAGATGCCTACTTATCGAATCGAAATTAGCGCAAAGTTTACGCTTTAATGGCAGCAGCATATATCAGAAATAGATCGTTCAATAAGAGGCTAGGAAAAACGCCGTATGAAGCGTTTTGCGGTATAAAACCTTAGATGAACAAAATGCATCTATTTGGTTCTGATTGTTTTGCATTTATAGAAAACACCAGTAAACTAAATACTAAAAGCGAAAAAAGTACTTTCGTAGGTTACGATAAAAATAGCCCGGCATACTTAATTTACTTCGCAGCTCAAAATGTTATAAAAAGGATTAGATGTGTAAAATTCAATGATACATTAAATTTAAAAAATGGTGATCCAGTGAATGAAAAACGTGAAATATTGTCTAGCATCTTAATCGATCACAATGAAAATATTAATAGCGACGACAATTACAGTACTTCTGACGAAAATATTAACCAGACACGTCGATACCCAATAGGGGAGGGAAAAAGGCCAGACTTCTTACAAATTGAAAAGATACAAGATTACGCCGTGGATTACTGTTATTCGTTGAACAGCGCCCCGAAAAGTTATAATGAGGCGATTAATTCAGAAAATCACCAAGAATGGGAACAAGCTATGGTATCCAAATTGAAAGCTTTATCTGAAAATAAAACATACGAAATAATGGCAAAACCAACAGATAAAAATATAATTTCTTCACGCTGGTTTTTTTTTCCAACAAAATCACAGCTTCTGGCAGTGAAACTTTTAAAGCAAGATTTGTGGCAAAAGGCTTCTCACAAATCCCTGGAGTGGAATATTGTGCAACATTTTCACCAACGACAAATTTAACGACAGTTAGAATTTTATTACAACTTGCCACTCAATACAATTTAAAAATACATCAAATGGATGTAAAAAATGCTTATTTAAATGCTCCGATTGACTGTGAAATCTACATTTATCCTCCAGAGGGATTTAAAATGAAAAATAAAAATTGGGTGCTGAAATTAAACAAATCGTTATATGGACTAAAACAAAGTGCACACAATTGGAATTTAACACTCCATAATTATTTAATAGAACGGGAATTCAAACAATGTCCCGTAGACGCGTGCATATATACCAAAAATGTAGGTAATAAATTGTTGATTTTGTTTTTTTGGGTTGACGATATATTACTCGCCTCAAACTGTGACAACACTTTAAGAGATGTTAAAAATGAATTAAATAAAAAATTTAAAATGGCCGATATTGGACGACTGTCACGATTCCTCGGTATAAAATTTACCTGTGAAAATGAAACTATAACTATGAACCAATCACGATACATTGAAAAAATTCTGCTCAAGTTCGGAATGCAAAATTGTAAGCCGCGTTCAACTCCCGTCGAAATGGACATAAATAAAAATATAGGGACCGAAACAAAATTCATAGATAACCGAATATACAGGGAAATGGTAGGGAGCCTCATCTACTTGATGACCACAACAAGGCCTGACATATGTTACACTGTAACAAAGCTATCTCAAAACTTATCGAAACCGACAATTAAAGACCTTAATCGTGCAAAACAAATCCTTCTTTACCTAAAAATAACCAGGGAACAATCTTTAAGATTTCAAAAAGTCTACATATCCTCTAAATTTAGAAGGCTTTTCGGATTCAGATTGGGCTAACTGAGGATAGAAAGAGTATAGCGGGGTATTGTTTTAGACTGTCAAAGACTGGACCTATGATCTATTGGAAAACTAAAAAGCAACAAATTGTTGCCCTTTCTACTTGTGAAACAATATGTGGCTCTTACTCATTCCGTGCAGGAGGCAATTTTTCTGAACACCCGTCTAAAATCTATTTTAAAACCAGATCTAAGTAAAAAAACCTATAGTAATTCATTGTGATAATCAGAGCAGTATCTTATTAACAAATAATTCTATGATTCATCAAAGGTCGAAGCATATTGATAGCAGATATCATTTTATAAGGGATGAAATAAGAAAAAAAATCTATTACTCTTACTTATGTGACGTCGACATTTTTACTAAACCTATAAAAAGAATAAAATTAAGACATTTTATAACCGAACTTTTTGAAATCTAATTATAAATAAATCTCTTTTCAGAAACCCAAAAGGAGAAGCATGAACAGTTAAAATCACAAAAAAAAAAAAAAAAATTGTAAATTGTCCCGGGTACGACGTTAAACTGCGACCATTTCTACCTTACTAACCAAATTAACCAATTAATACCTAACATAATGTTTCCAGTTTTTGTTACAAAAAAAAAAAGGAAAAAAAAAAGAAGCCTCTTGTTAAAACCCTTTTGTAAACTTCCTATTTGTCAAATAGTTCTTTTCGTATCTCTTTTTTTTTTTGGCAAACATTTGTTAAAACAAAACAAAAAATGTATATTTGTGAATTTTTGTGCATATGTTTGTATGTACTTGAAAAGTATTCTATTTGTATGTTTATATATATTTAAAAAGTGTTTATTTTTATATGTATAAAAAAAATGGCTTCTTTTTGCACACGTTATACCAATATATTAATAATTCTTTTTGTCCAATGAGAATAAAGACAAATTCCCCCAAAACCAGAAAAAGAAAAAAAAAAAACAAACAAAAAAACCCAATTATTTTATTGGTTTATTTTTCTTTGTTCATTTATTGTTATTTATTTATTTTTCTTTCCTTTTCTCAAGTGAAACCAAAATTGAATCCGAAAGGAATTTTCCATTATATCAAAAAAGGGGTGTGTAAAATATTTTCGACTTGTAATGGGGGTATATATTTAATTGATGCCCACATCAGCAAAATGTGGCACAAGGCTGGAAAGTGGGAACTCCGCAGGCTCCTCTAAAGAAGGGGCACTCCTGCAATTTTAAAAATTGCCTGAGTAACCCCGTCGGCATTCCCCGGTCGGGGCGCCTCAGGCAGAAAGCAATAAACTTGCCCCACCGGAAAGCGCGGTGGCAAGTCCGACACTTTTATAACCAACGGCTGTGCTAAACAACCAAGGAAAACGTCCCAAAATTATTATAAAAATTGTCGAATTTTGGATTCAATCAGATCGCCGTTTGCTACGTCACGGACCGCATTTAATTCTTGGCCGCCATCTTGGTTACTGATCTGAACTACGCCGCCATCTTGGTTACTGATCTGAACTACGCCGCCATCTTTGTTCAACACCATATCTCAGAACTTAAGAGGTTAACTACGCCACGAACCGCATTTGATTCTTGGTCGCCATCTTGGTTACTGATCTGAACTACGCCGCCATCTTTGTTCAACACAATGTCTCAAACTTAACATTTCCCCTATATGCTCATGTTCCGTTCTATCTCCTCTGGAATCGGTTGTATCAGTTGAGATAAAAATGAAATGCAACACGTCTTCAGACGTACCTCTCCACCGTACAATATATCGATGACTGGGATAGCTTCCGTACATTTATATCTGATCTACCTCTCCATTCCATGCTTAAAATCAATGTGTCCTCTATAGTATCAGACCTGACGGAATGGTTAATTGTAGGTATAGACCGATTCATACTATCCAAAAAATTCCAACAAAAACCTAACAGCCAGCTATGGTTCTCCCCAGAATTTGTGCTGCCATCGCGCACAGAAATCACTTTTTCCATAGCTACCAACGTAATAGATGCACTGTGACTGGAGCTGCTTTCAGGGCTGCCAGCAACCACTGTAAAAGAGTAATAAAAAATGCAAGAGAGCTATATACTCAGTCCGTTAAATACAAAGTAGCTGAGCAGCGGCTTGTTTCCCACCAGTTTTGGCAAATAGCAAACAGTATCCTTAACAGAAGTGTGCGTTCTATCCCAACCATTATCAATGGATCTGAGGTCATCTCGTCAGCATCAGACAAAGCCAAACTATTTGCCAAGAACTTTGCAGCTAATTCTACCCTATGCGACCAAGCCATCAACTACCAGTATTTCCTCCTATAACAGACAACACGCTATGCAACCTGCAAATTCATGTGCATGATGTTGCCAAGCTAATGAAGAACCTTGAAAGCAACTGGCCCTGACGGCATTCCAATTATAGTGTTGAAAAAGCTTCAACCAGAACTTGCAATACTGTTTAAGCGTTGCCTTAAGGAGAATTGCTTTCCAACACCCTGGAAAACCTCATCATTATACCCTGTATTTAAGAATTAAGGTGACAGGTCATTTCCCTCTCAGTACAGACCAATAAGTCTCCTGTGTGTCATGAGTAAGTTGCTGGAATCCATATTAAGTAAAGAAGTAGTCAACCACCTCAGCAGAAATAACCTTCTTAGTGATATACAATATGGTTTCCATTCTGCTAGGTTACAGCAGATGTGCTAACGGTTATATCTCATAGGATTAGTGAATCTTTTGACGGGGGCTACCTTTCTGGGGCAATTGTTCTTGACATATCAAAGGCCTTTTATAAGGTAAGGCATAAAGGCCTACTTCACAAGATTTCCAGCTACGGTATAACTGGAAATGTTTCCTCAATCATTATATCATTTCTCTCTCATAGGCTCATAAGAGTAGTGATTAATAGGCAGAAATCAGAAGCCCACAGTATTAATGCTGGTGTCCCTCAAGGGTCCATCCTGGGCCCAACCCTCTTCCTGATGTGGCACAAGGCTGGAAAGTGGGAACTCCGCAGGCTCCTCTAAAGAAGGGGCACTCCTGCAATTTAAAAATAAGATACTGCAATTTGTTAATAAGATACTGCTCTGATTATCACAATGAAATCAATGATCTCCTAAAACACATACCTAAATCATTCGTTGACATCTATGCTGATGACACGACCATCTATGGCAATACATCAAAGGCCATAAATGACAAAGTTCTCTCTGATTCTCTCTCCTCTGATCTTGAGTGGGTGGTACAATGGGGGAAGAGGTGGCGGGTTACATTTAGTCCATCTAAAACCAAGCTTCTATTTTTACATCATCAACACTCTGACTCCCATTTGGCATCAATTGAAATGGATGGCTTTCGTCTTGGGGAGGATCGATGTTTTGACAAGCTTCTGGGATTAATCGTTACTCCTGATCTGAAATGGAACATATACATCAAATCTGTTGCCAAGGTTGCTCGTAAAATAGTGGGATCCTTCTATCGCTCCAGTAGATATCTGATGCATCTATCTATATAAAAGCCAAGTACGTCCAAGGATGGATTACTGCTGCCATATCTGGGCAGGAGCTGCTAAAAACAGCCAATCCTGCCTTGACAGAGTACAAAATAGACTTCGTAGCCCAGTAGGGGATGCTGTTTTCTCTTCCCTGCAACCTCTCCCCCACAGAAGGGACGTTACGAGCTTGTCGTTGTTTTATCCTTATTTTCATGGGAAGTACTCGTCTGAGCTCCAATATCTGGTACCCCTCACCAATCTTTTACGAAAAACACTCGTCTAGTAATTTTCAGTAATTTTCCCCACTCTTTATCTGTGCCTAAATCAAAACGTAGATTCCATGACCAAAGCTTCTTTCTTAGAAGTGCACGACTGTTGAACTCTCTTCCATTTGCCTGTTTTTCACCTGACTACAGCTTGGATGTCTTCAAGTCCAACATAAACAAATTCCTGATGAACCGCCCCCTTAAGTAAGACACTTCATCAGATCTCCATTACTAGCGATTATTACGATATTGTCCCATTGATTACTGTACACGCAATAACCCTTATCCCCGAGTGGCCTCTGGGCCTTGATGTAGTGACTTCCTTGTAAAAATATGTTTCAGCTGACCGGTGCTGTCTTACCCACTGTGTAGTCAGCCTTCAACTTATTTGGACTTATGAAGAGGCATTACGTGCTGTCAATGTAATGCGTCCTGATAACAAGGTCATAATTGCAGCTGTAAAAAAAATGGACCGTTTCAGTGGGCGATGACTTTTATGACTGAGACATTAATGCTCTTGTTCATCGCATTTAAAATATTGGTGACTTTGTAGAAAAAATAAATTCTGAAGCACAAAAAATCGCTTGTGTTACATTATTGGTATCACTCCTGTTTTTGTAGCTTTTAAACATTTTGAGTTAAAAATAAGGGGCATTACTTTCTCGCATATATATATATATATATATATATATATATATATATATATATATATATATATATACTAGCAAAAGTGACCGTCATGGACTGGGTTCAAAAACAGCCTACAGAAAATGGACTCTGATTTATGAAAGTATGATAGGTTATGAAAAGGAAGGCTTGTAAAGAGATAGCTTCGAATTTGGGGGTATCAAAACCAAAGCAAAATATCATGAAAGTAAAAATAAAATACATAAACCCCATAATTTATTATACCATACTTGTTCACACTGAAACACTTATCACAATATTCTGTGGATCTATATTAAAAAAACCTTGTTAAATTTTGTGACATATTTCCATTCTATGGAGGTCAGGTGTGAACGAACACCCCATAATTGTATTATACCATATTTCTTCAAACTGAAACATAATTATCAAAGTATACTTACGCAGATAGATATGAAAAGTCTTTATTAAAGTTTGTGCCTATTTCAATTCTATGTAGGCCAGATCAAACATACCCATTCCTGTGTTTCGATACATCATTAGATGTAATCAGTTTTTTAAAATAGTCAACCATATAGGAGCCTATTCGTGACCACACACACACACACACACACACACACACACACACACACACACACACGCATTCAGCTTTATATTATATATATACATATATATATATATATATATTATGCATAATGTATTATATACTATTCTATATATGTATTACAGAAAAAGTATTATATATATATATTGATCTGTGTTGGTTAATAGTAATTCTTGTGTGTGGGGCATTTGCTCAGTTGGTAGAGTGCGTGCCTCGCATGCAAGAGGCTCGGTTTCTAATCCTGAGTTCGGATTGTCTAACTGATGAGCCCAAATGAAGGCGAAACTCGAGTCTTGGACTTCCGGTTTGTTGACTGTCATGACTCTTTTGGGCTGCGATGTTGTTTGGCTGTGGACTTGATTATATATATATATATATATATATATATATATATATATATATATATCCTCTATACTCCTATGAATTCGTTTTTCTTTTGTGTCTATTGATATTCATATTAAACACCCTCTTTTCTATTAGTATTTATTTTGCTTTCCCGCCAAAGCAAAATGTGACACGAGGTCGTTTTTAAAGTAGGGTTAAATGAGCTCCCCGAAAAAAAGGGAAAAGGGGCACTCTGGTTGGCACCAAAAATAATAATTGTCCTAGTATAGAGGGTTTCCCCTCCATTGACTGTCACAAATTACCTTAAGTGCAGCATCTGCAGAACAGATACTACACTTTGATCCCGGCCCGAAGGCCAAGAACAACAGAAAAAAGGCAAGGTATTTATTTGCTCCCACACCGAGCAAATTAGGCACAAGGCCGATTTTTAATGTGAGGAGTGAAGGGGAAATGGGGTCCAACTCCCCGGGGAGTAGGGGAGCTGGATAGTGACAATTGGTAATGAAGGGTTACCCCTACATTGACCAAGGTCTTATATGTGGGGCTGCCCCCACATATGGTCTTTGCTTGCAGTATCTGCTGGAACAGATGGTATTTATTTGCTCCCCCACCGAGCAAATTAGGCACAAGGCCGATTTTTAATGTGAGGAGTGAAGGGAGGGGGAAGGGAAAAAGGGGACCAGCTCCCGAGAGGTGGGAAATGGGAGATGGTTAAAGGTCAGGCATGTTGGGTTGCCCCCACATCTGGTCTTTGCTAGTCATAGCTTGCAGCATCTGCTGGAACAGATACTACACTTTGATCCCAGCCCGAAGGCCAAGAACAACAGAAAAAACGCAAGGTATTTATTTGCTCCCCCACTGAGCAAATAAGGCACAAGGCCGATTTTTAATGTGAGGAGTGAAGGGGAAATGGGGACCAACTCCCCGGGGAGTAGGGGAGGTGGATAGTGACAATTGGTATGAAGGGTTGCCCCTACATTGACCAAGGTCTTATATGTGGGGTTGCCCCCACATATCGTCTTTGCTTGCAGTATTTGCCGGAACAGATACTACACTTTGAGATATTAAAGCCTTTATTCATGTTAAAAATACATTGAAAATCAACAATGAACAAAAAACTTAAGCACATGGCCAACTCAAAAGGGGGGATTGTGGGGGTCGTTGGTCATCCTTGTCACTCCAGAACTAAACAACATCAAAAGTTTCTCCCAGCTAGCATATTCTTTCACCATAATACTGCATTCACCCTTTCATACTGAGGGACGTCCTACGTAACTCTCAATTTTTAAAACATTTTTTATTGACGTGTAAAAACAAAAAAGATAATAAAAATTGTACAATAATTCATTTGTGTCGAGGGCGGAGGGGGGAAGGGACAAAAAACAAAAAAAAAGTGATTAGTAGGACACTCCCAACCCGTCTAGTTGATAGACTGCCCGTTCCACTAGGTTTATAAAAGGAGCCTCGCTTCTGCGGGTCAGGCTCTAAGTGGAGATGCCCTCTAGATCGGGGTGACTGGAGAAAAGAAAATTTTGTGGGTAAGGAATGGGGGTTAGTTTGTATTTCTTTCTCTCCAAATGGGTGAAATTTAGAGGAGGGGGTGAAAACAAAAATTGCAAGAAGGAGGGGTGGGAATCTTGGAGGCTTCCTAATTTGGGAGGGATGGAACACACACTCAGCTAGCTGAGAGGCTACTTGTTTAATTTTACTTTACGGAACTGTGTGTTCCACACCTAGGCGGGAAACACATATTCAAATTTGGCTCCTCTTCATGTGCACAGACTTGCTACATGTATCCATCTTCTGTCAAATGCCGTGCGATGCAGCCTTCTTCTATCACATCTGATCTTCACCCGTAGTTGGTGTTTAAAGAAAGCGATCAGATGCTGATCAGAAAAAGACATCACCCCCTGGCAACCTTGCAGAAGCGACGTCCAAATCACCATTCTTGCCATGGTAACGTAAATCATTTGTCTTTCCCGGTCCCATGGCGGCCTCACGTTGTTCATGACATTGGATACAGTAATTGGGCGAGGATGCACAGGATCGATGTGAACCGTCACCTCGCTGGCATATGACCAGTACCTGCGGAGTTTGCGGCAATCGAAGAAAGCATGATCAGTCGTTTCTACGGCCATTGTCCCACAATGGGGACAACCAGGCGACTCCAAAAACCCGGAATTACATTGTATGTTGTTGAGTGGAACACCTTGATCCCGCCCCGAAGGCCAAGAACAACCGAAAAAAAGGCAAGCCTCTTTTCTATTTATTTAAATATTTATTCAAAAAAGAAATATTTCAGACTTTACAAAATTTTAAGATTAAAATGATATAAAATATGAAAAGATACTCTTTCCGAATGTGGCATGAGGCCAAAAGGGTGTGGGGGGAGAATGGGGGTCGGGGGTCGTCCACTTGGTCTATTCCCTATAACTAGTTGCAGTCACCACAATACCACATACACTCTAGGGGTTGGATCTACTTAAAACCCCAGATGATATGAACAATATTTACAATGACTTTTTTTTTTTTTTTTTTTTTTTTTTTTTTTATTTAATAACAATGATTTATTTTATAATGAAACAATGAGGGTGATGCGTATGATATATGAGGGGTGAAATTGTGATGCGTATGATATATGCGGGTGATGGGCGGGGGTAATGAGAGCCTTAAAACACCCCAAAATAAAGAAAAATAACAGTAATGGAAAATAAATGAACCAAATAAAACGTTAAGCGATGAATGTGTTAATCAGGACACACCCTTACCTATTTAATTTTGAAATGCTTCCTGTTTTCCGGTATCAGCCGAAAACAAGGGAGCACTTCTTAAGAGGGAATGGGCACAACTACGGACAAAATAAAGGGGGGGGGAAGGGGATATTCGGTGACCTCCAAGAAAAATACCATTGGGACAGGTTTGGACTAAAATAAATAAATCAGGACTGGGCTTCTTTGGAGGTATTCTAACACCTAAAATAAAGATTGGGGACCTGGAGCTCATTTATACCAACTAGCTAAGGGACTGATCCACTACGGGATTGTCTTAGTTTTGTCTGGGGATTGCTTATCCGGTCGGCGTGTGCCATGCCTAAGCAGGGAACACGTACTCAAGCCTGTTTCGTACGAACGCACATAAACTAGCGGTGTGAATCCACCTCCTACTAAACTGTGAGCGAGATAACCTCCTTCTATCGCATCTGATTTTGATTTTAAGTTGATGTTTAAAATACAAAATCAGATCCCGATGAGAAGGCGGCTCCCCCCCACGCCCTATCTCTATGCGTGAAACCCACACTACCAGTCTAGCTACGGCCAAGGTCGCTAGGAACACCATTCGTTCCTCCCTGGGCCACAAGGGATCTACGTTATAGACTACGGATGCTAAATCCAGGATCGTCACCTGATCGGGGACGATGCGAGCCGTGACCTCACTGACATACTCCCAGAATTCACGGAGCTTGGAACAAGTATAAAAAGCATGTTCTACAGTTTCTAAGCTATCTTCCTCGCACCGTGGACAAAAAGGACTAAACGTACTACCAATTCTGAACAATATGTCATTGAGGGGTAAAGCGTTTCTAACCAATCGCCAGGTCAGGGAAAATTCGGAATTATTAAGATATCCCCGGCCTGGCGCCCAATTCCATAGAGAGCGAACCTCCCCCTCCGACAGCTGCAGCCGCTCCCCAAGCGGGTCCGAAGCGGTCCCCACCACTAATCCCCGATATAATGCCCTTCTAGGCTGTGCAAGGTCTAAGGACCCTGGCATCGCTCTAAGCGCATTTCGGCATTCGTTGAGGAATCTTGACTGCCCTCTCGGCCTTCTTTGGCATTCAATTAAGTGATTGGGGATAAGGTTGGGAAAAGCCTCACCAACCGCGGGACCCCAATCACACTCCTCGATCAGAGTTCTACCCAGGAATGCCAACCTTTCGGCGTTTTTATGACTTGCCAGGTCAGGCATCCCCAGGCCCCCATCTTCAAGACGTTGAGTACAGACCTGTCTACGGACAAGCGGCCGTCGCTCATTCCACAACAGTGAGAAGAGCGCACGCGTTAAGGCCGCCATGCGGACCGCAGGCAGAGGAAGTACAGCCAATCGGTAAAGGATCAGCGGAAACACGTAAGTGGCGCATGCTTCCGCCCTGCCTTTAAGGGACAATCCCCTTCGAAGCCAAACCCTCACCGACGCTTCGACCTTGCTCTGTACTTCCGACCAGTTCTTATCTAGACACAGACCGGGTCCAAACCAAACACCCAGAATTCGGACCGGGCCATCCGTCCAGACAAATGCGCCAGGCAAAGCATTCGAGCCCCGCCAAGCGGCCAACCTCAGGCCAACGGATTTGCTGAGATTGACTACAGCCCCTGTAACTTTTTCATAACGCTTGAGAGCCTTAATCACCGTAATAATATCTACCACGCTCGAAACAAATACGGTGACATCATCGGCAAACGCGGAAACCCTGGCTCGCGCACCACCAGGAAGAGCAATTCCGCGCAGGGCCGGTCCAGCCACCCTAGTCCTCACGTTCCTAAGGAATGGTTCCAGCGCGAGGACATACAGCAAGGGCGACAACGGACACCCCTGTCGCACCGACCGAGAAACCGCGAACGGCGCCGACCGCACCCCGTTGACCTGCACAACTGCCGTCGGACGAGCATACAAAATGGAAATCCATCTGCAGAAGCCGGACCCAAAGCCGGCGGTCTCTAAAACAGCCATCAGGAAACGATGATCCACCCTATCGAACGCCTTGGACTGATCTAAATTGATCAGCGCGGCTTCAGTGTCGTCTTCTAGGTTTTCTAGGACTGTACGAATCAAATGCAAATTGTTTTGAATTGATCTCCCCTTCACAGCATAATTCTGATCCGGTTCGATCAAGTCAGTGATAACAACCTGCAAACGATTCGCCAGCACTCGGGCCAGGATTTTAATATCCGTGTTCAACAACGTGATGGGCCTAAAATCATCCAACCCCCCAACATGTGTGTCCTTCTTCTTCAGAAGTGTGACCACGCCTTTGGTAACCTGACTCGGGATAGATCCCGTGTCAAACCAGTGGTTAAACACACCCGTCAGAATCGGGACAAACATGTGCGACATCCTCAAGTATAGCTCGTAGGGCAGTCCATCGAGTCCTGGTGATCTATTATAGGCGACCTGCTTCATAGCAGCTACGACCTCACACTCTGCAACCCGACCATCGCAACTAGCCGCTCGGGCCGCCTCCAGGCGGGGCGAGCCAGCCAAATAGTTACCAAACTCCTGGACGCGGAGCCTGGACAGCTGTGCAAAACGATCTTCAAAGTGCACCCGAAACCGCTCGCAAATCCCCCGAGCCGACACTAAGGAGTGCCCTTCCGGGCTCTGAATCTTACGAATGTAATTATCCGATTTGCGCCCGAGCGAACGGACACGTTCCGATCTATCCACATTCACAGCTTCGTTGGGCATCTTTTTAATTCTAGCCCTAACTACCTGGCCCTGATATCGTTCGCTAGCCAAACGACTCAGGTCCGCCTTAGCTAGGCCTATTTCTAGGGAATCCCCCCCTGCCACCGCCCGGGATAGTCTATCCTCTAGACGCTTCTCTGCCTTGGCCCTATCTAGCGCGAGGCGTTGGCCATATTTGACAGAGAAGTCTCTAATGCTAGATTTGGCGTTTACCCACCACCTATTCCCGGTAACCGCCCCCACTAATCCCTTCTGAATGTGTTTAGTTAGCCTTTCCCGGAAGTCATCTATCTCCAGTAGGGAGGTATTTAACTTCCAGTACCCAGCTAACTTGGGGTTACTATCTAGATCTAATCTGGCCACAAGTAGTTTGTGGTCAGAGTGGCCTAACCAGTGGAACGTGGGACAAGATATGTATTCTATGTTGCCTCTTCTAACTAACAACCGATCCAAGTAAGTACTTGAAACGGAAGGCCTGCTAGAGAGCCACGTCCACATCTCCCGCCCCGGATGATCCACCCGATACCTGTCTACCAGATCGCATTTAGCCATCAGGTCCAACAGACTGGTTTCACACCCATCCGTCCCTCTAGTCCCGCCCACCTTATCTACCCTGGGATCAAGGATGGCATTCCAATCACCCACTAGAACTAACCGTTCCGAACCCCCGAGAAACACCTCCAACCGCCGGAAAAAGGAAACCCGCTCCCGTACGCAATTGGGCGCATAAACCACGACGACTCGAAACGCTCTATTTGCCACGGCAACATCGGCCACGATCAGTCTACCATCAGTATCCGCGTGAACAACGCTAACCGTTGCAGAAAGGGTGCGCCTAACTAACAAAGAAACCCCCCTACTTTGACTATCACCGTATGTTGAAAAGACATCATAATGCCCCTCCAGCACCCGATGATCGTCAACGGAATTGAAGTGAGTCTCTTGTAACGTAGCCACATCTATATTCATGGACATGAGGTCCCTCAGTACCCTAGCGGCTTTGCTTCGGCACCTCATGCCCCTTACGTTCAAACTACACAGGCTCAAGGACGTGGCCATTGTGCCTAGATATCCGCAACCACCGGCCTAAAGTCTTTTGGTCCAAGGGTGCCGCAGGATTGGGCGAGGTTGCCCGAAAGCAACTCGGACGTTACTCGTCCGTCCCGCGCAATACCTCCGACATCCAATGGGAAGGTCAATTTAAGGGCCCTATAAAAACAAGGGTGGACGTAAATAGGGACCCTCCCTTCGCACCTAGATGCCAGCTGTTTGAGGGAGTCGTGCTCCTCTTCCACCAACTTTAAATTCGGAATCGCCCCCTTCGCTTCCTCGATCATGTTCCACACATGGCCTTCGTGCGTCCAGTTCTTGTTTGACGCACAAAGGTCATGACTAAGGGGGCGTCTGGAAAGTTTTTGGGATTGGAAACCTTTTTCCCATCAATGTTCTTCATCTCCCTCAGCGGCTTTATTAGGCCCCTATGACGCTGAGTTATGTATGTGTCAGCGTGCAAGGGGTCTACATCGCAGATCCGGTCTCCAGGAAGGTAGGGGAGCTTTCTCGTTTTTTCTCTCCTTACCGGAGATGCAGATTTGGCTCTTCTGTTGTTGTTGTTTTGCATCTCTGGCCTTTCTCGTGATAGTGACCGAGCACCGGTTGGAGGGGTATCAAATAGGGATGGGGATTTTGGTTCAGCCGAAGGGGTTTGGGTGGGGGTTTTGGGTGGCTGAACCGTAGAGACAGTATTCTCTACGTTCATAGGGGACGGGGAACGGGACCCAGCCTCCTTATTCTTTCGAGCCTTTTTCTTTATTTCTTTTTTCGGCACTTGGCCCTCTGCCACAGTAGCCGGTTTTTCTCCTTGCTCCCCTTCTGAGTCGGACGAGGAGACCGGATGGTTTCTCTTTTGGCCGCTGGCGACTTCCTTGGTGGTGACTTTGGTGGTGGTGACGTTGGTGGAAGAACTCGTGGACGACCCTGTGGGAGCTGACCGACCTTGTACTTCAGGGGGCTGCTCTCTTGTGGAGGGGGTCTTCGTGATCTTCCCATTTTTCTTCTTGACCACGGTGCTCCAGCCTTCTGATGTTGTTTCTGTGCCCCCTCCGGCTGGCTTCTCAGGGGCTGCTGGTGCCACACCCTTCTGTTGTTCCGCAGCTGGTTTGGGGGGGGCTCTCTTAGGGCAATCTCTTGCCATATGGCCTACTTGTTGGCAATGCCAACAGTGCGGTCTCCGCCCCTCGACGATGACGCTCATGGTCCAGACATCACTTCTGAGCAGGGCTGGTATACTCTGAAAGCCCTCCCGGTCACAGCGCATTTTTACTGTGTAGTCCCCTACCATAAGGCTACGGGGGCCACGGGCCGGGAGGACCGCTTCGACGTCCCCATACTGGCTCATAATTGCGCCTATCTGCACAGAGTCCAGAAACCAGGGGACGCCTAAAATATTCACCGTTGTTTGACTCCTGCTCAGATACACTGGCTTAAAACGGATCTCTCTCCACTTCCAGTCACATTTGGAGAGCTTTATTGCGTCATCGACGGTCGGCAGCAGCAGATCCCACATGGCATAACTGCGACGACAAATGTACGTCGCAGGTATTTGGAGATCCCCCAGCATCTCCGCCATGATGTCTTTAGAGACCCCTGCCAGAGTTTTCTTTTTCCAGTCAGTGGTGACTAACGAAATAATCCTTGTTGCTAGTCTTTCCACGACACCTGGCAGGGGTTTGATGATATTACCGTCAGTATACTCCTTATATTTGGAGATGAACAGCTGACGGTATTCCTCAGGAGTAAGCTGGGACTGGGGTCCCCACACCTTCTCTGCTGCCGAGGGCGTTGGTGTTACTATTGCTGGAGAAATTGGAGGGGGCGGCGTTCTCTGCCCCGGCGGGATTGTTGAACACGTAGATATTGTTGCCTGCGTGCTGGTTCCTGGCAGTGAGGGCCAATCTGCTGGGCTTTCCGCCGGGGACGATGGTATTGTTACTGGTATGGCACCAACTGCCCCACTTTTTTGGTCCGTTCGAACAGCCCCCTTCTTCTTCTTGGGACGGGATGCTCTCGCTTCTCCTGGTCTTCCTTCTACACTCCCTTCTTGGCCGCTCTCGTCGCTGCTACACTGGAGATCCTGGCCCACTGTCCCGTTCAACTGGGAGTCGAAAAGCGAGAGCATATTAATGGCCTCCTCCCGGTCGTCCGGCACGTCGCTTGTAAACGCCTGATCCAGCCCGGTGGTTCTCAATGTGGAGAAATCAGCAGAGGTGGAAGGTCTTAATTCCGACCCTAGGAGTTCCGTCCTCCTATGGGCGGGAGGGCTGACAGTTAAAGCCCTCTTCCTCTGCCGATCCCACCGAGATGGATCACCTCTCGCAGCTGGCCTATGCCTACCACTGCCGGGGACAGCAGTGTCAGAGATACTCCAGGAGCCGCTGCCTAGTGCGACGGACTCCTCTACAGTGATGGTGCGGGGGACAGCACCAACTGCACCTCTACGTCTTTCTACCGGGCCTGAACCGGCGGGCGTGTCAGGGACACGCCCACCAGAACCCGGGCTAGGCAAAGAAGCGGAGCCCGGACCGCGTGGTGGAACCTTTTCTGGGCCTGATCCGGCCCCCAGATTGGGCCGAAGCCCCCTCTGGGAACTGGACCCCGGGCTAGGCATTTCTGCACTGGAGCCCGGACCAGCTACCCTCCCCCTCTGCGTCTTCTCCCTGGCTCAGACCCGCCGATTTGGCCTGGCTGAGGATTATGTTGGATGTGACTCCGAACCACCTCAGACGCAGACCGGCCAGCTATTTAAGTCGAGCCCGGGGAGAGAGACAAACCTGGAAAAAATAGAAAAACAGTTAATGGCCTCAACAGGAGGCGAAAAAACAATAAAACAAAAGCTTTAACCAGCCCAAGAGGGGCTGGTAGCTGGTCTTTGGATGTCGGGGACAGCCAAAGGTAAATAGAAAAGACAGGAGAACTCTCTTTTCTATTTATTTAAATATTTATTTAGAAAGAAAAAATTACAAACTTCACGGAATTTTAAAATTAAAATTACATAAAATGTGCAACAAGTCTTTTTAAATGTGGCATGAGGCCAAAAAGGGTGTGGGGGGAGAATGGGGGTCGGGGGTCGTCCACTTGGTCTATTCCCTATAACTAGTTGCAGTCACCACAATACCACATACACTCTAGGGGTTGGATCTACTTAAAACCCCAGATGATATGAACAATATTTACAATGACCTTTTTTTTTTTTTTTTTTTTTTTTTTTTTTTTGAACAATGATTTATTTTACCATGAAACAATGAGGGTGATGCGTATGATATATGAGGGGTGAAATTGTGATGCGTATGATATATGCGGGTGATGGGCGGGGGTAATGAGAGCCTTAAAACACCCCGAAATAAAGAAAAATAACAGTAATGAAAAATAAATGAACCAAATAAAACGTTAAGCGATGAATGTGTTAATCCGGACACACCCTTACCTATTTAATTTTGAAATGCTTCCTGTTTTCCGGTATCAGCCGAAAACAAGGGAGCACTTCCTAAGAGGGAATGGGCTCAACTACGGACAAAATAAAGGGGGGGGGGAAGGGGATGTTCGGTGACCTCCAAGAAAAATACCATTGGGACAGGTTTGGACTAAAATAAATAAATCAGGACTGGGCTTCTTTGGAGGTATTCTAACACCTAAAATAAAGATTGGGGACATAGACCTCATTTATACCAACTAGCTAAGGGACTGATCCACTACGGGATGGTCTTGATTTTGTCTGGGAATTGCTTATCCGGTCGGCGTGTGCCATGCCTAAGCAGGGAACACGTACTCAAGCCTGTTTCGTACGAACGCACATAAACTAGCGGTGTGAATCCACCTCCTACTAAACTGTGAGCGAGATAACCTCCTTCTATCGCATCTGATTTTGATTTTAAGTTGGTGTTTAAAATACAAAATCAGATCCCGATGAGAAGGCGGCTCCCCCCCACGCCCTATCTCTATGCGTGAAACCCACACTACCAGTCTAGCTACGGCCAAGGTCGCTAGGAACACCATTCGTTCCTCCCTGGGCCACAAGGGATCTACGTTATAGACTACGGATGCTAAATCCAGGATCGTCACCTGATCGGGGACGATGCGAGCCGTGACCTCACTGACATACTCCCAGAATTCACGGAGCTTGGAACAAGTATAAAAAGCATGTTCTACAGTTTCTAAGCTATCTTCCTCGCACCGTGGACAAAAAGGACTAAACGTACTACCAATTCTGAACAATATGTCATTGAGGGGTAAAGCGTTTCTAACCAATCGCCAGGTCAGGGAAAATTCGGAATTATTAAGATATCCCCGGCCTGGCGCCCAATTCCATAGAGAGCGAACCTCCCCCTCCGACAGCTGCAGCCGCTCCCCAAGCGGGTCCGAAGCGGTCCCCACCACTAATCCCCGATATAATGCCCTTCTAGGCTGTGCAAGGTCTAAGGACCCTGGCATCGCTCTAAGCGCATTTCGGCATTCGTTGAGGAATCTTGACTGCCCTCTCGGCCTTCTTTGGCATTCAATTAAGTGATTGGGGATAAGGTTGGGAAAAGCCTCACCAACCGCGGGACCCCAATCACACTCCTCGATCAGAGTTCTACCCAGGAATGCCAACCTTTCGGCGTTTTTATGACTTGCCAGGTCAGGCATCCCCAGGCCCCCATCTTCAAGACGTTGAGTACAGACCTGTCTACGGACAAGCGGCCGTCGCTCATTCCACAACAGTGAGAAGAGCGCACGCGTTAAGGCCGCCATGCGGACCGCAGGCAGAGGAAGTACAGCCAATCGGTAAAGGATCAGCGGAAACACGTAAGTGGCGCATGCTTCCGCCCTGCCTTTAAGGGACAATCCCCTTCGAAGCCAAACCCTCACAGACGCTTCGACCTTGCTCTGTACTTCCGACCAGTTCTTATCTAGACACAGACCGGGTCCAAACCAAACACCCAGAATTCGGACCGGGCCATCCGTCCAGACAAATGCGCCAGGCAAAGCATTCGAGCCCCGCCAAGCGGCCAACCTCAGGCCAACGGATTTGCTGAGATTGACTACAGCCCCTGTAACTTTTTCATAACGCTTGAGAGCCTTAATCACCGTAATAATATCTACCACGCTCGAAACAAATACGGTGACATCATCGGCAAACGCGGAAACCCTGGCTCGCGCACCGCCAGGAAGAGCAATTCCGCGCAGGGCCGGTCCAGCCACCCTAGTCCTCACGTTCCTAAGGAATGGTTCCAGCGCGAGGACATACAGCAAGGGCGACAACGGACACCCCTGTCGCACCGACCGAGAAACCGCGAACGGCGCCGACCGCACCCCGTTAACCTGCACAACTGCCGTCGGACGAGCATACAAAATGGAAATCCATCTGCAGAAGCCGGACCCAAAGCCGGCGGTCTCTAAAACAGCCATCAGGAAACGATGATCCACCCTATCGAACGCCTTGGACTGATCTAAATTGATCAGCGCGGCTTCAGTGTCGTCTTCTAGGTTTTCTAGGACTGTACGAATCAAATGCAAATTGTTTTGAATTGATCTCCCCTTCACAGCATAATTCTGATCCGGTTCGATCAAGTCAGTGATAACAACCTGCAAACGATTCGCCAGCACTCGGGCCAGGATTTTAATATCCGTGTTCAACAACGTGATGGGCCTAAAATCATCCAACCCCCCAACATGTGTGTCCTTCTTCTTCAGAAGTGTGACCACGCCTTTGGTAACCTGACTCGGGATAGATCCCGTGTCAAACCAGTGGTTAAACACACCCGTCAGAATCGGGACAAACATGTGCGACATCCTCAAGTATAGCTCGTAGGGCAGTCCATCGAGTCCTGGTGATCTATTATAGGCGACCTGCTTCATAGCAGCTACGACCTCACACTCTGCAACCCGACCATCGCAACTAGCCGCTCGGGCCGCCTCCAGGCGGGGCGAGCCAGCCAAATAGTTACCAAACTCCTGGACGCGGAGCCTGGACAGCTGTGCAAAACGATCTTCAAAGTGCACCCGAAACCGCTCGCAAATCCCCCGAGCCGACACTAAGGAGTGCCCTTCCGGGCTCTGAATCTTACGAATGTAATTATCCGATTTGCGCCCGAGCGAACGGACACGTTCCGATCTATCCACATTCACAGCTTCGTTGGGCATCTTTTTAATTCTAGCCCTAACTACCTGGCCCTGATATCGTTCGCTAGCCAAACGACTCAGGTCCGCCTTAGCTAGACCTATTTCTAGGGAATCCCCCCCCGCCACCGCCCGGGATAGTCTATCCTCTAGACGCTTCTCTGCCTTGGCCCTATCTAGCGCGAGGCGTTGGCCATATTTGACAGAGAAGTCTCTAATGCTAGATTTGGCGTTTACCCACCACTTATTCCCGGTAACCGCCCCCACTAATCCCTTCTGAATGTGTTTAGTTAGCCTTTCCCGGAAGTCATCTATCTCCAGTAGGGAGGTATTTAACTTCCAGTACCCAGCTAACTTGGGGTTACTATCTAAATCTAATCTGGCCACAAGTAGTTTGTGGTCAGAGTGGCCTAACCAGTGGAACGTGGGACAAGATATGTATTCTATGTTGCCTCTTCTAACTAACAACCGATCCAAGTAAGTACTTGAAACGGAAGGCCTGCTAGAGAGCCACGTCCACATCTCCCGCCCCGGATGATCCACCCGATACCTGTCTACCAGATCGCATCTAGCCATCAGGTCCAACAGACTGGTTTCACACCCATCCGTCCCTCTAGTCCCGCCCACCTTATCTACCCTGGGATCAAGGATGGCATTCCAATCACCCACTAGAACTAACCGTTCCGAACCCCCGAGAAACACCTCCAACCGCCGGAAAAAGGAAACCCGCTCCCGTACGCAATTGGGCGCATAAACCACGACGACTCGAAACGCTCTATTTGCCACGGCAACATCGGCCACGATCAGTCTACCATCAGTATCCGCGTGAACAACGCTAACCGTTGCAGAAAGGGTGCGCCTAACTAACAAAGAAACCCCCCTACTTTGACTATCACCGTATGTTGAAAAGACATCATAATGCCCCTCCAGCACCCGATGATCGTCAACGGAATTGAAGTGAGTCTCTTGTAACGTAGCCACATCTATATTCATGGACATGAGGTCCCTCAGTACCCTAGCGGCTTTGCTTCGGCACCTCATGCCCCTTACGTTCAAACTACACAGGCTCAAGGACGTGGCCATTGTGCTTAGATATCCGCAACCACCGGCCTAAAGTCTTTTGGTCCAAGGGTGCCGCAGGATTGGGCGAGGTTGCCCGAAAGCAACTCGGACGTTACTCGTCCGTCCCGCGCAATACCTCCGACATCCAACGGGAAGGTTAATTTAAGAGCCCTATAAAAACAAGGGTGGACGTAAATAGGGACCCTCCCTTCGCACCTAGATGCCAGCTGTTTGAGGGAGTCGTGCTCCTCTTCCACCAACTTTAAATTCGGAATCGCCCCCTTCGCTTCCTCGATCATGTTCCACATGGCCTTCGTGCGTCCAGTTCTTGTTTGACGCACAAAGGTCATGACTAAGGGGGCGTCTGGAAAGTTTTTGGGATTGGAAACCTTTTTCCCATCAATGTTCTTCATCTCCCTCAGCGGCTTTATTAGGCCCCTATGACGCTGAGTTATGTATGTGTCAGCGTGCAAGGGGTCTACATCGCAGATCCGGTCTCCAGGAAGGTAGGGGAGCTTTCTCGTTTTTTCTCTCCTTACCGGAGATGCAGATTTGGCTCTTCTGTTGTTGTTGTTTTGCATCTCTGGCCTTTCTCGTGATAGTGACCGAGCACCGGTTGGAGGGGTATCAAATAGGGATGGGGATTTTGGTTCAGCCGAAGGGGTTTGGGTGGGGGTTTTGGGTGGCTGAACCGTAGAGACAGTATTCTCTACGTTCATAGGGGACGGGGAACGGGACCCAGCCTCCTTATTCTTTCGAGCCTTTTTCTTTATTTCTTTTTTCGGCACTTGGCCCTCTGCCACAGTAGCCGGTTTTTCTCCTTGCTCCCCTTCTGAGTCGGACGAGGAGACCGGATGGTTTCTCTTTTGGCCGCTGGCGACTTCCTTGGTGGTGACTTTGGTGGTGGTGACGTTGGTGGAAGAACTCGTGGACGACCCTGTGGGAGCTGACCGACCTTGTACTTCAGGGGGCTGCTCTCTTGTGGAGGGGGTCTTCGTGATCTTCCCATTTCTCTTCTTGACCACGGTGCTCCAGCCTTCTGATGTTGTTTCTGTGCCCCCTCCGGCTGGCTTCTCAGGGGCTGCTGGTGCCACACCCTTCTGTTGTTCCGCAGCTGGTTTTGGGGGGACTCTCTTAGGGCAATCTCTTGCCATATGGCCTACTTGTTGGCAATGCCAACAGTGCGGTCTTCGCCCCTCGACGATGACGCTCATGGTCCAGACGTCACTTCTGAGCAGGGCTGGTATACTCTGAAAGCCCTCCCGGTCACAGCGCATTTTTACTGTGTAGTCCCCTACCATAAGGCTACGGGGGCCACGGGCCGGGAGGACAGCTTCGACGTCCCCATACTGGCTCATAATTGCGCCTATCTGCACAGAGTCCAGAAACCAGGGGACGCCTAAAATATTTACTGTTGTTTGACTCCTGCTCAGATACACTGGCTTGAACCGTATCTCTCTCCACTTCCAGTCACATTTTGAGAGTTTTATTGCGTCATCGACGGTCGGCAGCAGCAGATCCCACATGGCATAACTGCGACGACAAATGTACGTCGCAGGTATTTGGAGATCCCCCAGCATCTCCGCCATGATGTCTTTAGAGACCCCTGCCAGAGTTTTCTTTTTCCAGTCAGTGGTGACTAACGAAATAATCCTTGTTGCTAGTCTTTCCACGACACCTGGCAGGGGTTTGATGATATTACCGTCAGTATACTCCTTATATTTGGAGATGAACAGCTGACGGTATTCCTCAGGAGTAAGCTGGGACTGGGGTCCCCACACCTTCTCTGCTGCCGAGGGCGTTGGTGTTACTATCGCTGGAGAAACTGGAGGGGGCGGCGTTCTCTGCCCCGGCGGGATTGTTGAACACGTAGAGATTGTTGCCTGCGTGCTGGTTCCTGGCAGTGAGGGCCAATCTGCTGGGCTTTCCGCCGGGGACGATGGTATTGGTACTGGTATGGCACCAACTGCCCCACTTTTTTGGTCCGTTCGAACAGCCCCCTTCTTCTTCTTGGGACGGGATGCTCTCGCTTCTCCTGGTCTTCCTTCTACACTCCCTTCTTGGCCGCTCTCGTCGCTGCTACACTGGAGATCCTGGCCCACTGTCCCGTTCAACTGGGAGTCGAAAAGCGAGAGCATATTAATGGCCTCCTCCCGGTCGTCCGGCACGTCGCTTGTAAACGCCTGATCCAGCCCGGTGGTTCTCAATGTGGAGAAATCAGCAGAGGTGGAAGGTCTTAATCCCGACCCTAGGAGTTCTGTCCTCCTATGGGCGGGAGGGCTGACAGTTAAAGCCCTCTTCCTCTGCCGATCCCACCGAGATGGATCACCTCTCGCAGCTGGCCTATGCCTACCACTGCCGGGGACAGCAGTGTCAGAGATACTCCAGGAGCCGCCGCTTAGTGCGACGGACCCCTCTACAGTGATGGTGCGGGGGACAGCACCAACTGCACCTCTACGTCTATCTACCGGGCCTGAACCGGCGGGCGTGTCAGGGACACGCCCACCAGAACCCGGGCTAGGCAAAGAAGCGGAGCCCGGACCGCGTGGTGGAACCTTTTCTGGGCCTGATCCGGCCCCCAGATTGGGCCGAAGCCCCCTCTGGGAACTGGACCCCGGGCTAGGCATTTCTGCACTGGAGCCCGGACCAGCTACCCTCCCCCTCTGCGTCTTCTCCCTGGCTCAGACCCGCCGATTTGGCCTGGCTGAGGATTATGTTGGATGTGACTCCGAACCACCTCAGACGCAGACCGGCCAGCTATTTAAGTCGAGCCCGGGGAGAGAGACAAACCTGAAAAAGATAGAAAAATGAAGGCAGTTAATGGCCTCAACAGGAGGCGAAAAAACAATAAAACAAAAGCTTTAACCAGCCCAAGAGGGGCTGGTAGCTGGTCTTTGGATGTCGGGGACAGCCAAAGGTTAATAGAAAAGACAGGAGAACCCTCTTTTCTATTTATTTAAATATTTATTCAAAAAAGAAATATTTCAGACTTTACAAAATTTTAAGATTAAAATGATATAAAATATGAAAAGATACTCTTTCCGAATGTGGCATGAGGCCAAAAGGGTGTGGGGGGAGAATGGGGGTCGGGGGTCGTCCACTTGGTCTATTCCCTATAACTAGTTGCAGTCACCACAATACCACATACACTCTAGGGGTTGGATCTACTTAAAACCCCAGATGATATGAACAATATTTACAATGACTTTTTTTTTTTTTTTTTTTTTTTTTTTTTTTTTTTTTATAACAATGATTTATTTTATAATGAAACAATGAGGGTGATGCGTATGATATATGAGGGGTGAAATTGTGATGCGTATGATATATGCGGGTGATGGGCGGGGGTAATGAGAGCCTTAAAACACCCCAAAATAAAGAAAAATAACAGTAATAGAAAATAAATGAACCAAATAAAACGTTAAGCGATGAATGTGTTAATCAGGACACACCCTTACCTATTTAATTTTGAAATGCTTCCTGTTTTCCGGTATCAGCCGAAAACAAGGGAGCACTTCCTAAGAGGGAATGGGCACAACTACGGACAAAATAAAGGGGGGGGGAAGGGGATATTCGGTGACCTCCAAGAAAAATACCATTGGGACAGGTTTGGACTAAAATAAATAAATCAGGACTGGGCTTCTTTGGAGGTATTCTAACACCTAAAATAAAGGTTGGGGACATGGAGCTCATTTATACCAACTAGCTAAGGGACTGATCCACTACGGGATTGTCTTATTTTTGTCTGGGGGTTGCTTATCCGGTCGGCGTGTGCCATGCCTAAGCAGGGAACACGTACTCAAGCCTGTTTCGTACGAACGCACATAAACTAGCGGTGTGAATCCACCTCCTACTAAACTGTGAGCGAGATAACCTCCTTCTATCGCATCTGATTTTGATTTTAAGTTGGTGTTTAAAATACAAAATCAGATCCCGATGAGAAGGCGGCTCCCCCCCACGCCCTATCTCTATGCGTGAAACCCACACTACCAGTCTAGCTACGGCCAAGGTCGCTAGGAACACCATTCGTTCCTCCCTAGGCCACAAGGGATCTACGTTGTAGACTACGGATGCTAAATCCAGGATCGTCACCTGATCGGGGACGATGCGAGCCGTGACCTCACTGACATACTCCCAGAATTCACGGAGCTTGGAACAAGTATAAAAAGCATGTTCTACAGTTTCTAAGCTATCTTCCTCGCACCGTGGACAAAAAGGACTAAACGTACTACCAATTCTGAACAATATGTCATTGAGGGGTAAAGCGTTTCTAACCAATCGCCAGGTCAGGGAAAATTCGGAATTATTAAGATATCCCCGGCCTGGCGCCCAATTCCATAGAGAGCGAACCTCCCCCTCCGACAGCTGCAGCCGCTCCCCAAGCGGGTCCGAAGCGGTCCCCACCACTAATCCCCGATATAATGCCCTTCTAGGCTGTGCAAGGTCTAAGGACCCTGGCATCGCTCTAAGCGCATTTCGGCATTCGTTGAGGAATCTTGACTGCCCTCTCGGCCTTCTTTGGCATTCAATTAAGTGATTGGGGATAAGGTTGGGAAAAGCCTCACCAACCGCGGGACCCCAATCACACTCCTCGATCAGAGTTCTACCCAGGAATGCCAACCTTTCGGCGTTTTTATGACTTGCCAGGTCAGGCATCCCCAGGCCCCCATCTTCAAGACGTTGAGTACAGACCTGTCTACGGACAAGCGGCCGTCGCTCATTCCACAACAGTGAGAAGAGCGCACGCGTTAAGGCCGCCATGCGGACCGCAGGCAGAGGAAGTACAGCCAATCGGTAAAGGATCAGCGGAAACACGTAAGTGGCGCATGCTTCCGCCCTGCCTTTAAGGGACAATCCCCTTCGAAGCCAAACCCTCACAGACGCTTCGACCTTGCTCTGTACTTCCGACCAGTTCTTATCTAGACACAGACCGGGTCCAAACCAAACACCCAGAATTCGGACCGGGCCATCCGTCCAGACAAATGCGCCAGGCAAAGCATTCGAGCCCCGCCAAGCGGCCAACCTCAGGCCAACGGATTTGCTGAGATTGACTACAGCCCCTGTAACTTTTTCATAACGCTTGAGAGCCTTAATCACCGTAATAATATCTACCACGCTCGAAACAAATACGGTGACATCATCGGCAAACGCGGAAACCCTGGCTCGCGCACCACCAGGAAGAGCAATTCCGCGCAGGGCCGGTCCAGCCACCCTAGTCCTCACGTTCCTAAGGAATGGTTCCAGCGCGAGGACATACAGCAAGGGCGACAACGGACACCCCTGTCGCACCGACCGAGAAACCGCGAACGGCGCCGACCGCACCCCGTTGACCTGCACAACTGCCGTCGGACGAGCATACAAAATGGAAATCCATCTGCAGAAGCCGGACCCAAAGCCGGCGGTCTCTAAAACAGCCATCAGGAAACGATGATCCACCCTATCGAACGCCTTGGACTGATCTAAATTGATCAGCGCGGCTTCAGTGTCGTCTTCTAGGTTTTCTAGGACTGTACGAATCAAATGCAAATTGTTTTGAATTGATCTCCCCTTCACAGCATAAGTCTGATCCGGTTCGATCAAGTCAGTGATAACAACCTGCAAACGATTCGCCAGCACTCGGGCCAGGATTTTAATATCCGTGTTCAACAACGTGATGGGCCTAAAATCATCCAACCCCCCAACATGTGTGTCCTTCTTCTTCAGAAGTGTGACCACGCCTTTGGTAACCTGACTCGGGATAGATCCCGTGTCAAACCAGTGGTTAAACACACCCGTCAGAATCGGGACAAACATGTGCGACATCCTCAAGTATAGCTCGTAGGGCAGTCCATCGAGTCCTGGTGATCTATTATAGGCGACCTGCTTCATAGCAGCTACGACCTCACACTCTGCAACCCGACCATCGCAACTAGCCGCTCGGGCCGCCTCCAGGCGGGGCGAGCCAGCCAAATAGTTACCAAACTCCTGGACGCGGAGCCTGGACAGCTGTGCAAAACGATCTTCAAAGTGCACCCGAAACCGCTCGCAAATCCCCCGAGCCGACACTAAGGAGTGCCCTTCCGGGCTCTGAATCTTACGAATGTAATTATCCGATTTGCGCCCGAGCGAACGGACACGTTCCGATCTATCCACATTCACAGCTTCGTTGGGCATCTTTTTAATTCTAGCCCTAACTACCTGGCCCTGATATCGTTCGCTAGCCAAACGACTCAGGTCCGCCTTAGCTAGACCTATTTCTAGGGAATCCCCCCCTGCCACCGCCCGGGATAGTCTATCCTCTAGACGCTTCTCTGCCTTGGCCCTATCTAGCGCGAGGCGTTGGCCATATTTGACAGAGAAGTCTCTAATGCTAGATTTGGCGTTTACCCACCACTTATTCCCGGTAACCGCCCCCACTAATCCCTTCTGAATGTGTTTAGTTAGCCTTTCCCGGAAGTCATCTATCTCCAGTAGGGAGGTATTTAACTTCCAGTACCCAGCTAACTTGGGGTTACTATCTAAATCTAATCTGGCCACAAGTAGTTTGTGGTCAGAGTGGCCTAACCAGTGGAACGTGGGACAAGATATGTATTCTATGTTGCCTCTTCTAACTAACAACCGATCCAAGTAAGTACTTGAAACGGAAGGCCTGCTAGAGAGCCACGTCCACATCTCCCGCCCCGGATGATCCACCCGATACCTGTCTACCAGATCGCATCTAGCCATCAGGTCCAACAGACTGGTTTCACACCCATCCGTCCCTCTAGTCCCGCCCACCTTATCTACCCTGGGATCAAGGATGGCATTCCAATCACCCACTAAAACTAACCGTTCCGAACCCCCGAGAAACACCTCCAACCGCCGGAAAAAGGAAACCCGCTCCCGTACGCAATTGGGCGCATAAACCACGACGACTCGAAACGCTCTATTTGCCACGGCAACATCGGCCACGATCAGTCTACCATCAGTATCCGCGTGAACAACGCTAACCGTTGCAGAAAGGGTGCGCCTAACTAACAAAGAAACCCCCCTACTTTGACTATCACCGTATGTTGAAAAGACATCATAATGCCCCTCCAGCACCCGATGATCGTCAACGGAATTGAAGTGAGTCTCTTGTAACGTAGCCACATCTATATTCATGGACATGAGGTCCCTCAGTACCCTAGCGGCTTTGCTTCGGCACCTCATGCCCCTTACGTTCAAGCTAGCTAGGCTTAAGGACGTGGCCATTGTACCTATTCATCGTCAACCACCGGCCTAAAGTCTTTAGTTCCCAGGGTGCCGCAAGATTGGGCGAGGTTGCCCGAAAGCAACTCGGACGTTACTCGTCCGTCCCGCGCAATACCTCCGACATCCAACGGGAAGGTTAATTTCAGGGCCCTATAAAAACAAGGGTGGACGTATATAGGGACCCGTCCTTCGCATCTAGATGCCAGCTGATTGAGGGAGTCGTGCCCCTCTTCCACCAGTTTAATGTTTTCGAACACCCCCTTCGCCTCCTCAATCATATTCCACATGGCCTTCGTGCGACCAACTTTTGTGTGGCGCACAAAGGTCATGACTAAGGGGGCGTTTGGGAAGTTCTTCGGGTTGCTGGTCTTTTTCCCCTCAATCTTTTCCAAGTTTCTCAGCGGCTTAAGTAGACCCCTATGACGCTGCGTGATGTAAGTATCAGCGTGAAGGGGGTCTACATCGCATATCCGGTCTCCTGGAAGAAAGGGGAGCTTCCTTGATTTTTCTCTCCGTATTGGAGAAGCAGAGGCAGCTCTTCTGTTGCAGGGTGTCTCCGGCCTCTCCCGGGACAAGGATCTCGCAACTGCTGGGGGGGAATCAAAAAGGGGTGGGGATTTTGGTTCAGCCGAAGGGGTTGGGGATTTGGGTGGCTGAACCGTAGAGACAGTATTCTCTACGTTCATGGGGGATGGGGAACGGGACCCAGCCTCCTTGGTCTTTTTCGCTTTTTGTTTTCTTTTAGATTTCTGTTGGCCTTGGCACTCTGCCACATAAGCCTGACTGCTGCTGTCGTCTTTCTCTGCTTTCTCCTGCTCCCCTTCAGAGTCTGATGATGAGACCGGGTTTTTCCTTTTCTGGCCGCTGAGTCCTTCTTTTTCCGGTTTACTGGTGGAAGGTTTCTCACATAGCGACCTTGTGGGAACGGACCGACCTTGTTCGTCAGGGGGCTGCTCTCTTGTGGAGGGGGTCTTCGCTGTTTTTGAAGACTTCTTCACCACTGTACTCCAGCCATCAGTTGTTGTAGATGCTGGGGCGCCCCCTCCCGCTGGCTTCTCAGGGGCTGCTGGTACCACACTTTTTGGTTTGGGTGTCACTGGTTGAGGGTTCCGCTTGGGACAATCCCTAACCATATGGCCTTGCTGTTGGCAATGCCAACAATGTGGCCTTCGCCCCTCGACGATGACGGTCATGGACCAGGTGTCGCACCTGAGCAAGGGGGGAATCTTCTGAATGCCCTCCCGGTCGAGGCGCATTTTTATAGAGTAGTCCCCTACCATAAGGTTACGGGGACCACGGACCGGGAGAACAGATTCCACGTCACCGTACTGACTCATAACAGCCCCCAACTGTTTTGAGTCTATGTAACATGGCACTCCTAATATTGTAACATTTGTACGCGTCTTGCTCAGGTACTCCGGCTTGAAGCGCAGATGTTTCCACTTCAAGTCGGAATGGAAGAGTTTCAAAGCGTCATCGTCGGTTGGCAGCAGCAGGTCCCACATGGCGTAACTGCGGCGGCAAATATATGTCGCCGGGATTTTAAGATGACCGAGAATCTCCGCCATGTGATCCTTATTAATTCCGGTCAGTGACTTCTTAGTGGAGTCTATTGTGACTAGCGATATTATACGTTTCGCTAGTCTCTCCACGGCTCCCGGCAGGGCTTTTATCACATTACCGTCGGTCAACTCCTTATAAGTAGAATCAAATAACCGACGGTAATCTTCTGGAGCTAACTGAGTTTGGGGACCCCATACTTTTGCTGCTGCCGAGGGCATCTGTGTTTCTGCAGGCGTCTCCGGTGGTGATGGCGGCGTCCTCTGCCCTGGTGGGATTGTAGAACATGAGGAGTCCAGCGCCTGTGAACTCCCCGGCAGTGATGGCCAATCTGCCGGGTTTTCCTTTGGGGTCGAGGGCTTAGGGGCTGTCTTCCTACTTGGTGCGGTACCAACGGCCCCACTTTTTCGTTCAGGTTGAGCGGCCCCCATCTTCCTGGGGCGAGACATCCTACCAATTCCGTCGTGGATTCTTTGGGACTGGTTCTCGTCCTCGCTGCTACTGTCGCCGTCACTGCAGCACAGGTCTTCCTTGAGTGTCCGGCTCAAGTCCGAATCCATCATGACTAACAGATCCATGGCCTGTTCCCGGTCGCTTGGCACCGCGTCCTGTGACGCCTGATCCAGCTCGGTGGTTCTCAATGTGGAGAAATCAGCAGAGGTGGAAGGTCTTAATCCCGACCCTAGGAGTTCCGTCCTCCTATGGGCGGGAGGGCTGACAGTTAAAGCCCTCTTCCTCTGCCGATCCCACCGAGCTGGATCACCTCTCGCAGCTGGCCTATGCCTACCACTGCCGGGGACAGCAGTGTCAGAGATACTCCAGGAGCCGCCGCCTAGTGCGACGGACTCCTCTACAGTGATGGTGCGGGGGACAGCACCAACTGCACCTCTACGTCTATCTACCGGGCCTGAACCGGCGGGCGTGTCAGGGACACGCCCACCAGAACCCGGGCTAGGCAAAGAAGCGGAGCCCGGACCGCGTGGTGGAACCTTTTCTGGGCCTGATCCGGCCCCCAGATTGGGCCGAAGCCCCCTCTGGGAACTGGACCCCGGGCTAGGCATTTGTGCCCTGGAGCCCGGACCAGCTACCCTCCCCCTCTGCGTCTTCTCCCTGGCTCAGACCCGCCGATTTGGCCTGGCTGAGGATTATGTTGGATGTGACTCCGAACCACCTCAGACGCAGACCGGCCAGCTATTTAAGTCGAGCCCGGGGAGAGAGACAAACCTGGAAAAAATAGAAAAATGAAAGCAGTTAATGGCCTCAACAGGAGGCGAAAAAACAATAAAACAAAGCTTTAACCAGCCCAAGAGGGGCTGGTAGCTGGTCTTTGGATGTCGGGGACAGCCAAAGCAACAAACAGAAAAAACAGGAGACCGGTTTTTTCTATTTATTTAAATATTTATTTAGAAAGAAAAAATTACAAACTTCACGGAATTTTAAAATTAAAATTACATAAAATGTGCAACAAGTCTTTTTAAATGTGGCATGAGGCCAAAAAGGGTGTGGGGGAAGAATGGGGGTCGGGGGTCGTCCACTTGGTCTATTCCCTATAACTAGTTGCAGTCACCACAATACCACATGCACTCAAGGGGTTGGATCTACTTAAAACCCCGATGATATGAACAATATATACAATGACCTTTTTTTTTTTTTTTTTTTTTTTTTTTTTTTTTTTTTTTTTAACAATGATTTATTTTACCATGAAACAATGAGGGTGATGCGTATGATATATGAGGGGTGAAATTGTGATGCGTATGATATATGCGGGTGATGGGTGGGGTAATGAGAGCCTTAAAACACCCCAAAATAAAGAAAAATAACAGTAATGAAAAATAAATGAACCAAATAAAACGTTAAGCGATGAATGTGTTAATCAGGACACACCCTTACCTATTTAATTTTGAAATGCTTCCTGTTTTCCGGTATCAGCCGAAAACAAGGGAGCACTTCCTAAGAGGGAATGGGCACAACTACGGACAAAATAAAGGGGGGGGGAAAGGGGATATTCGGTGACCTCCAAGAAAAATACCATTGGGACAGGTTTGGACTAAAATAAATAAATCAGGACTGGGCTTCTTTGGAGGTATTCTAACACCTAAAATAAAGACTGGGGACATGGACCTCATTTATACCAACTAGCTAAGGGACTGATCCACTACGGGATTGTCTTGGTTTTGTCTGGGGATTGCTTATCCGGTCGGCGTGTGCCATGCCTAAGCAGGGAACACGTACTCAAGCCTGTTTCGTACGAACGCACATAAACTAGCGGTGTGAATCCACCTCCTACTAAACTGTGAGCGAGATAACCTCCTTCTATCGCATCTGATTTTGATTTTAAGTTGGTGTTTAAAATACAAAATCAGATCCCGATGAGAAGGCGGCTCCCCCCCACGCCCTATCTCTATGCGTGAAACCCACACTACCAGTCTAGCTACGGCCAAGGTCGCTAGGAACACCATTCGTTCCTCCCTGGGCCACAAGGGATCTACGTTATAGACTACGGATGCTAAATCCAGGATCGTCACCTGATCGGGGACGATGCGAGCCGTGACCTCACTGACATACTCCCAGAATTCACGGAGCTTGGAACAAGTATAAAAAGCATGTTCTACAGTTTCTAAGCTATCTTCCTCGCACCGTGGACAAAAAGGACTAAACGTACTACCAATTCTGAACAATATGTCATTGAGGGGTAAAGCGTTTCTAACCAATCGCCAGGTCAGGGAAAATTCGGAATTATTAAGATATCCCCGGCCTGGCGCCCAATTCCATAGAGAGCGAACCTCCCCCTCCGACAGCTGCAGCCGCTCCCCAAGCGGGTCCGAAGCGGTCCCCACCACTAATCCCCGATATAATGCCCTTCTAGGCTGTGCAAGGTCTAAGGACCCTGGCATCGCTCTAAGCGCATTTCGGCATTCGTTGAGGAATCTTGACTGCCCTCTCGGCCTTCTTTGGCATTCAATTAAGTGATTGGGGATAAGGTTGGGAAAAGCCTCACCAACCGCGGGACCCCAATCACACTCCTCGATCAGAGTTCTACCCAGGAATGCCAACCTTTCGGCGTTTTTATGACTTGCCAGGTCAGGCATCCCCAGGCCCCCATCTTCAAGACGTTGAGTACAGACCTGTCTACGGACAAGCGGCCGTCGCTCATTCCACAACAGTGAGAAGAGCGCACGCGTTAAGGCCGCCATGCGGACCGCAGGCAGAGGAAGTACAGCCAATCGGTAAAGGATCAGCGGAAACACGTAAGTGGCGCATGCTTCCGCCCTGCCTTTAAGGGACAATCCCCTTCGAAGCCAAACCCTCACAGACG
This sequence comes from Euprymna scolopes, assembly GCF_053919585.1. Classification (NCBI taxonomy): domain Eukaryota; kingdom Metazoa; phylum Mollusca; class Cephalopoda; order Sepiida; family Sepiolidae; genus Euprymna; species Euprymna scolopes. The sequence goes on along the minus strand of NC_136503.1, from coordinate 120,671,609 downwards.
CTTCGACCTTGCTCTGTACTTCCGACCAGTTCTTATCTAGACACAGACCGGGTCCAAACCAAACACCCAGAATTCGGACCGGGCCATCCGTCCAGACAAATGCGCCAGGCAAAGCATTCGAGCCCCGCCAAGCGGCCAACCTCAGGCCAACGGATTTGCTGAGATTGACTACAGCCCCTGTAACTTTTTCATAACGCTTGAGAGCCTTAATCACCGTAATAATATCTACCACGCTCGAAACAAATACGGTGACATCATCGGCAAACGCGGAAACCCTGGCTCGCGCACCACCAGGAAGAGCAATTCCGCGCAGGGCCGGTCCAGCCACCCTAGTCCTCACGTTCCTAAGGAATGGTTCCAGCGCGAGGACATACAGCAAGGGCGACAACGGACACCCCTGTCGCACCGACCGAGAAACCGCGAACGGCGCCGACCGCACCCCGTTGACCTGCACAACTGCCGTCGGACGAGCATACAAAATGGAAATCCATCTGCAGAAGCCGGACCCAAAGCCGGCGGTCTCTAAAACAGCCATCAGGAAACGATGATCCACCCTATCGAACGCCTTGGACTGATCTAAATTGATCAGCGCGGCTTCAGTGTCGTCTTCTAGGTTTTCTAGGACTGTACGAATCAAATGCAAATTGTTTTGAATTGATCTCCCCTTCACAGCATAAGTCTGATCCGGTTCGATCAAGTCAGTGATAACAACCTGCAAACGATTCGCCAGCACTCGGGCCAGGATTTTAATATCCGTGTTCAACAACGTGATGGGCCTAAAATCATCCAACCCCCCAACATGTGTGTCCTTCTTCTTCAGAAGTGTGACCACGCCTTTGGTAACCTGACTCGGGATAGATCCCGTGTCAAACCAGTGGTTAAACACACCCGTCAGAATCGGGACAAACATGTGCGACATCCTCAAGTATAGCTCGTAGGGCAGTCCATCGAGTCCTGGTGATCTATTATAGGCGACCTGCTTCATAGCAGCTACGACCTCACACTCTGCAACCCGACCATCGCAACTAGCCGCTCGGGCCGCCTCCAGGCGGGGCGAGCCAGCCAAATAGTTACCAAACTCCTGGACGCGGAGCCTGGACAGCTGTGCAAAACGATCTTCAAAGTGCACCCGAAACCGCTCGCAAATCCCCCGAGCCGACACTAAGGAGTGCCCTTCCGGGCTCTGAATCTTACGAATGTAATTATCCGATTTGCGCCCGAGCGAACGGACACGTTCCGATCTATCCACATTCACAGCTTCGTTGGGCATCTTTTTAATTCTAGCCCTAACTACCTGGCCCTGATATCGTTCGCTAGCCAAACGACTCAGGTCCGCCTTAGCTAGGCCTATTTCTAGGGAATCCCCCCCTGCCACCGCCCGGGATAGTCTATCCTCTAGACGCTTCTCTGCCTTGGCCCTATCTAGCGCGAGGCGTTGGCCATATTTGACAGAGAAGTCTCTAATGCTAGATTTGGCGTTTACCCACCACTTATTCCCGGTAACCGCCCCCACTAATCCCTTCTGAATGTGTTTAGTTAGCCTTTCCCGGAAGTCATCTATCTCCAGTAGGGAGGTATTTAACTTCCAGTACCCAGCTAACTTGGGGTTACTATCTAAATCTAATCTGGCCACAAGTAGTTTGTGGTCAGAGTGGCCTAACCAGTGGAACGTGGGACAAGATATGTATTCTATGTTGCCTCTTCTAACTAACAACCGATCCAAGTAAGTACTTGAAACGGAAGGCCTGCTAGAGAGCCACGTCCACATCTCCCGCCCCGGATGATCCACCCGATACCTGTCTACCAGATCGCATCTAGCCATCAGGTCCAACAGACTGGTTTCACACCCATCCGTCCCTCTAGTCCCGCCCACCTTATCTACCCTGGGATCAAGGATGGCATTCCAATCACCCACTAAAACTAACCGTTCCGAACCCCCGAGAAACACCTCCAACCGCCGGAAAAAGGAAACCCGCTCCCGTACGCAATTGGGCGCATAAACCACGACGACTCGAAACGCTCTATTTGCCACGGCAACATCGGCCACGATCAGTCTACCATCAGTATCCGCGTGAACAACGCTAACCGTTGCAGAAAGGGTGCGCCTAACTAACAAAGAAACCCCCCTACTTTGACTATCACCGTATGTTGAAAAGACATCATAATGCCCCTCCAGCACCCGATGATCGTCAACGGAATTGAAGTGAGTCTCTTGTAACGTAGCCACATCTATATTCATGGACATGAGGTCCCTCAGTACCCTAGCGGCTTTGCTTCGGCACCTCATGCCCCTTACGTTCAAACTACACAGGCTCAAGGACGTGGCCATTGTGCCTAGATATCCGCAACCACCGGCCTAAAGTCTTTTGGTCCAAGGGTGCCGCAGGATTGGGCGAGGTTGCCCGAAAGCAACTCGGACGTTACTCGTCCATCTCGCGCAATACCTCCGACATCCAGGGGAAAGGTTAATTTCAGGGCCCTATAAAAACAAGGGTGGACGTAAATAGGGACCCGTCCTTCACATCTTGACGCCAGCTGGTTAAGGGAGTCGTGCCCATCTTCCACCAGTTTAATATTTGGGATCGCCCCCTTCGCTTCCTCTATCATATTCCACATGGCCTTTGTGCGACCAACTTTTGTGTGGCGCACAAAGGTCATGACTAAGGGGGCGTCTGGGAAATTCTTTGGGTTGGAAATTTTCTTTCCCTCAATTTTATCTAAGTTTCGGAGCGGCCTAAGTAGACCCCTATGACGCTGCGTGATATAACTATCAGCGTGAAGGGGGTCTACGTCGCATATCCGATCTCCTGGAAGATAGGGGAGCTTCCTGGTCTTATCTCTCCGTATAGGAGAAGCAGAGGCAGCTCTTCTGCTGCAGGGTGTCTCCGGCCTCTCCCGGGACAATGATCTAGCGACCGCTGGGGAATCAAAAAGGGGTGGGGATTTTGGTTCAGCCGATGGGGTTTGGGTTGGGGTTTTAGGTGACTGAACCGTAGAGACAGTCTTCTCTACATTCATGGGGGATGGGGAACGGGACCCAGCCTCCTTGGTCTTTTTGGCTTTTTGCAGCTTCTTACTATTCTTGCGGCCTTGGCACTCTGCCACACAAGCCTCACTGCTGCCGTCGTTGTTTTCTGCTGCAACGTCGTCTTTTTCCTGCTCCCCGTCCGACTCAGATGAGGAGACCGGATTTTTTCTCTTTAGGCCGCTCACAGTCTCTCCTTTTGTTTTGCTGGTGGAAGGACTCGTGGACGACCCTGTGGGAACTGGCTGACCTTGTTCATCAGGGGGCTGCTCTCTTGTGGAGGGGGTCTTCACGGTCTTCCCTTTTCTTCCGACCACGGTGTTCCAGCCCTCAAGTGTTGTTGTTGTTGTTGTTGTGCCCCCTCCGGCTGGCTTCTCAGGGGCTGCTGGTGTCACACTCTTTGGTTTTTCTACTGCTGTTGTTATATTGACCCGCTTAGGGCACTCCCTCATCATGTGTCCTATTTGTTGGCAATGCCAACATTGCGGTTTCCGCCCCTCGACGATGACACTCATTGTCCAAGTGTCACTTCTGAGCAGGGACGGGATGTTTCTAAAGCCCTCCTTGTCGACACGCATCTTGATCGTATAGTCCCCTACCATAAGGCTACGGGGACCACGTGCCGGGAGGACAGCTTCGACGTCCCCATATTGACTCATGATGGCTCCTAGTTGCATCGAGTCAAGGAACCAGGGGACGCCTAAAATACTAACTTTTGTTTGCCTCCTGCTCAGATATTCCGGCTTGAAGCGCAGATTTTTCCATGTTAATTCTGACTTGGACAATTTGACTGCGTCATCTTCGGTCGGCAGCAGCAGGTCCCACATTGCATAGCTGCGACGACAAATGTACGTCGCAGGTATCTGGAGGTCCCCCAGCACCTCCGCCATGGTATCTTTCGGAACCCCTGTCAGGCCTTTTTTCTTCCAGTCCGTGGTTACTACGGACACTATTCGTTTTGACAACTTTTCAACCACGCCTGGCAGGGGTTTAATAATATTACCGGCAGTGTATTCCTTATATTTTGAGTCAAACAACTGCCGATAATCGTCTGGTGTCAGTTGGGACTGAGGACCCCACTCTTTCACTGCTGCCGAGGGCGTTGGTGTTGGTGTTGTTGGCATCGGCGATTTTGGTGATGGTGGTGTTCTTTGCCCCGGCGGGATTGTTGAGCAAGTTGACTGCGTGCTGGTTCCCGGCAGTGTAGGCCAATCTGCCGGGCTCTCAGCCGGGGACGATGGTTTTGGGGTTGGTGTGACACCAACCGCCCCACTTTTTTGGTCTGAACGAGCGGCCCCCTTCTTCCTCCTGGGACGGGATACTCTCGCTACTGCCACTGGACCTTCTTCCTGGCTGCTCTCATCACTGCTGCACTGCAGATCCTGGCTCACCGTGAAATTAAGCTGAGAGTCCAGCATTGATAGCATGTTGATAGCCTCTTCCCGGTCGTCCGGCACGTCGTTTCTAAACGCCTGATCCAGCCCGGTGGTTCTCAATGTGGAGAAATCAGCAGAGGTGGAAGGTCTTAATCCCGACCCTAGGAGTTCTGTCCTCCTATGGGCGGGAGGGCTGACAGTTAAAGCCCTCTTCCTCTGCTGATCCCACCGAGATGGATCACCTCTCCCAGCTGGCCTATGCCTACCACTGCCGGGGACAGCAGTGTCGGTACTACTCCAGGAGCCGCCGCCTAGTGCGACGGACCCCTCTACAGTGATGGTACGGGGGACAGCACCGACCGCACCTCTCCGTCTATCGACTGGGCCTGAACCGGCGGGCGTGTCAGGGACACGCCCACCAGAACCCGGGCTAGGCAAAGAAGCGGAGCCCGGACCGCGTGGTGGAACCTTTTCTGGGCCTGATCCGGCCCCCAGATTGGGCCGAAGCCCCCTCTGGGAACTGGACCCCGGGCTAGGCATTTGTGCCCTGGAGCCCGGACCAGCTACCCTCCCCCTCTGCGTCTTCTCCCTGGCTCAGACCCGCCGATTTGGCCTGGCTGAGGATTATGTTGGATGTGACTCCGAACCACCTCAGACGCAGACCGGCCAGCTATTTAAGTCGAGCCCGGGGAGAGAGACAAACCTGAAAAAGATAGAAAAATGAAGGCAGTTAATGGCCTCAACAGGAGGCGAAAAAACAATAAAACAAAAGCTTTAACCAGCCCAAGAGGGGCTGGTAGCTGGTCTTTGGATGTCGGGGACAGCCAAAGGTTAATAGAAAAGACAGGAGAACCCTCTTTTCTATTTATTTAAATATTTATTCAAAAAAGAAATATTTCAGACTTTACAAAATTTTAAGATTAAAATGATATAAAATATGAAAAGATACTCTTTCCGAATGTGGCATGAGGCCAAAAGGGTGTGGGGGGAGAATGGGGGTCGGGGGTCGTCCACTTGGTCTATTCCCTATAACTAGTTGCAGTCACCACAATACCACATACACTCTAGGGGTTGGATCTACTTAAAACCCCAGATGATATGAACAATATTTACAATGACTTTTTTTTTTTTTTTTTTTTTTTTTTTTTTTTTTTTTATAACAATGATTTATTTTATAATGAAACAATGAGGGTGATGCGTATGATATATGAGGGGTGAAATTGTGATGCGTATGATATATGCGGGTGATGGGCGGGGGTAATGAGAGCCTTAAAACACCCCAAAATAAAGAAAAATAACAGTAATAGAAAATAAATGAACCAAATAAAACGTTAAGCGATGAATGTGTTAATCAGGACACACCCTTACCTATTTAATTTTGAAATGCTTCCTGTTTTCCGGTATCAGCCGAAAACAAGGGAGCACTTCCTAAGAGGGAATGGGCACAACTACGGACAAAATAAAGGGGGGGGGAAGGGGATATTCGGTGACCTCCAAGAAAAATACCATTGGGACAGGTTTGGACTAAAATAAATAAATCAGGACTGGGCTTCTTTGGAGGTATTCTAACACCTAAAATAAAGGTTGGGGACATGGAGCTCATTTATACCAACTAGCTAAGGGACTGATCCACTACGGGATTGTCTTATTTTTGTCTGGGGGTTGCTTATCCGGTCGGCGTGTGCCATGCCTAAGCAGGGAACACGTACTCAAGCCTGTTTCGTACGAACGCACATAAACTAGCGGTGTGAATCCACCTCCTACTAAACTGTGAGCGAGATAACCTCCTTCTATCGCATCTGATTTTGATTTTAAGTTGGTGTTTAAAATACAAAATCAGATCCCGATGAGAAGGCGGCTCCCCCCCACGCCCTATCTCTATGCGTGAAACCCACACTACCAGTCTAGCTACGGCCAAGGTCGCTAGGAACACCATTCGTTCCTCCCTAGGCCACAAGGGATCTACGTTGTAGACTACGGATGCTAAATCCAGGATCGTCACCTGATCGGGGACGATGCGAGCCGTGACCTCACTGACATACTCCCAGAATTCACGGAGCTTGGAACAAGTATAAAAAGCATGTTCTACAGTTTCTAAGCTATCTTCCTCGCACCGTGGACAAAAAGGACTAAACGTACTACCAATTCTGAACAATATGTCATTGAGGGGTAAAGCGTTTCTAACCAATCGCCAGGTCAGGGAAAATTCGGAATTATTAAGATATCCCCGGCCTGGCGCCCAATTCCATAGAGAGCGAACCTCCCCCTCCGACAGCTGCAGCCGCTCCCCAAGCGGGTCCGAAGCGGTCCCCACCACTAATCCCCGATATAATGCCCTTCTAGGCTGTGCAAGGTCTAAGGACCCTGGCATCGCTCTAAGCGCATTTCGGCATTCGTTGAGGAATCTTGACTGCCCTCTCGGCCTTCTTTGGCATTCAATTAAGTGATTGGGGATAAGGTTGGGAAAAGCCTCACCAACCGCGGGACCCCAATCACACTCCTCGATCAGAGTTCTACCCAGGAATGCCAACCTTTCGGCGTTTTTATGACTTGCCAGGTCAGGCATCCCCAGGCCCCCATCTTCAAGACGTTGAGTACAGACCTGTCTACGGACAAGCGGCCGTCGCTCATTCCACAACAGTGAGAAGAGCGCACGCGTTAAGGCCGCCATGCGGACCGCAGGCAGAGGAAGTACAGCCAATCGGTAAAGGATCAGCGGAAACACGTAAGTGGCGCATGCTTCCGCCCTGCCTTTAAGGGACAATCCCCTTCGAAGCCAAACCCTCACAGACGCTTCGACCTTGCTCTGTACTTCCGACCAGTTCTTATCTAGACACAGACCGGGTCCAAACCAAACACCCAGAATTCGGACCGGGCCATCCGTCCAGACAAATGCGCCAGGCAAAGCATTCGAGCCCCGCCAAGCGGCCAACCTCAGGCCAACGGATTTGCTGAGATTGACTACAGCCCCTGTAACTTTTTCATAACGCTTGAGAGCCTTAATCACCGTAATAATATCTACCACGCTCGAAACAAATACGGTGACATCATCGGCAAACGCGGAAACCCTGGCTCGCGCACCACCAGGAAGAGCAATTCCGCGCAGGGCCGGTCCAGCCACCCTAGTCCTCACGTTCCTAAGGAATGGTTCCAGCGCGAGGACATACAGCAAGGGCGACAACGGACACCCCTGTCGCACCGACCGAGAAACCGCGAACGGCGCCGACCGCACCCCGTTGACCTGCACAACTGCCGTCGGACGAGCATACAAAATGGAAATCCATCTGCAGAAGCCGGACCCAAAGCCGGCGGTCTCTAAAACAGCCATCAGGAAACGATGATCCACCCTATCGAACGCCTTGGACTGATCTAAATTGATCAGCGCGGCTTCAGTGTCGTCTTCTAGGTTTTCTAGGACTGTACGAATCAAATGCAAATTGTTTTGAATTGATCTCCCCTTCACAGCATAAGTCTGATCCGGTTCGATCAAGTCAGTGATAACAACCTGCAAACGATTCGCCAGCACTCGGGCCAGGATTTTAATATCCGTGTTCAACAACGTGATGGGCCTAAAATCATCCAACCCCCCAACATGTGTGTCCTTCTTCTTCAGAAGTGTGACCACGCCTTTGGTAACCTGACTCGGGATAGATCCCGTGTCAAACCAGTGGTTAAACACACCCGTCAGAATCGGGACAAACATGTGCGACATCCTCAAGTATAGCTCGTAGGGCAGTCCATCGAGTCCTGGTGATCTATTATAGGCGACCTGCTTCATAGCAGCTACGACCTCACACTCTGCAACCCGACCATCGCAACTAGCCGCTCGGGCCGCCTCCAGGCGGGGCGAGCCAGCCAAATAGTTACCAAACTCCTGGACGCGGAGCCTGGACAGCTGTGCAAAACGATCTTCAAAGTGCACCCGAAACCGCTCGCAAATCCCCCGAGCCGACACTAAGGAGTGCCCTTCCGGGCTCTGAATCTTACGAATGTAATTATCCGATTTGCGCCCGAGCGAACGGACACGTTCCGATCTATCCACATTCACAGCTTCGTTGGGCATCTTTTTAATTCTAGCCCTAACTACCTGGCCCTGATATCGTTCGCTAGCCAAACGACTCAGGTCCGCCTTAGCTAGACCTATTTCTAGGGAATCCCCCCCTGCCACCGCCCGGGATAGTCTATCCTCTAGACGCTTCTCTGCCTTGGCCCTATCTAGCGCGAGGCGTTGGCCATATTTGACAGAGAAGTCTCTAATGCTAGATTTGGCGTTTACCCACCACTTATTCCCGGTAACCGCCCCCACTAATCCCTTCTGAATGTGTTTAGTTAGCCTTTCCCGGAAGTCATCTATCTCCAGTAGGGAGGTATTTAACTTCCAGTACCCAGCTAACTTGGGGTTACTATCTAAATCTAATCTGGCCACAAGTAGTTTGTGGTCAGAGTGGCCTAACCAGTGGAACGTGGGACAAGATATGTATTCTATGTTGCCTCTTCTAACTAACAACCGATCCAAGTAAGTACTTGAAACGGAAGGCCTGCTAGAGAGCCACGTCCACATCTCCCGCCCCGGATGATCCACCCGATACCTGTCTACCAGATCGCATCTAGCCATCAGGTCCAACAGACTGGTTTCACACCCATCCGTCCCTCTAGTCCCGCCCACCTTATCTACCCTGGGATCAAGGATGGCATTCCAATCACCCACTAAAACTAACCGTTCCGAACCCCCGAGAAACACCTCCAACCGCCGGAAAAAGGAAACCCGCTCCCGTACGCAATTGGGCGCATAAACCACGACGACTCGAAACGCTCTATTTGCCACGGCAACATCGGCCACGATCAGTCTACCATCAGTATCCGCGTGAACAACGCTAACCGTTGCAGAAAGGGTGCGCCTAACTAACAAAGAAACCCCCCTACTTTGACTATCACCGTATGTTGAAAAGACATCATAATGCCCCTCCAGCACCCGATGATCGTCAACGGAATTGAAGTGAGTCTCTTGTAACGTAGCCACATCTATATTCATGGACATGAGGTCCCTCAGTACCCTAGCGGCTTTGCTTCGGCACCTCATGCCCCTTACGTTCAAGCTAGCTAGGCTTAAGGACGTGGCCATTGTACCTATTCATCGTCAACCACCGGCCTAAAGTCTTTAGTTCCCAGGGTGCCGCAAGATTGGGCGAGGTTGCCCGAAAGCAACTCGGACGTTACTCGTCCGTCCCGCGCAATACCTCCGACATCCAACGGGAAGGTTAATTTCAGGGCCCTATAAAAACAAGGGTGGACGTATATAGGGACCCGTCCTTCGCATCTAGATGCCAGCTGATTGAGGGAGTCGTGCCCCTCTTCCACCAGTTTAATGTTTTCGAACACCCCCTTCGCCTCCTCAATCATATTCCACATGGCCTTCGTGCGACCAACTTTTGTGTGGCGCACAAAGGTCATGACTAAGGGGGCGTTTGGGAAGTTCTTCGGGTTGCTGGTCTTTTTCCCCTCAATCTTTTCCAAGTTTCTCAGCGGCTTAAGTAGACCCCTATGACGCTGCGTGATGTAAGTATCAGCGTGAAGGGGGTCTACATCGCATATCCGGTCTCCTGGAAGAAAGGGGAGCTTCCTTGATTTTTCTCTCCGTATTGGAGAAGCAGAGGCAGCTCTTCTGTTGCAGGGTGTCTCCGGCCTCTCCCGGGACAAGGATCTCGCAACTGCTGGGGGGGAATCAAAAAGGGGTGGGGATTTTGGTTCAGCCGAAGGGGTTGGGGATTTGGGTGGCTGAACCGTAGAGACAGTATTCTCTACGTTCATGGGGGATGGGGAACGGGACCCAGCCTCCTTGGTCTTTTTCGCTTTTTGTTTTCTTTTAGATTTCTGTTGGCCTTGGCACTCTGCCACATAAGCCTGACTGCTGCTGTCGTCTTTCTCTGCTTTCTCCTGCTCCCCTTCAGAGTCTGATGATGAGACCGGGTTTTTCCTTTTCTGGCCGCTGAGTCCTTCTTTTTCCGGTTTACTGGTGGAAGGTTTCTCACATAGCGACCTTGTGGGAACGGACCGACCTTGTTCGTCAGGGGGCTGCTCTCTTGTGGAGGGGGTCTTCGCTGTTTTTGAAGACTTCTTCACCACTGTACTCCAGCCATCAGTTGTTGTAGATGCTGGGGCGCCCCCTCCCGCTGGCTTCTCAGGGGCTGCTGGTACCACACTTTTTGGTTTGGGTGTCACTGGTTGAGGGTTCCGCTTGGGACAATCCCTAACCATATGGCCTTGCTGTTGGCAATGCCAACAATGTGGCCTTCGCCCCTCGACGATGACGGTCATGGACCAGGTGTCGCACCTGAGCAAGGGGGGAATCTTCTGAATGCCCTCCCGGTCGAGGCGCATTTTTATAGAGTAGTCCCCTACCATAAGGTTACGGGGACCACGGACCGGGAGAACAGATTCCACGTCACCGTACTGACTCATAACAGCCCCCAACTGTTTTGAGTCTATGTAACATGGCACTCCTAATATTGTAACATTTGTACGCGTCTTGCTCAGGTACTCCGGCTTGAAGCGCAGATGTTTCCACTTCAAGTCGGAATGGAAGAGTTTCAAAGCGTCATCGTCGGTTGGCAGCAGCAGGTCCCACATGGCGTAACTGCGGCGGCAAATATATGTCGCCGGGATTTTAAGATGACCGAGAATCTCCGCCATGTGATCCTTATTAATTCCGGTCAGTGACTTCTTAGTGGAGTCTATTGTGACTAGCGATATTATACGTTTCGCTAGTCTCTCCACGGCTCCCGGCAGGGCTTTTATCACATTACCGTCGGTCAACTCCTTATAAGTAGAATCAAATAACCGACGGTAATCTTCTGGAGCTAACTGAGTTTGGGGACCCCATACTTTTGCTGCTGCCGAGGGCATCTGTGTTTCTGCAGGCGTCTCCGGTGGTGATGGCGGCGTCCTCTGCCCTGGTGGGATTGTAGAACATGAGGAGTCCAGCGCCTGTGAACTCCCCGGCAGTGATGGCCAATCTGCCGGGTTTTCCTTTGGGGTCGAGGGCTTAGGGGCTGTCTTCCTACTTGGTGCGGTACCAACGGCCCCACTTTTTCGTTCAGGTTGAGCGGCCCCCATCTTCCTGGGGCGAGACATCCTACCAATTCCGTCGTGGATTCTTTGGGACTGGTTCTCGTCCTCGCTGCTACTGTCGCCGTCACTGCAGCACAGGTCTTCCTTGAGTGTCCGGCTCAAGTCCGAATCCATCATGACTAACAGATCCATGGCCTGTTCCCGGTCGCTTGGCACCGCGTCCTGTGACGCCTGATCCAGCTCGGTGGTTCTCAATGTGGAGAAATCAGCAGAGGTGGAAGGTCTTAATCCCGACCCTAGGAGTTCCGTCCTCCTATGGGCGGGAGGGCTGACAGTTAAAGCCCTCTTCCTCTGCCGATCCCACCGAGCTGGATCACCTCTCGCAGCTGGCCTATGCCTACCACTGCCGGGGACAGCAGTGTCAGAGATACTCCAGGAGCCGCCGCCTAGTGCGACGGACTCCTCTACAGTGATGGTGCGGGGGACAGCACCAACTGCACCTCTACGTCTATCTACCGGGCCTGAACCGGCGGGCGTGTCAGGGACACGCCCACCAGAACCCGGGCTAGGCAAAGAAGCGGAGCCCGGACCGCGTGGTGGAACCTTTTCTGGGCCTGATCCGGCCCCCAGATTGGGCCGAAGCCCCCTCTGGGAACTGGACCCCGGGCTAGGCATTTGTGCCCTGGAGCCCGGACCAGCTACCCTCCCCCTCTGCGTCTTCTCCCTGGCTCAGACCCGCCGATTTGGCCTGGCTGAGGATTATGTTGGATGTGACTCCGAACCACCTCAGACGCAGACCGGCCAGCTATTTAAGTCGAGCCCGGGGAGAGAGACAAACCTGGAAAAAATAGAAAAATGAAAGCAGTTAATGGCCTCAACAGGAGGCGAAAAAACAATAAAACAAAGCTTTAACCAGCCCAAGAGGGGCTGGTAGCTGGTCTTTGGATGTCGGGGACAGCCAAAGCAACAAACAGAAAAAACAGGAGACCGGTTTTTTCTATTTATTTAAAAAGAATGTACAATTTTCTTATATATGGGTTGTGAATTGCATTCACTAGCAAAAGATCTAGCTAATTTGCATATTCTTTTAAACATTCATTTTAATTAATTTCCTATTAGTTGTTTCAGTTTTCTAATGGGATAATCAGCTTTAGTTAACTATTACGCGCAATTATTTTCATGCAGATATTCTACATGATTTATACTTGCATAATATTTGCGTAAAAAGTTTAGAGTAAACACAAAATCGTTTCCATATATATTTATGTATACGTATATATTTTTGTTTAACAAATTTTCCCTACCAAACTCCTCCTAGAGTTTTTGGTCTACAGACATGAAACTTCATATATAAGCTATTTAAATCTATGCAAAACTTTATTTTGGGGTTTTAGCCCGGAAAAAATCGGTGCAAAACTGAAAATTTAAAAAAATGAAAATTTCCAGATGAAGGTCGAACGCCGGCATTACGAATGCATAACGTAGTAGCTATTGGTTCATGTTTTAATTTTTAGCTTTGCAGTAAACATGTTTTCATAGCCCAGTCATTGACGGTAGAGGCAAAATAAATCATGAGCTGAACGTTTTGGTTTCGATTCTCGGTGGTGGCGCATGAGTCTTTTTTTTTAAATCATTATTATATATTGCATCTAATCTATCTATCTATCTATCTATCTATATCTATAAAAGTAAAAATGTCTGTCTATCTGTCTTTTCTCTATGGTAGTTAATTATTATACAGAAAGGCATTACTTTACATATTCACACTTTTTAATATATACATATGCACATAACCTTATGAACAGTAAATAGGCCCCGAGCAAAGCCGGGCAGAACTGCTAGTATATCTATAAAAGTGAAACTGTCTTTGTGTATGTGTGTCTGTCTGTGTACATTTCCCTACACAATAACTCTGTCAATTTTCAGTCTACAGGCTCGAAATTTGATATACAGGTTATGGAGATTTGGAAAAATCTTTGTAATCCGTTTTCAGCCAGAATTTCGGCTGTTAAGGGGTCAAAGTTCAACGATTTGATTTTGGAGAACTCTACCAAACTCATCCGAGAATTTTGGGTCTAAACACTTGAAATTTTAGATATAGGTTCCTTGGGCATGGATCTAACTAAATAATTTCATTAGGGCCCTAAACAATAAATGTTAAAGGGTCATAATAGGGGTCAAAGTTAAAAAAAATTGACCTCTCAGAGAAATTCTGGTCTAAATATTTGAAATTTTGCATAAAGTGTATTTAGAGATAAGGCAAGCTTTTTAATTGGTTTGGGTCGAAAATCTTAAGTTACGAATATATAAATGTATGTATGTATGTATGTATGTTTTCATGTCTGCCCAAAACTTTCGACAAAGACGACGGATTTTCACAAGATCAGCATCGTTTTGAAGCTCGACCTTTCAGACGGCAAATATCGAAAAATTGGCTAAAAACATTAATTTCTTCACCTGCAACTGGGCACTTTTCTACAGGGAGGGGTCGCTTTTTTCGCCAATATTGTTGAAAGTCATTCCCTCTTTTCGATTGTCTTGCCTTAATTTAAACCTACGTCACTTCCTGTTTGGCGTTGGTCATAACAGCAAAGACGTCACGTTTTTCTCCATTCTTTTCCTCCTTCGCGGTACGGGTTCGAGCCTGCCTTCCTACTACCACTTTTTTTTTTTTTGCTCAACATACACATCCAAACACCCGGGCAACGCCAGGCTGAAATGCTAGTATATCTATAAAAGTGTCTCTGTCTGTCTTTGTACGTTTCCCTATGTAATAACTCTGTTACTTTTTAGTCTACAGACTCGAAATTTAGTATACAGGGTACTAATATTTGGGAAAATCTTTGTAATCCGTTTTCGGACAGAAATTTGGCTGTTAAGGGGTCAAAGTTCAACAATTTGATTTTTGAGAATTCTACCAAACTCCTCCGGCAATTTTGGGACAAAACACTTGAAATTTTCGATATAGATTCCATGGACATGGATCCTCATAACTTTTCAGATAAAATTATTTTGTTTACAAAATTTCAATATTAAAAATTTTACTTCATTAATAAAAACAATAAATGTTAAGTGGTTATAATATGGTTCAAAGTTAAAAAGATTGACCGCTTTTTTTCCTCAACATACATCTCCAAACACCCGGGCAACGCCGATCTGAAATGCTAGTATATATATATATATATATATATATATATATATATATATATATATATGTGTGTGTGTGTGTGTGTGTGTGTGTGCGTGTGTGTGTGTGTGTGTGTATAAAAGAGATTAATTCAGAGTTATAAACCACAATAGTTGAATCCAGTTGACCCATACTGTTACTGATATTTCATACTAAGTGTGTTCGAGATGAATTTTACCAAACACCATTAGATTTTTTTTCCACATGTAAAAAATTACTTAAACAGACTAGGCTTCATTATATAGTTTACACCCTCCTTCATTGATACGCAGAATGGCAGCAAAAATGGATGGAAACTTGATTGGTGAAAGAGAATAACTTGCATCATGATGATACATGATAATTATTGATTTCTTTGAAATCTATTAAATTTTATAGAAATAAAGCTTTTTTTTCTGATAAAACTGTAAAATTTATATCGAACGCTATATATATATATATATATATATATATATATATATATATATATATATATATATATATATATATGTATATAAAAGCTGAATGTGTGTGTGTGTGTGTGTGTGTGTGTGTGTGTATGTTTGGTCACGAATAGGCTCCTATATGGTTGACTATTTTAAAAAAACTGATTACATATAATGATAGAAGATGTATCGAGACACGGGAATGGGTATGTTTGATCTGGCAGAACGGTGGTTCATTAAAATTGTGGGGTCTGCGTTCGAGCCTGGTCCACAAAGTATGGAAATAAAAAATTTAAAAATATAAAAAACACGTTTACAAGTGTTTTTGATATAGATGTACATAAGAATACTTTGATAAGTGTGTTTTAACTTAAATAGGGATGGTATAATAAAATTGTTGGGTCTGCGTTCGCGCCTGGCCTCCATAGAATTGAAATAGGCACAAACTTTAATAAAGACTTTTCATATCTATCTGCGTAAATATACTTTGATAATTATGTTTCAGTTTGAAGAAATATGGTATGATAAAATTATGGAGTGTTCGTTCGCGCCTGACCTCCATAGAATGGAAATATGTCATAAAGTTTAACAAGGTTTTTTAATATAGATCCACAGAATATTGTGATAAGCGTTTCAGTGTGAATAGGTATGGTATAATAAATTATGGGGTTTATGTATTTTATTTTTACTTTCATGATATTTTGCTTTGGTTTTGATACCTCTAAATTCAACCCAAATTTACAACCCTTCCTTTTCATAACTTGGTTTTCAGAGTTCATTTTCTGTAGGCTGTTTTTGAACCCAGTCAACGACGGGTACTTTTGCTAGTATGTATATATATATATATATATATATATATATATATATATATATATAATTTAAATATTATTTAAATATTATTTATTATTAATTAATTATTACAACGTGCATAAAAATAAGTCATCTATACATGAATGTTTTGGAGTTTACTCCCCATCAACTCCGAAACATTCATGATATAGATGACTTACTTTTATGCACGTTGTATTAATTAATTAATAATTAATAAATAATATTTAAATAAAATAAGAAAAGTAAATATGTCCTAAAATGTGGGCGGAAAAAAATGTAAACAAAGTGCAAATAACTCCTTTCTTATAATAAAAACGCCCAGGGAGCGAAAAAAGAAAGAAATTAATCGCTAATAAAAAAAAAATAAATAAAATTAAACAATCTCTCTCTCTCTCTCTATATATATATATATATATATATATATATATATATGTATATATATATATATATATATATATATATATATATATATATATATATATATACTCTCAATTTTTGTAAGAGTTAAAGAAAATATCAATTTTATTTTTTTATAGCTAATCACAAAATTGTTGCAACATAATTTATGACATAAACAATTATATGTCACTTCCTGTTATCGAATCATTGTTCTCGTTTTCTTTCTCTTCTTTTCTGTTGATGTTTTACACCTTCCGCGACTTTATGGCTTCCCGTTGCACACGAAGAAGGTATTTCTCTGGAATGCCAGCGTTCCTGATAATTAGAAAAAAATATTAATATCAAAACATTTTTAGATGGTTGCTAGAGTCAGGCGTGTATCTTTTCTCGTCAAGTTCTATAGGTATTCATAGAAAACATATGCTCTCCCGTTATAGAGTTCTCTTAGCGTTTGTGGAAGTATTTCCCCCTGTAGCTGGTTTACCATTGAAGACTTTAAAAGCACAAAAGGAATTTGGATAATTTATTTTATTTGATGCTGCATTGTTTCTCATTCAACCCAGTCGTATTGAAGTATCTCACTAAATGACTTCTATTTTTTATTCATAGCAGTAAGCCATTATCAATAGCTTTTTTTTATCAATATCTATATTTTTTATTCATAGCAGTAAGCCATTATCAATATCTTGTACTAAATCGTCCGAATTAAAATAAATAAATAAAAGTCACATAAATCTTTTCAGGTAAAATTATTTTGTTTACAAAACTTCAATATTAAAAATTTTATTTCATTAATAAAAATATCATATAATTCGAATAAAAAATCGATTCCTTTCAAATTATTTTTAGTATGTAATAATTTATATTGGTTTGAAACCATCTAAATTTAACTTTAAACCCTATGTATGACCGTTTAGCAAAATAAAAAACAGAATATTAATCGCGGCTTACGGTTATGAATTCCAAATCTTCACCGTCACCCTCTTAATCAGAGCCAACTCCATAAAATTAGCTCTGATATTTTCTCATTTCATCGTTATTTCATCGTTATTCAGTTGCTTTGTGAATTCCTTCACTAACCCACAAATCGCTTTTATTCTTTCAAACCTCTCAATATTGTATTCAAATTCAATCAAAACACACACACACACACACACACACACATATTTATATATGTATATATATACATTTGTAATGACAAAACACAGTTTATATATATATATATATATATATATATATATATATATATATATATATATATATATATATATATTTAACTGTATATTAAAACAAAAAGCAGGTATGATATTATAACTTTATGGAAAAAGGGAAAGAAAGCCTTTGTTCTTTTTACATTTTTAATCGCTTTTCACCATTGATACTTAAACCTGATTAGTTTCGTTTCAACACATTTCCCGACTTATTTTATTAATTTTAATTTTTTTAACGTTTTTTTCGTTTCCCCACTTACGTTTTATACACGCCTTCCCCACTTTAATTTGAATCGCTTTCCCCATATGAACATAAAATATATAAATACTTCACTTTTCATAGGATTCTCCACTCATCTTTTTAGCTTCATTTTATACAAAGATTTGAAAAACCTGACCAGTTTCGTTTCACATACATTTTACTCGCTTTCTCCAATGGTACATGCATTTGAAACCTGTTCAGTGTCATCTTAAACCCATTTCCCCACCTATGTTAATAATTTTTAATTTTTTACTTATGTTTCCTCACTTACATACGATTCCCCACTTATGTTTTTAATCACGTTCTCTATATGTACATAAAATATATAAATATCTGAGTTTTCATAGGATTCCCTCTGGTCTTTCCAACGAGCGTTTATTTCTTAATAATTCTGACTTGTACATGTAAAAAAAGGTATAATGAAAAATTTTTTCACAGCTGACAAATTCAGCTACATTTCGAAGCTGTAAATTTTTTTTTGAAAGATAAATATTAGTTTTCTGTGTCTATTTCAAAGATAATTGATAAAGTCCTAAGATATTGCATTAAATAAAAAAACACCTAGTTTCTATATACAAATAGTTTAATTAGCCCCCCCCCCGTGAGAATCACGAATCACGGACAGAAGTTTGTTTAACATGTATTATACGGAAGCCCAAATGTCAGACAGTTGAAAGGATGCCTAAAAATGAAATGAGGTAGGGAGTGATGGTTGTCTTTTTCCCCAGCCGTGCATCCGTACATTCCTATCGTGAATATTTGTATCATTTTTACTAATTTTTAATTTAATTATTTTTCTATGTGTCTGCTTTTAAATTTAAATGACAAATATTTATTTTTCAAGATTATATAAAAATTACGTTACGCTGAAAATTTCACATTCATTCAAGCAAGCAATATGTTAGAATCTTACACATAAAAGTATGGGAAACTATTAATACAAAAAATGTAGAAATATTAATACGGATTTTTTCGTAATTTTCCTGTATAAATTCATTTTATTATTGTTATAATTTACCATCGTAAATTGTAACAATAAAAAAAGCAAAAATAAATTCATGCATTTATTTTATTACTGAAAAGCATAAGTTTAGTAAAGGTATTTTTTGCTTAAACAAAATAATACATTTCCACTAAGGTTCAGATAAAAATAATTCATTTGTTATACTCCCTGATCATTATTTAATAAATACTGAAAATTTTATCACAATGGGTCAATTTCCTAATTTTTGGTGAATTTTTAAGTAAAGTGAGGAGTCAAAATGTCCATACATTTTGAGCATCGGCATTCATTTTTCCCGAACCTAATGTATTTTTTAGTTTTCGGCTTACTACCTTTACTTTATATATCATTTTAAAGAGCGTTGATCGTTCTATCTAATCGTTGAAATTACAATTAAAACAATTATGTCTTCTTTTCAGAACATTGAATGCAAGATGGGAAAAAAGCAAATTCACAATATTTCCTTATTTCAATTCAAGCTAGGCTGAAAATCTGCTGAAACTGCTCGTGATATCAATGAAGCATTTAACCAAGGGATTACTACTGTACGGACAGCACAATGATGGTTTAAGAAATTTCATGGTGGCGATGAGGAAAATCTTGAAGATTATGAGCCGATGTTGACAACGATCAATTAAGAGCTTTACTCGAAGCTAATCCACGCACAACTGTTGGCGAATTTGCTTTAGAGTTAAACGTAACGTATACGACGATTTCCAACTACTTGAGGGAGAGATTGAAAAAATCAAAAAAAAATCTTGATAAATTGGTGCCCCATTGAAGTGGATGACAACCAAAAGAAACGCCGTTATAAAGTGTCATCTCTTCTTTTGCGCAATAAGAACGACCCGTTTCTCGACCGGGTTGTGACTTGCGATAAAAAGTGGATTTTTTACGACAACCGACGAGGCTTAGCTTAGTTGTTACACGCCGACGAAGCTCCACGACACTTCCTGATGCAAAAGTTGCACCAAATAAAGTTCATGCTGACTGTTCTATGGTCGGTTACCGGTCTCGTCCATTATAGTTTTTTGAATTCAGGTGAAAGCATTACGGCAGAGATGTACTGTTAACAAGTAGATGAAGTGCGTCATAAACTTCAACAACAACACCCATCATTAGTTGTAGCAAGGTCCCGGGCGACGCCAGGAACCTTGCTTAGATAGATGAGGATGAGAGAGAATGAGGTATGGTTAAGAGCGGTTATGCTTACACTTGGTGAAGAAAAACAGACGCCATAAAATTCCGTACATAAAAATAATATCTGTTTCAATTAAAGGAAACTATAAACCTGATAATGGAATTTCTTTAGAGCAAGGGAACTAGGGAAGGAGATGTTTTTGTATTTTTAGTTGGGTTTGGTAAAAATTGATTTTAAATAACTAATGAAATCACTGTTACAAGGAACTTAGATAAAAAAAAAAAACCCAGACATTTGTCATCAAGCGTATAGAAAAAAAAAACTATAAATTGAGGGATGACTATCTATTCAAGATTTATATATTCAAATGCCGGACCACCCGGCAAGTGGCTGATAAGCCAGTTTCTTTGGAAAATGAGTTAGAAACGGAGAAAAACGGAAAAAAGAATTGAAGAAGTTAAAATAGCGGAGGAAAAAGAGATTCAGAGGAAAAGAGAAAGGGTAATCTTCAAACGACAAAGAAAACAGAATGATCACAAAGAGTTGCGTGATTGGAATTAGATTTTAATAAAAACCCGATTGTGCTTTTAGAAATATGGAGACTTCTCTTGTTGGCTCGAGGCAGAACACATCAGCTTTTTGAGCTCAAAAGGCTGGTGGCCCTCGAAAGAGTAAAGTGAACAGAACGACTTTCCTCCTCCGACTAAGATAATTAATTGAAGAGTTTGATTTCAGTTGAGAGATTCTGCATTCAAAAACATTTTGTTTCTCTTAAATCCGAGGGAAGCCTTACTTTAATTAATACTTTTTGTGTACAAACTGTATCCAACATGATTTTATGCAATAATTATTTTGTCCATAAGAAATGACAGAGTTATTATTGATTGAATATTGGTTTGAGATTAACGCAGTTGATTTCAGATCTACCCTAAACCCGACGCCAAGTTGCAGCTGAGAAAAGCAGCATACCAGCCATTCACTAGAGCACCTATGGAGGGTGAACTTGCCCATGTGTACGCCCTAGCCCCACTGGGTTGTATCTATGGCCCCGTGAGTCGGTATTCGACGAACACGCCCAGAGGTTATAACACATAGTCAACAGAAAAGGCCCAATTCTCCTCCACAACAATGCCGACCGGACGTTGCTAACCCTGACCCTGTAAAAGTTGAACGAATTGGGTCAAGAAACTCTGCCTCATACGCCATACTCTCTAGACCTCTCATCTACCGACTATCACTTTTTCAAGCATTTGGAAAACTTTCTGCTTGAAAAATGCTTCAAAACCTAAGCGATATCAAAAACGCCTTCATCGCAATCAGAAAGCAAGATTTTTACGTTACAGACACAACTACACTTATTTTGCGTTAAAAAAAAGTGAGTTAATTCAGATGGTGCTTATTTCGATCAATAAACTTTTGTTTGAACTGAGATACATTCGTCTGAATTGAAAAATTAAAAAGCGCAAGAACATTTTTGTCAACCTGATAAATTAAATCACAATCTTTGCGCACTTCGCTCAACTTACGTTAAACTCATCACCTTTGAAAATCGAACATACGCCTGATGAAGGAAGTACTAATAAAATATTGCAACACGGAAAACACCACCTGGTCTTTTGACGTAAAGGAGAACATTCTACACGTAAATATAAAAAAATATATGTGTACAATCGCACATACAGTAGCGCTCAAAACTAAGGGACAACATTTTAAAACCTAATTTCAGCTTTTCAGAGTTGTTATTTCTAACAAATATTAGGTTTTAAAATTTTGTCCCTTAGTTTTGGACGCTACTGTATATATACGCATGTATGGAATAAATAAAAGTGAAACAACGTAACTTGGTTGTTCTGTAATTACATCTTAAGTTGCGTCGGTCTGTGTCTATCCTTAAATCCATTGTTTTGAATCCTATAAACATTTCTTTATATACACACTAAGCAATGCTTCAAGCAAACTGCACTAATCTCTTACATAAACATGTGTTTTGTTTATTTTGGCATAAAATAGTGCCTTTAAAAATTGTAATAAATAAAATGAAAAAAAAAGCGAACTTACTTCAATTCTTGCATTTTCTTTTCTTTGACCGATTCCAGTTTTTGTCGGTGCAATATTTCTTCTTCCTGGTACTTTCGACCTTCTTCAAAGAATGCCTGTCGTTCGCTGATCTTCTCCTTTTCTTTGGCAGCCATTTGGGCACGAATTTCCTTCAAATGTTGCATCGCACGGGACTTGATGGCTTCGGCGTCGCGTTTTTCTTTCTCCACCACTTCCTTATGAGCTCTGACGAAAAGAAAACATACATGCATGTATATATATATATATATATATATATATATATATATATATATATATATATATATATATATATATATATATATATATATATATATAAAGTGATGGTTGTGTAGTTCCAACGAGAGAAAAAATGTATATTTAAAAGAGTGTAGCCATCAACAATTATGGGTGTTTCAGCCATTTATCATATTTTTATTTTAAAATATTTTTATAACGCGTTTCAAGCTTTGTTTCGCTCTCTTCAGATATTTTCGTAAAAAGTTGTTTTTTTAAACGAGAGTTTGAAATGTTATTTTTACATCTGCTGATACTAAATGTGTTTTTCAGAATGATGTGATCTAAGACATTCTGTCCCCAATAGTAAGTGTTGGTAGTGTCCAGTCAGAGTTAAGTTCAAAGAGGGGTTTTTTGGTCCATCTGGTGAAGGTTTTTATGTTTTTTTATGACTTTCTTTTTTGATGTATAGCACACACTCACACACAATCACACACACATAGACATACATACATGTACATATACATATACACACGCATACGCAAGCAGGTATATACATATATACACACGCATATACACAGAAATATATGTAAGAGCATACATATATTCATACCCACCTATACACTCACGCACGTACTCACACACATCCACCCACTAATATATTACATACATATTGGTTAATTTTTTTTTTGTCTTTCCCAATCAAAACACACATGCATACATGTACTTAATCATTCAAACATAAGTACACGCACACACACACAAATAAGATGGAGAATAGGTAGGAGGTGATATATACACACATACACGCACACACAATCACATACATTAATATACATGCACACACACATATATATATACATACATGTATACACCTACACACTCACATAAATACGCATACGTATGCAGGCGCACACATATACATACACACACACGCGTATATATAGAGACATATGCAGGGACTCACACATACGCATACATTCATATACACACACGAATACATTTACCCACCCATATATATGCATACATATATATATATATATGTATATATATATACACGCATATACAGATGCGTATACATTCACCCACCCATATATGTATATATATATATATATATATATATATATATATATATATATATATATATATATATATATATGGACACACGCACCCACCATCACACACACAAATACATATTCATACACCCATACCTCACATATATATTGAAGTTTTATTTCTTTCCTAATCCAAGCACATATGCATACATGTATTCAGTCATCCAAACATAAGTGCACGCACCCACACAAACAAGATGGAGGATAGATAACAGATGATATATATATACACACACACATACATACACATACACACATACATATACACACATACACACGTATGATTTCTAATTGTTTGTTTAGTTTAGGGAAATGGTATTATACTAGATATGGATGTGCGCGCCCGTGAAAGTGTGCGCGTGCTTTATTGTGCTTGTTTTGTTTCGTGTGTGAGGTATGCATGCGTGTAAGTGTATTTTTGTGTTTTGCCTATTTATGTGTATAATTATTGAGAGATGTTCAAAGCGGGGTTGAACTTTGCTATGAAGTTTTTTTCTTGTGTTAGTAGAAGTAGTTGTCAGTTTGGAAGATGGGCATTATCTCGAATTTGCCTCCACTGCATGTGTGTATATGCTGTGATACATGCAGGTGTCTACTTTCCGTGATTTTGATGTTGGATCGGTGTAGGGCTACTCTATTACTAATGTTTTTTTTGTGGCGCCTATGTAAGATTTATCGCATGCTGCACATTTTATTACATAGACCACGTTTTTTAAGGTTTTTAATATTTATAATATACTTTAGGTTTACCATCTTGGATCATTTTGGTAAATTTAATTGTAATTTTTATTATATATATATATATATATATATATATATATATATATATATATATCGGGCAGTCCGTCGATTTCGACGATGACACGAAGGTCGATTAGTGTCCATGTTGAAGGTGCGATGTGAGTCCGATCGGAGTTCTTAAACCCCGGCCGCAGATGTGACACCTGATGGCAGGAAATCCGGGTAGTGGCGCCCGTAATTGCGCTGTTTTTGCTTTTTCTCTCGGGCAGTCCGTCAATTTCGACGATGACGGCTTCAGCAAGAGCACGCCCATCATACTCCAATCGCCTGAGTGCAGAGATCACGCCACGGCTCCCAGTCCATCAAACCTGCCTGTACGCCCTCACTCCATTGCCACAGGAGTTTCACCTCATCTCCCAGCCTAGGCAAAGTAGTAATAAGCAGCTTGCCCAGTACTGAAAGCAAAAGTACAGAGGCAAGGCCAGTCTGCACACATGCAACCAGCTGCATCCGATGGCTGAGGCAGACCTGAGTCGAGTAGTACATCACCCTTATTGACCGCGTCGGCAGTGCAGTGCTGGTTCATCCGCTGTGCAAGCCGTTGGGATTCCTTCCTTATCCACCAAGAGCATTGTTGACCAGGCTTGGATTTTTATGACCCTAAATAGGGGCTAGTGGGTACTATATCTTGCGCAAGGGTGACCCAGCACTGCAACGACTAAGAGGTATATATATATATATATATATATATATATATATATATATATATATATATATATATATATATATATATATACCGACTAAGGGGTATATATATATATATATATATATATATATATATATATATATATATATATATATATATATATATATATATATATATACCGACTAAGGGGTATATATATATTATCATATTATTAAATATTTACAGACACTAGTGTTTCATGTCTGGCTATATATAATAACAGTCACTAGTGTTTCATGATGTCTGGCTATATATAATAATTGTCGTTCATGCCATCTCAGATGACTCTGCACTCCCACCGCAGATTTGCACATCTTGAAGCAGATGTGACATACAAATTGAGCAATTTCCATCGAGTTGACTTCCTCTGCAGGTTGAAGGGTATTCCTATGAACAATCACACGTCTTCTCAGACCAGCAGTAGGCTTGCAAACTTTGCTGCATGCTAAACAGATCGTTTGGTTCGGACTAATAGGTGCAAAGTTGACCTGAACAGTTTTGTGCGACTTAAGGTAGTTGACGTAGCCAGCTTTTGACAAAAGCACTCGTTCACAAGTGTCGCATTTCAAACTCTGTATGTCATGGTTGAGACCATCAATTAAACCTTTGTTCGCTCTCGCTTTAGATTGCCGTGTGCCTGCTTTCTTTTCTCTAGAGCATCACATCTTTCACGTACAAGCTTTCGCCATTTCAGTCTTTTTAGAGTAAGTTCTTCCCATGTGTCGATGTCGATTTGTAAGACTTTCAAATTATTCTTTGTAGAGTCCTTGAACCTCTTCCTAGGCTTGTGTTGAGGGCGCTTGCCATTTTCCAGCTCCCCGTAAAAAATTGGTGTCGCACCTACAATCTTTCATTCGAACCAAGTGGCCCACCAAACGCATGTGAGATCTGATTACAAGGGTCTCAACACTAGAGCAACATGCTCTCACAAGGACTTCAGTATCGGGTACTTGTGCTTGCCACTTGATGTTTAAGATACGTCTCAAGCATTTTTGGTGAAATCGTTCAAGCCATTTAATGTGCCTTTGATGGAATGGCCATGTCTCCAATGAATACAACAGTGTGGTTAGCACACAGATCTTGAAAACGCAGATCTTAGTTTTTTCTGTGATGCCACGATCAGACCACACTCTCTTCTCCAACCTTTCAAAAGCTACAGATGCCTTCTGAATTCGCCTGTGAATTTCAGTGTTAGACAGCCATCCCTCGACAGAGAACTACCAAGATACACAAATGAGTCAGCTACTCCCAGTCTAGCACCATAGACCATGATGTTCGGCTCCACGTATGACTGGCCTGGTGCAGGAGTGAACAGGAGTGTGTGTGTATATATATTATATATATATATATATATATATATATATATATATATATATATATATATGTTCGGCTCCACGTATGACTGGCCTGGTGCAGGAGTGAACAGGAGTGTGTGTGTGTATATATATATATATATATATATATATATATATATATATATATATATATATATATATATATATATGGAGAGAGAGAGAGCGTGTCAGGAGGCGATGAAAAAATCAAATAAAGTGCTCGATCGCGGATGTGAGAGCTGAAAATACAAATATTTATTTCAAAACTATATATACATATATCAAAGGCGTATCAGTGGTTTCAATACATTGAATCAACTATTAAAGGCTGAATGGAATCAATACAATTCATCAGCGACTTTGAAAAGGCAAAAGCACACGAAGTAAACAAACAGAGAAAAACACCGATTAACGGGCGGCGTTTTATACTCGGAGTTCCTGATGTCAAGATAGACTAGGTACGGGCAAAATGAATGCCGATGAATAAACATTCCCCCCCCTTTACTTAAAAATTCACCAAAAATCAGGAATTAACCAATTTAAATGGAATTTTCAGTATTTATCAAATAATGATCGCGGAATATAATGAACTAATTATTTTTATTTAAATCTTAGTGGAAATGTATTATTTTGTTTAAACAAAAAATACCTTTACTAAAGTTATGGTTTTCAGTAGTAAATAAAAAGAATTTATTGTTGCTTTCTTTATATAAATAAAGCATCGTAGTTTGCAACAATAAAAAATAATTTTTACAGGAACGAAAAAAGGCCTAAAGTCCGTATTAATGAATTCTTTATAACTCGAAGAAAATGAAGTTCTCTAACTACCGATATTACCATTGAATTAATTGTTTATTTGATATTTTCACACAAAAAATTATAATAGCCAAAATATTTCTATTTTTTTTTAATTACAGATTTCGCATAATTTTCATATACAAGATTTTAACAATTTCCTTGCACGCAAGAATGTGAAACTTTCGGCGTAACATAATTTTTATATAATCTCGAACAATAATTAAAAAAGAAATTAATTTAAAAACAGGAACATAAAAATAATTAAATTAAAAAATGATAAAAATTGATGCAAACGTTCAGAATAGGAATGTATGGATGCATGTTTGGGAAAAAACCCCAGAAATCTGACATCCCTACCTCCTTTTACTATCATAACTTCATTTTGAAACAGCGTTTTAATTGGTTGAAATTTTGGGCTTCGGTTTACAAACTTTTATCGGTTACGTTTTAACGAACGACATAATTATTTGCTTTTTGAAGTCTAATTAAGCTGTATTTTGTATAAACAAGGTGTTTTTTTTATTTAATTTAATATCTTAGGGATTTACTAATTATCTCTGAAATAGACCCAGATAACTAATATTTATCTTTTAAAGAATTTTTACAATTCCAAATTTAGCTGAATTCGTTAGCTCGCCGTGAAAACATTTTAATAACTTTTTTTTTCACGTGTACAAATATTTTTCTCCTTTGGGAAATTAACTTTAATCTCTAATCTTTCAAATACAATCAAAAAGTAGTTGGAAACTTACTAAAAATATGATAAATCGGCTTTCAAAACTAGGTCCCCCTATTTTTGCCCGCCCAAGATAGACTTTTGTAATCGACGCTAATAGATTCTGTTTACGGAAGGAAGGGAGGGATGGCAGGAAGGGTGTGTGAGTGTGAGAGAATGTGTGTGTGTTTGTGTGTGTGTGTTTGTGTGTGTGTGTGTGTGTGTGTGTGTGAGAGAGAGAGAGAGTGTGTGTGTATGCTTGAATATGCGCACACACGCGATTGTACATTTATATTTTTGCGGGGAATGGTTTAAAAAAAAACTCTTTGCAAAGGTGAAGGTCCTGTTTAAAACGAACACATAATCCTATATATAAACATACAACCATTAAAGGTAATAAATAAATAAACATACAATAAAAATAGTACTGGAATATATACTATTTACTATCTTTAAAAGCATATCTGAGAAAATTGACCACGTTCTATCTGCTTATCCTTCAGCTAGTATTCATGTCTGTGGGGACTTTAATGTTCACAATGTGGAATGGTAAACTCACCCAAACAAGACCGATGATGAGGGGAGGTTCTCCATTGCTTATGACCTCACTCAGATTGTTCACGAACCCAGCCGTGTGCCCAATACTGAAGGCCAGTATGCAAGTCTCCTAGACCTTTTTCTTACAACTTGCCTTGAACTGTGTTCAGCTTTCGTTCTGTCCCCACTTGAACCTTCCGACCAATCTGTTGTATCAATTAAGATAAAAATGAAATGCAACAAGTCTTCAAATGTACCTCTCCATCATACAGTATATCGATACTCTATGGCTGACTGGGATAGCTTCCGTACATTTATATCAGATCTACCTCTGCGTTCCATGTTCAAAAAGGATGTGTCCTCTATAGTATCAGACCTGACGGAATGGTTAATTGTAGGTATAGTCTGTTTCATACCCTCAAAAACATTCCAGCAAAAACCTAACAGCCAGCCATGGTTCTCTCCAGAATGTGCTGCTACCATTGCGCACAGAATTCACCATTTCCATTGCTTCCAACGTAATAGATGTACTGAGACTAAAACCGCTTTCAGGACTGCCATTAACCACTGTAAAAAGTAATAAAGAACACAAGAGAGTTCTATGTTCAGTCCGTCAAGTCCAAAGTAGCTGAGCAGCGGCTTGATTCCCTCCAGTTTTGGCAAATAGCAAACAGAATCCTGAACAGAAGCGTGTGCTCTATCCCAACGATTGACCTGAGAAAATCTCGTCAGCATCAGACAAAGCAAAACTCTTTGCCAAGAACTTTGCAGCCTACTCTACCCTTTGCGACCAAGGCCGCCAACTCCCAATATTTCCTCTTTTATCAGAAAACACGCTATGTGATTGATGTAATGGAATGACCTAACATCCTATCATAGATGAAATGAACTATACTTTCTCACGTGACTGAGAGAGAAGGAAGAAAGACAGGAAAAGAATAAAACAAGATGTCCAGTAACTCTTATGTCACTTTTATTCCCTTGTAAATAAACCCCTTTGTCTTTCACCCATTATCCTGTGTTTCTTGCTGTATTCTTATTTAACGTAAGGATACAACAAATGGCGACAGGATTCGAACTCACAAAAACGCAACTTTAAGCCAAAAATATTGGAAAACGAAAAGAAGAAAATACTGCACGGATAAATTCAACTACTAGAAAAAAAGCTAAAACACACAAAATGTAAGTTATATATATTTTTTAATTCAGTCTGTTACGGTTCTACTGAAAAAAAGAAGAGAAATTGACATTTCACGAAGCATTGAAAGGAACAATTTTTGAAAGTGTCCATTTCAATTTTTTTGTTTTATAAGAAGAAAAAATACGGCGAAAAAAGAAACACGTGTAGCTGTGTTTCAGTGTCAATTTCGTGGGTGTTGCAAAAACGTTGTCTACAAAAGAATGTGTTTTTGTGGTTTAAAAAAAACTATTCAGTTAATTTATTAAATGCTTTGTGCAAGTACTGTTAACCTTTTGTGTTATTACTGTGTTTAAAAAAAATTCTCCAACATAGAACAATTAGCCGAGTTTATAAAAACGATACAATTAGCACTGGCAGCTCAGCAAAGTCAGATGGAATTTTTACAAAAAGAACAGTTAAAACAAAATGAAGTATTAAAAACAATATTAATGAAACAACAAGAATAAAAAGGATTGTCGTTCATTTTTCCAAACGATGGTCGGATGAAGAAAAATTATTTTACTGTTGCAAAAACTGGGTTCCCATGAAAATACAGAGTATACAAATTTTATACTCCCAAGGAAACCCGAAGATATTTCTTTTAAAGAGGCTATAGAAATTTTATCGAACATTTTCAGGGAACCGGATAGCTTATTTTATACTCGTTATAGGTATTTAAATATTTTGAAACAAGATGAAGACTTTATCGTCTATGCTGGGAGAGTAAATGCCCAATGCGAGTTATTTAAGTTGAAAGACCTTAAAGAGGATATGTTTAAATGCTTAATATTTGTGCAAGGGTTAATATCCTCGAAGGATAAAGAGATTCGTTCTAGGATATTATCCATTATGAACCTTACAGAAAGTTACTGAGGAATGCCAGAAACTGTTACATCTAAAACAGGATAATACTAGTATCGATGAGAAAATTGTTGACAAAATACAAAAGGTAAAGCAAGGTGACCACTATGTAAAAAATACTGTAAGACATGTGAAGAAAATAATCACTTCACAAAATAGTGCTACTTCAAAAGCAAAATATGCTATAAGTGCGGGAGTAAAGGACACAAGTCAACAGTATGCAAAAAGGAGAAATATTGTAAGCCTGAAATAAAGACCATTGATTCTAAAAAACAGTGCATGTATGGTAGAAAAAGGAAATATATTGAAGTTAGAATTAATGGCCGGAAAGTAAACTGTCTTTAGATACTAGAAGTGACATATCCTTAATTGATGAAACAACATGAAAGAAGATTGGTTTTCCAAAGCTGCAAAATACAAAGAAAATTGCTAGAGGAATGTCTGGAAATAGATTAAAATTTAAAGGTGAATTTTATATTAATGTGACCCTGAATGAAAAGACGTTAAAAACTAAAATATATGTGATACCTGGAAAAAATTCTAATCTATTCGGTATAGATTTGATGATACTTTTCAATTTATGGGAGAAACCAATAAACTCATTTTGCAAAGGAGTAAATGTGACAGGATCTGAAAGTCCCAAACTGCCAGGAATATTTGTTGAGAATTTGAAGAAGGATTTTAAAAATGTATTTTCTGAAGGTCTGGGCTTCTGTACTAAAACTGAAGTAAAATTTGAACTGAAAGATGAAGCGAAACCGGTGTTTTAACCCAAAAGGATGGTTCCGTATTCGGCATTAGGAACAACCGAGAAAGAATTAAATAGACTCAAAGAAATCGGAGTAATAAAAAAAGTGAACTACTCTGAATGGGCATCACCCACAGTTTATGTGAAAAAGAAAAATTAAAAAATCATGGTATGTGGAGATTGTTCTAAATACCTGACAATGAATACTCATAAAGGATTATTTTCCCTAAAACGATTGCTGTTTGGGTTGAAAGTAGCACCAAATTTATTCCAACAATTTATGGATGCTATGCTAGCAGGTTTGGATTTTGCAATGGCTTATTTAGACGACATTTTGATAAGAAGCAAAAATGTTGAAGAACATAAAAACCATATTCGGAAGGTATTCGAGAAAATAGAAGACTACGGATTTAAAGTGGCCCTCGAAAAATGTAATTTTGGTATGGACAAGATTGAATATTTGGGACAAATAATTAATTGGAAAGGTAGAAGACCTAACCTAAACAGGACAGAAGCAATTAGAGACATGCCTAGACAAGACAATGTAGTGAAGTTGCAGTCATTCTTGGGTCTAGCAAACTACTATAATTCTTATATCTCAAATATGCACGAACTAAGAGCACAATTAAATGAATTATTGAAGAAGAATAACAAATGGCTCTGGACAAAAGAATGTGAGGAAGCATTCAAAAAAATTAAAAAATGTTTGTTATCGGATCTAGCGTTAGCACATTACAATCCGAAAAAGGATTTAATTGTAGCGTCAGATGCGAGCGAATACGGTGCTTCTACACAGAATGGAAGATAGGTCTACTAAACCAATTTCTCCCGCCTCGAGGGTTTTATTACCCACTGAGAGAAAGTACAGTCAGATCGAAAAAGAGGGTTTGGCGAGTGTGTATGCCGTGAGAAAGTTTCATAGATTCATTCATGGAAGATCTTTCGTTTTGGAAACGGACCATAAACCATTACTATCGATTTTTGGTTCGAAAAAAAGGGATTCCTACTCATATGGCAAATAGATTACAGAGATGGAGTATTATTTTGCTCAATTACGATTTCAAAATGAAACACCTAGTGAAATTGCACATGCAGATGGTTTGTCGAGATTAATCCCCAGTAAAACTGAATTTGAAGAAACTGTTATAGCAGCACTAAAAGAAGAAAATGAACTAACAGATATATAAATAAATACTGTTAGGAAACATCCTGTTACACTTGAGAAAATAAAGAAAGCAGCGAAAACAGATAAATATATTAATAAGATAAAAAAACAAGTGGGACAAGACGAAAAGAATAGAAAAGGATTAAAAGTGTTTCCATTTTCTATGTGTGATGAAACTCTGATGTACGTAGACAGAGTGGTAATACCGCAAGTATTACAAAAGAAAATCCTAAAGGAATTACACACGGGACATCCTGGAATCTCCAGAATGAAGGCCCTAATGAGAGGATTCACATACTGGCCTGGAATGGATCAGGACATTGGGGAAATGGTGAAATTATGTAAAGGTTGCCAACTAGTCACAAGATCTCCCCCCATATGGACACAACTTTGGCCTAAAACAGATATACCCTGGACACGCATCCATATCGATTATGCAGGACCTCTGAAGGGATATTATTACATAGTAATCGTAGATAGTATGTCAAAATGGTCAGAAAATTTTAAATACAAACACCCTACAGCGGCAAACAATACAAGCGCTGGACGAGGTATTTAGTCGGTTCGGAGTTCTGAAAACAATTGTTAGTGATAATGGCACTATGTTCACAGGTCAAGAATTGAATCACTACTGTGAGGCACTGGCCATGGAACACATTACAACACCAACTTTTAACTCTCGATCAAACAGAAAAGCAGAAAGATTTGTTGATACTTTTAAATGAGCTTTAAAAAAGAATAATAACATCGACACAGAAGAAAAAAGCATTCAAAAATTCTTAGCAATATAAAGGATAACACCAAATCCAAATACAAATGATAAATTATCCCCAGCTGAAATTATGTTTGCCAGGAAAGTACGTTCGGTGTTCGACCGGTTAATCCTAAGAGAAAAAGTTAAAAAAAGTATCAAGGATAATGTAAGGTACAAGACTTACAATGACGAGGATAAAGTTTTCTTCAAAAATGATCGGGCAGGGAAGAGTTTTTGGGAAGAAGGCATAATCTCAAGAAGAATTAGGAGAATGATTTACATAAAATTTTTATAAAAGGGCAGATTTTTTTCCATAAAACACATATTAACCAACTAGAAACAGTCAGAAACCAAGAGTTACCAATGGAAGTTGTCTTAAGGAGAATTGTTTCCCATCATCCTGGAAACTCTCATCAGTATGCCTTGTATTTAAGAATTCAGGTGATCGCTCATCTCCCACTCAGTACAGGCCAATAAGTCTCCTCTGTCATGAGTAAGTTGCTGGAATCTGTGTTAAATACAGAAGTAATCAACGATCTCAGCAAAAATAACCTTTTTAGTGATACGCAATATGGTTTCCGTTCTGCAAGATCTACAGCAGATGTGCTAACGGTTATATCTCATAGGATTAGCGAATCTCTCAATGGAGGCTACCTTTCTAGGGCAATTACTCTTGACATATCAAAGGTCTTTGATAGAGCATGGCATATAGGATTACTTCATAAGATCTCCAGCTACGGTATAGCTGGAAATGTCTTCTCAATTATTAAATCATCTCTCTCTCTCTCTGATAGGTTCATGAGAGTAGTTGTTGATGGGCAGAAATCAGAAGCTCACAGTATTAATGCTGAAGTCCCTCAGGGGTCCATCCTGGGCCCAACTCTCTTCCTGATCTACATTAATAATCTTCCAAATCACATCCTTACATCATTCGTAGACATTTATGCTGATGACACTACTATCTATGGTAGCACATCTAAGACCGTAAACGACCGAGTTCTTTCTGATTCTCTCTCCTCTGATCTTGAGCAAGTGGTTCAATGCGGAAAGAGGTGGTTTCTTACTTTTAATGCATCTAAAACCAAGCTTTTATCTTTACATCATCAACGCTCTGATCCCCAACTGGCATCAATTCAAATGACTGGCTGTCCTCTTGGGGAGGCCTCGTGTTTTGACAAGCTTCTGGGCTTGACCTTTACTCCTGATCTGAAATAGAACACATAGATTACATCCGTTGCCAAGGCTGCTGGAAAAATGTTGGGATCCTTCTAACGATCCAGTAGATATCTCACTGCTGATGCAATTCTCTATCTATATAAAAGCCAGGTACGTCCAAGGATGGAGTACTGTTACCACATTTGGTCAGGGGCTGCTAGAAAGGACTTATCCTGTCTTGATAGAGTACAAAATAGACTTTATAGCCTCTTTCTCACAGAAAAGATGTTGCGAGTTTGTCTCTGCTTTATCGTTATTTTCATGGCAAGTGCTCGACTGAGCTCCAATGTATGGTTCCCCTCGCCAAACTTTCACAACAAACAACCGTATAGCAGAAAACACTATCAATAATTCCCCCCACTTTTATCTGTGCCTAAACCTAAACGTAGATTCCATGAGCAAAGCTTCTTTCTTAGAATTGTACGCCTGTGGAATTGTCTTCTTTGTTCCTGCTTTCCGGCTGACTACAATATGGTTGTGTTCAAGTCTAACATAAACAATTTTTTTATGAGCCGTTCCATATAAGTTACAAATTTACCAAATTTCCATTACTAACGATTACTATATTGTCCAATTGACTACTGTACACTCTTTAACCCTTATCTTCGAGTTGCATCAAAGCCTTGATAAGTGGTGATGCCTATGTAAAAAAAGTACCTACACATATAAAAAATATATAAATATATTAAAATATAATACATAGATTTTTATGATGTTAAGAAACCTACTACTTTCACAAAATACTCTATTACTGCCCCCACTAATAATAATAATAATAATAATAATAATAATAATAATAATAATAAAACCATATATATATAAATAATAATGATGAATAATACAGAAACAAAAAACTAAAAAAAACCTGAGGGGGGGAATAGAATTGGATTAATTGTATGGTATAAAGGTACTGAAAATAAGATTAGGAGAGGGGCACAATTTAAGTAGCCTGATAAGAGAAATGGAAAGTTTACGAGGGCCAGGGTGGTCCAAATATAACTACTCCATTTAGGATTTTCCTTATTATCAGGTGCATATATCACTGTTAGGTCAAGCATTACATAATTTTTGGGTTGAGATCAGGTAAGGAGGTTAGGTAGTGAGAAAAAAGGCTGAAATATTATTTAGAAGAGGATTCATAGGGGTTCTAGATTAAGAGGTGAATGCGGTATTTTGGTATCTTCGTGTTAATTAGGGTGTGTATAGGTTAAGTTATGCTATTATTAGGCCATTTGGCAAGGAGGAATGTTCTTTTGTGGGGACATTGTCTGAA
Source organism: Euprymna scolopes (assembly GCF_053919585.1). Classification (NCBI taxonomy): domain Eukaryota; kingdom Metazoa; phylum Mollusca; class Cephalopoda; order Sepiida; family Sepiolidae; genus Euprymna; species Euprymna scolopes. Next base: position 120,636,208 of record NC_136503.1, on the reverse strand, counting down.
AATCAGATTTTTAATATTCATGCAGGCTATGGATGGGTTATTGATAGCCTGTATTTTTCAGTGATGCATAAGGGGCAGGTCTTGGAGGTTGGATCATAAGATTTTTTAACATCAATGATCTTCCATTCTATTTTATATGGAGTGTTTGATTCTTTAAGCGACCAAATTGTGGTGGCTAGAGATGTGCCATATCTCTTTTCAGGGTATTTGAAGGTGGAGTTGTGTGCATATAGTGTCTGCTTGAAAGTACCCTGAGTTATCCCGATGTAAATTTCTTCTTTATTTGGTTATTTCCAGGAATGACAATAGATTTAATTGTTGCAGCCTCCTCCCAGAGTGCAAGTATCTCTTCTCCTGCACGAGCAGCGAGGGTTAGGGGAGTGGCTGGAACTGAGGGTTCAGAGGCCAGGATAGAGCCGACTGAGGGATAGCAGGAGTAGCTAGTTTTGATTGTTTTTCTGTTAAACATGTGTTCTGGAGTTTGTTGGTGGGTGGAAAATGTTTATCTATTAGAAGGAAAAATTGTCTAGCTATATTGTACTTGACATTGAGGGAGAAGGAAGTGAACCAAATAATGTTTCTGAATCTGTTGGATCTGCGTTGTCTGGTGGGTATATATGAGATATCTTCTTAGTATCCACTTTCTTAGAGAGCACTGTTGTAATATATGACACCTTGCTGTAATACCCACGGTCTTCCAGCGGCCCCCCGATTTTACCAGGGGATCACCACACTCTTCAGCACATCTATGTAAGCTTTAGTGTTGACTTTCAAGCAGACGTCGAAGATGTGAGGTTGCATGATGTGGCCCTCACTTTAAATCACACCAAAGACCATAACGGTGATAGGAAACTTTGTTTTCGTCACTCTGGGCGCACCCTCAAGCATTTAACGTTCTGGATTTGTATTTTGAGGGTGCTGACAATGGCCCTGTTGTCATAACTTGGATCGATAGAGAGCATGAATTGTACAGTGGCACATCTCGAATCTTGCTCATTGTGTCGTTTCAGACATGATAGAAGGCCAACTATTAGATGGTCTACACAAAAAAAAAAAAGAAAACTGGTTTTCATAAAACTGAAATGGAATCGTGTCGTCTTTTACTAGCCAACAATTTTAGCATTCCACCCTGTATATATATATATATATATATATATATATATATATATATATATATATATGTGTGTGTGTGTGTGTGTGTGTGTGTGTGTGTGTGTGTGTGTGTGTGTGTGATTCCTGATGCTTTTGTTGCCATTTGATTCTTTTTATAAGGATAGCTGGTACATGGGGAGACATCACATGAAGGTTTCCAATGAGCCTCAGAAAGTGTTTCTGTGTTGTTATTGTTGTCTAGTTATTTGTGTGTTATTATTGCTATATTTCTTAGTGTTGCTGTTTTATAGCTGTTTCAGTTTGTCAGTTCTTAGACAAAGTTATTTTTAGTAAAATTGATTCTTATACTTTTGACTATGATGGCATATTGCCGTTGGCGTTCTTGTATTTTCACATAAACCTTGTTTTTAACGAACAATTACTCCCGAATTGTCAATTAATGAAAACTTCAGAAACTTTTCGAATATCTCATCATTTTTATCAATTTTTTTAAATGGGCGTCCAACATGGAGACTTTAATAAAAATTTTTATCAAGACACACAAGTCACTGGAGGTTATAGATTAACGAGTTTATCAGGGTGGGGAGCAATGGAACAACAACTTGAATCCTAAAAAATAGCCTAGAAAATCCTTATTTAATAGGACGGCACAACAAAGTAATTGTTGTACCGTCATATTTGAACTTGAAAACTCCTATAACCAGCTGAGAAGCAACTCCGTTTTATTGTATGGCACAGCCGGATAGTTCATGCAAGAAAACAAATCTTTATAAAAATTTAGTAATTTAAATTTTATGACCTGAAATGGTTAAATTTCAAATCTAGAAATGTTGATTATATGCAAGACAAAGAATACATTTCAATAAGAATATTCTTCTTTTTATTGAAATGTATTTTTTGTTTTGCATATAATCCAAATTTCTAGATTTGAAATTTAACCATTTCACATTATAAAATTTAAATAACTAAATTTTGATTTGTTTGCTCTATCTAGTATAGTGAGCAATTTTTATTTAGCTGGAATTGCCTTTATAAAATATTAATGCCAATTATATTTTGTAAAAAGACCAATAATCACTGGATTTCCATACCATTATTTGCATTACTTTATTCTGAAGCTTAGAATCTTAAAGAACGAGTGGTGGTCCAACCTCGCAGTAAGAACGCAACAGTATGCAGACGCTGCTGACTTCAGAGGCTTTTATAAAGCCCTCAAGACAGTGTATGGCCCCCACAGGCCGTGTCCAGGGTCCACTGCATAGTGCGGACGGCCAGACGCTCCTCACGGATGGAGTATCTGTCCTGAACTCTTGGTCTGAGCATTTCCAAACTCTCTTCAGAGCTGACCGGAGTCCGCAATCCTTCGCATCCTTCAACTGCCAGCCAAAGTGAAATTGGATGAACCTACCTCTATGGAAGAATTCAATGTGGCCATAAAACAGTTGAAGAGTGGAAAGGCGGCAGGAATCGACGGGATCCCACCAGAGGTCTGGAAATATGAAGGCCCAGCATTGCATAGCAGACTCCACGAGCTCCTTGTCTGTTGTTGGGAGCAAGGAGAACTCCCACAGGAGCTCCGTGATGCAGTCATTGTTACCTTGTATAAAAACAAGGGCGAAATGTTAGTCTGCTCTAACTACCGGAGGATCACTCTGCTCTCCATTGCAGGTAAAATCCTTGCCCATTTGCTCCTAAACAGACTGATACCTTCCAGCGCAGAAGACCACCTCCCAGAAACGCAATGTGATTTTAGAGCAAACAGGGGCACCACGGACATGGTCTTCATCCTCAGACAACTGCAAGAGAAGTGTTGCGAACAAAACAAGGGACTCTACGTAACATTTGTGGACCTGACCAAGGCATTTGATACAGTGAAGCCAGAAGGGGCTTTGACTGATTTTGGAGCGCCACGGCTACCCCCAAAGATCCTCAATATGATAGTTCAGTGGCATGGAAAGCAGAGCGGTCAGATCAGAGTAAATAACAACCTCTCAGAACCCTTTCTCATTGTCAATGGCATAAAACAGGGATGCGTTCTGTACAGCATCTTCTTCAGCATGATGCACAAGCAGGTGACCAGAGATCTTGACGATGATGATGCTGTCTACATTCGCTATCACCCCGACAACTCTGCCCTTGTTGCCCACACCGAAACAACCTTGCAGTGTCTTACATCCTGCTTCGCAGAGGCTTCCCAGCTCTTCGGACTCGAGGTCAGCTTGAAAAAGACGGAAGTTCTTCACCAACCAGCTCCCCGGGTAGAGTACCACTCTCCCCACTCCCATTGGCGAGACTAAGCTGAAGACCGTTCACCAGTTTACATACCTGGGGTGTACCATCACATCAGATGCCAAACTCGACAGAGAAATAGACAACAGACTGGCCAAAGCAAACAGAGCTTTTGGCAGATTGTACAACAGAGTCTGGAAAAACAGACACTTAAAAAAGTGCACAAAAATCAGTGTGTACAGAGCCGTAGTACTCTCCACCGTCCTGTAGAGCTCTATCGTGGACAATTTACCGCCACCAATTATGACTCCTCAAGCGTTTTCATCAGCGCTGTCTCCGCACCATTCTCAACGTCCACTGGAGTGACTATGTCACCAATGCATCGAGTGGACGGAAATCACCAGCATCGAGACCATGCTGCTGAAGTCGGGCACGTCTCCAGAATGGACGACCAACGCCTGTCCAAGATAGTCCTATATGGCGAACACTCTACTGGCCGTCGTGACAGAGGGGTCCCAAAGAAAAGATTGAAGAAGTCCCTCGGTGATTGCCACATTGACCTGCTCTAGCTGCTGACCGTGTTACCTGGTGACGTACTGTTCATCAGGCTGTCGCCTCCATTTAGATCTTCTGCACAGAGAATCTGCAGGAGAAGCGCTGCAGGAGAAAGATTCGGAAAACCTCAACAGCCACACGTGACACGACTTTTGACTGCAGCCGCTGTAGCCAAACCTGCTTGTCCCACATCGAGCTCGTCAGCCACAAGCGTGTCTGCCGTCGACGTGGAAAATCCCCTTCATAGAATCTTCGTTTGTGAAGTGCAGCCAAGAGATATATATGTGTATGTGTGTATATATATATATATATATATATATATATATATATATATATATATATATATATATATAACTACTTCATTTACTCACATAAAATTAATAATAATAAATTCACATATAATTAATAAAGTATAAACTTATGCGTAAACTTTAAGTATTTACTTCAAAAGGGTTCAATACCTAGGTAGAGCTAGTTAGTAAGTTATAAAATATACATGGCGATTAAGCTACACTGAATATATATATATATTCATCTAGGATCCGATTGCACCAGGGAAGTTATTTGTAACAGATTTACCTTCTCTTGTTTATCGTTTATTTATTTTTTTTTTTGTCTTACGACATTCATTTAATATACAAACCAAAATTGTGTGATTTTTGCGTATAAAATTATGATGAGTTCGTGTTTTTACTGTCAGTTATGTCGGCGCATTGTTTAGCATGAATGTGTTGTATAACAAAACGTCAGTTATAGAAATGCACTAATTAACGCCCGTTTGTTTTTATGAAGGGAAGAGCAATTAACTTTTTTTCAGCAGCATCTATATTTTTTAAAGATATCTATAGGTTATTATTAAGATTTGAGTATTCTTCATGTGTCTCTGCTTTCAGTATACTGTGAAAATCTAGAGTGGAAGGAAAGAATCAATTTCCTCTATTATTCAAACTATTTCGGTAAGTCATTCTTATAATCAACGCAGATTTTTGTGTATTTCGCATTCTTTTTATCAATATAAATTTATTGTAATTTTAAAAATTAATATTTTCATTCAACTTACTTCCTTGAAAATTAATGAATACAATATTTTAAAAACGGTTTTCGTAATTTTCCCTTGCTAAATTAAATAACTTTAATTAATAACTAAATATTTATGAAAATATTGCATATATATAATGAAATAAAACAATAAAATTACAAATGAATAACACTAAAGATTAATTTTTTTAAATCGATTAAAATATAAACATGTAGTTTAGACAAACAAATAGTTATATTTAGATTATTTTAATGGAAATCGCCCCAGACGATAAAATTTATATTATATTAAGCCACTTGATAAAAGAACTAAAAATATACATTTTCAAGATCGAAATCTAGTTAACATTAAGTGTTATATGTATAGATTCCGACTCACAAAACAACAATTTTCTCCTCTTTGTCAGAAGCATCACTCATGAAAAAAGGACAAAATAAGCTAAAAGTAGAAAAAGCTTCCCAAAGTCAAAAGCCCACTTTCTACTCTCCTACTTGTTACTGTTAATGTAACGCATTTCAAATTATTAACTGATGCTGCATGATTAAGTGATGCTGCAACTAGTCTAGAAAATCTGACAATAATTTCGTTTCACAATTTTACAAAAAAAAAAAAAAAAATCGAGCAAAACCTTCTTCAGTAGCATCTTGTCGAAGTTGAAAATCTTGTCGAAGTTGAAAATCTGTATGAATTTTCGAACCGTTTATTTAATTGCTCCTTCTCATTGCATCAACCATTAAATATTTTGTAATTTTGTTCTTAATATCGCACACACTGAGAATTGAACTTAAAACTACTTATTTCTTAGCATGTATATCAATTATGATATAAACATACATTTTATGATACAAACATATATTATATGATACAATATATATTATATGATACAAATTTATATTATATGATACAAACATATATGAAACAATATATATTATATGATACAATATATATTATATGCTACAAACATATATTATACAATATTATATGATGCAAATATATATTATATGATACAAATATATATTATACGATACAAATTTATATTATATGATACAAACATGTATTATATGATACAGATTTATATCATATAATACAAATATATATTATATGATAAAATATATATCATATTATACTATATATATTATATGATACAAATATATATATGATAAAATACATATTATATGATACAAATATATATTATATGATACAAACATATATTATACGATACAATATATATTATATGACACAAATTTATATTATATGATACAAACATATATCATATGATACAAATTTATATTATCTGATACAAATATATAATATATGATACAATATATATTATATGATACAATATATATTATATGATACAATATATATTATATAATACAAACATATATTATATGATACAAATATATATATTATATGATACAAATATATATTATATGATACAAAAAAATATTATATGATAAAATCTATATTATATGATACAAATATATATTATATGATAGAAATATATATATATATATAATACAAACATAAATTATATGATACAAAATATATTATATGATACAAATTTATATTATATGATACAAATTTACATTCTGTAATACAATAAATATTATATGTTACAAATATATATTATATGTTACAATATATATTATATGATACAAATATATATTCTATCATACAAATATATATTATATGATACAAATATATATTATATGATACATTATATATAATATGATACAAATATATATTATATGATACAATGCATATTATCTAATACATATATATATTATATGATGCAATATATTTTATATGACACAAATGTATATTATATGATACAAATGTATATTATATGATACAAATATATATTATATGATCCAAATATATAATGTATGATACAAATATATAATATATGATACAATATATATAATATGATACGACTATATATTGTATGATGCAATATATTACATAATACAAATATATATTATATGATACAAATATATATTACATGACACAAATATATATTATATGATACAAATATATATTATATGATAAAAATATATATTATATGATAAAAATTTATTTTATATGAAACAAACATATATTATATGATACAAATATATATTATATGATACAAATATATATTAAATGATACAAATATATATTATATGATACACATTTATACTATATGATACAGATATATATTATATGATACAATATCTATCACATGATACAATATCTATTAAATGGTACACTATATATTATATGATACAATATATATTATATGATACAAATATATATTATATGATGCAAATAGATATTATATGATACAAATATATATTATACGATACAATATAGATTATATGACACAAATTTATATTATATGATACAAATTTATATTATATGATAAAACACATATGATGCAATATATATTTTGATAAAAATATATATCGTATGATACAAATTTATATTATATGATACAAACATATATTATATGATACACATTTATATCATATGATACGAATATATGTTATATGATACCATATATATAATATGATACAATGTATATTATGATACAATATATATTATATGATAGAATATATATTATATAATACAAATATATATCATATGATACAAATATATATATCTTATGTGATACAAATATATATTATATTATACAACTATATATCATATGATAGAAACATATTATATGATACAAACATATATTATATGATACAAATATATATTTTATGTTACAATATATATTATATGGTACAAATATATATTATATGATACAAATATATATTATATGATACAAATATATATCATATGATACAATATATATTATATGGTACAACTATATATTATATGATACAATATATATTATCTAATTCATATATTATATGATACAATATATTTTATATGATACAAATATTTATTTTAGGATACAAATATATATTATATGATACAAATATATATTATATTATACAAATATATATTGTATGATACAAATATGTATTATATGATACAATATATATGATATGATACAACTATATATTATATGATACAATATATTACATGATACAAATATATATTTTATAATACAAATATATATTATACGATACAATATACATTATATGATACAAATATATATTATATGATACAATATATATTATATGATACGATATATATTATATGATACAAATATATATTATATGATACAAATGTATACAAACATATTATTTTAACAAGTTCAAAGATTCAACTTAAAACAGTATCCTTTTTTTTTTCAAAAGTATTCAATAAAGGACTGAGCTTTATAACTAAACATTTCGAATGCCAATGTAAATGCAAGTACATTTCAGTCAGCTGTATGCCTCGTCAGGGACGAAAGATAATGAACTAAACATTTTGTGATAGGCTCGAAAGAGCATAATTTAGAGATTTTAGATAATCATTCTATCCCAAATCTGTGTCAATTACTAGCACGATCGACAACATATTTTCCTTGTTTTACCTTTCATCATATTATTCGTTCCAAACTATGTGCCGATAAGAATTCAAAGTTCACGACTCACCTAAGTATTTTTTCGAAATCAGCTCGGTCCTTTTGAGCTTGAATAGCTAGGAAATGTTCTTTCTGTTGCATCTGCTGTTTGCGGGATTCAATAAGCATGGCTTCCATCTCACACTTCTTCTTCGCTTCCAGCGCCTCCTTTTTGCGCCATTCCCGTTCCGCTTCTTCGGTTGCTCTTTTAGCGCGAAGTGCGTCTCTATCTGCTTGGTCATCGCGCGCTCGTTCCTGCATCACAAGGAGTCTCGCAATCTCACGCTGTTTCTCCACACGTTGCTTCTCTTGCTCGGCCTCGTACGCAGCTTCACGCTCCTAAAACAAAGGCAAATGCACTATATCAAAATGAACGCCATTTAACTATGACTTTCATCATAACATAATATTAATAAGACGCCAGCAGCTCTCGTGCGCACAAACATCTCCGGAACTAGTTTTCTCTCGTTCAAATGTCGATATGATGACATAAGGTAGATTATAGCGACATTAAATATAAAAATTAAGTATTTAATGAATAGAATTTAATGTGTACCCGATAACCAGGGAACAGAGTGAAAACTTAGCTGTGCCAACTTGGAATCCAGTTTCCATGGAAACACTTTCATCAAACCAACACTCGGCGTAAGACAACCAGGCAAGACATGTTTTCAATATTATTAGCAGTTAACTGCTGTGTCTAGCCCCAGAAACCGTTACTATGATATGGCCAATTAGTTATAATATTCTGATAAATACACACATGCACAAAGACTCAAACGACTACATAATTGCTTAAAACAATTCGGTTCATCCGTCACAACTGTAAACGAGGTCCAAATTTACGCCAGGTTTTTAAAATAAACGACTATTCTAGGAATTCTACGAGAGAAGTGAATAGAAATGAGATCTTCGATTATTTAGTCCGTTTTTTTTTTTTTTTTTTTTTTTGGTGTCAATAGATTTGCAGTCGTGACGTAACGAGTTTCGACTGAATGGAAAAGGTCGAATCAAATCGCGGTTTTTTATCAAAATATAAAAATAAACATTCGACTATTTTTTAATAGAAAGATCAAGTTTCGAGTATTATACATTTTGTTTTAAATACACTTGTTATTTTTGTAATTTTTATTTGGGATTTTTTTGGATGCGTTTTAATTTATCTGTATTTAAAAGATAAAGTTACGCTTAGTTTTGGTCACGACTAAGGTACTAGATTTTCTTCTTCGTATTTCCAAAGAATTAGAAAATGTTACTTAATGTCTTGTTGCATAAATAGCCAATAGGTAATGGTCACATGTAAGTTAGAGATGAGTGTCTTTCTTCTTTGCATCTTAATGTAGAAGTTCATGAAATAGGAACCTCCGGCTCACCCATGACTATTGGTACACTACTTCTACTTATCAAGTAAAAATTTATAACGCATTCAATTATACATCGGCAAGAGTTGACTTTTACCTTAACGTATATTTTCTATGGAAATCGAAAACTCGCGCCGTAGAGTTAATACCAACAAAATCAGTAAAAAAAGAAAAAAGCTTCCACCCGAAGAAGATATTACACCGACAGTGTCAGCACAATAATAATAATAATAATAATAATAATAATAATAATAATAATAATAATTCCGATTTCGCTAATGAACGTCTCTCTGGAAAGGGATGGGATCTTCAAAGATCAAGGGGTTTCCTAAGGATGTTCGTGGTACCTATAATTGCAGAGGTTTGAAGGCCTCCTAAAACATTGGGGATTTGTAGCTTTTTCGATTGTCCTTCCAGATGACTTGATACTACTCCTAGTGTACCAACTACGACCGGGATTATTTGTGCTTTAACCCAGTGTATACGCCTTATCTCCAAGGCCAATGGAGCATAATTGCTCCACTTCTCATTCTCCTTCTTTCTCACATTCCTGTCCCAAGGTACTGAAAAGTCTATAATCTGCCAGTTTTTTGAGACCTTGTCAATGACGACCAAATCCGGACGATTATGTTCCAATTGCTTGGTCGTTATGACATTTTTGTCCCACCATACCTCTACCTTGCCATCCTCACTTGTTCTCACTTCATCAGGCACCTCTTCAAACCATTTTCTAGCACACTTCACCCCAACCCTCTTACATACCTCCCCAATATATCCGGAGTCCCATGCGATCGTGTCTTTTGCGGTAGTCTCTCTGGGCCAGTCCACTACACCCTGCTGCAAGGTGCGCAATTGACTCTGAGGTCTTACCACAAATCCGGCATTCTGCAGCAATTTCCTCTCCTAGAACCACTTTTTTGAACAATCGTGTTCCTGTTCTTGTGCTGCACAAACAAAAGCTTCAGTATTCTTAGCCAGATACCCAATAATAATAATAATAATAATAATAATAATAATAATAATAATAATAATGACAACAACAACAACAACACTAGCCAGGATATCCGTATGGAATTCGGTATAGAAAAATGCGCACTGCTGACCATGAGGAGGAGAAAACTGGAACCAACAGAAGGTATAGTACTATCCAATCAAACAGAGATGAGGGCATTACGTGAACATGATAGTTACAAATACTTGGAGTGATGGAAACAGACACCATCAAAGCAACGGAAATAAAAGAGAAAATTGGAAAGGAATACTTCAGAAAGACAAGAAAACTCCTCGAAACTAAATAGTCGAAACCTAATTAAAGGAATGAACATATAGGCAGATACCCTGAGCCGTTTATAAGCTGGACCAAGAAGAACTAAGGAATCTCGAACGAAACACTATGAAACTCATACCGATGCAAAATGCACTACACCCAAAGGATGATACTGACCGACTATATGTGAAAAGGAAAGACGAAGGAAGGGGGCTGGTCTGTAAAAAAGAGTATGTATACAACACGAAAAAAAGAAAATTAGAAAAATACATAATGCAGAACACCGAAAGAACACTGAAAGAAAAATTACCGCAGCAAGAGACACGAAAGAAGCAAACAACATGGAAAATAGATGAAGAATAAGACGAGGAAAGAAACATGGAAAAAGAAACAGCTACACGGATGATTCATAAAGATTACAAAAGAAAAGACTAACGAAAGCACCTGGATATGACTACAAAAAGGAAGCCTAAACAGGGAAACTGGGTCACTATTAACAGCTGCACAAGATATGCAATTAGAACTAACTGCATCTAAGACACAAGAAAACAGAAAAAGCAAACTTTGCGGACAAAGAGACGAAACAATAAACCAGATAATACGTGAATACAACAAACTAGCCCAAAAAGAATATAAAAATAGAGACGATTAAGTGGGGAAGGCAGTACATTGGCAATTCTGAAAACAATTGCATCTTGAATGCACAGACAAATGGTACAAGCACAAACTGGCAGCAGTACAGAAAAATGAGTCATAAGATCCTATGGAACATGGACATACAAACGGATAAACCCATCCAAGCAAGAAGACCTGATATTATAATAGTTAACAAGAAGGAAAAGTCCTGCCAGATTGTAGATTTTGCTGTTTCAGCAGGCCACAGAGTGAAGACCAAGGAGACAGAGAAGCGGAGCAAATACACGGAGCTGACCTAAGAGCTCAAGGGGATCTGGAAAATGAAGAAAGTAAAGATAACATAATATGAGCACTAGGAACAATACCAACACACTTTGAAAAAGAAAATGGGAGAGATTGGAATCAGAGGGATGACTGAGAAGATACAACGGATTTCAATCAGGAAATCTGCAGAAATATTAAGGAAAACTTTTGAATGTTGAGACTAAACTACACAATATCTACACGAAAAAATAGACACAGAAACGGCTACAGCTGTAAAACACAAAGGTATATCACATGGAATCATGAAAACTGAAACTGCACAATTGTAAGATACCGTGTGTGAGTGTCGCCATAAACGGCCACCATCCAAAATAATGAGGGTTAAGGAGGATGGAAAGACCAAGCCAGACCTCCGCTGGCTGAGTGCAAAGAGGATTTGGACATTAGGAAGGCTTATTGCCACCCAAATTCCAGTGAATACCAATAGTCGCCGTCAGCGAAAAATCAATGGTAAGCGTTTGTTGCGATAACGCAATTTTTTTGCACATGCTATCGAAAGAAGAGGAGAGTACTGAAAATCTGGGAGACTTGTTGCCATTCATACTCCCGGGAACACCACATGTTGTTCTTAAAGGGGAATCTTTGATGATCGCTTATGTGTATACTCCTAGAATGTACACAATAATAATAATAACTGATTTTATTCATTTAAAAATTGTATTCAGTTTCCGTTATAAATATTTATGCACGCATTGTGTTTCATGACGTGTGACCATTTTTTTATTCAAACAAGTGACACTCAGCACATAATACATTGCTCATACTTGGTTTACGTATTTACGTACATTTTCTCAACGGGAGGGGAGCTTGGGGTTAAATATTAATAAAACAATAAAAAGAAAACAAAAGTGTCGCTCTGAAAAGATATTTTATATATCGAAAGTCTCAGCATATTTTAATATTATCATTATTATTATTATTATTATTATTGTGTTTGTTGTTGTTGTAATTAATAATAATAATAATAATAATAATAATAATAATAATAATAAGAAGAAGAAGAAGAAGAAGAAGAAGAAGAAGAAGAAGAAGAAGCGAATGTAGCAAACTAGCCCAAAAAGACACGATCAAGTGGAGAAAGCAATACACTGGCAATTGTGCAGACAACTACATTTTGAAAACACTGATGAATGTTACAAGCACAAACTGGCAGCAGTGCTTGAAACGAAAAGTGCCAAAATTCTATGTGACATGGACATACAAACAGGTAAACCTATCCAAGCAAGAAGCCGGATGTCATAATAGTTAACAAGAAGGAAAAGTCCTGCCAGATCGTAGATTTTCCTGTTCCAGCAAACCAGAGTGACGATCAAAGAGACAGAGAAACGAAGGAAATACACAGAACTAGCCAGGGAGCTCAAAGGGATATGGAAGATAAATAACGTTAGGATAACACCACTAATAGTGGGAGTGATGGGAATAATACCGAAACTACTGAAGAGGTGAAACACAGACGCAACTTAAAAACTGCATAATTACATAATTGTAAATTAGGCCCCTTTTTTCTGCTCTGTTTCTCATCAGCAGAAACTGTTGTTGCACCAAACAAAACGGAGTGTCAATGATGGAAAGATCGAGGAAAGCACTACCAGATCTTCGCTGGATGCGTGCGAGGAGGACTGAGACCTTGGGGGGCTATTGCCACCAATATCCCAGTGAACACCAATTGTCGCTTCCAATGAGAAATCAATGGCAGACGACTTTTGCAATAATGCAAATTAATTTGCAAAGGTTATCGAAAGAGATGGAAAATACTGGAAATCTGAGAAGACTTGTTGTCCATCAGACTCCAGGGAACATCATAGGCTGTTTTCAAAGAGAATTCTTTGATGATAGCCTGCGTGAAAGCTCAGTAATAAATGATTTTATATTAAGGTCGATGGGAAGACACTCTGCAGAGATCTGGATTATTGAATACAATTTTCAAGAAATCTAAATTTAAATAAAAGCGTAATTTTAAATGATAGATTTACAACAATGGCTGATGCTAATTAGCAAGACTCGATTGAAACCGATGCTAACATGTTGCTTTGAACTACTGTAATCTATCCAGTTGGCTTAAATAAACATTCCATAATCCATTAATTTAGGATTTTACAAAGGGCATACATATTATTTATGTTTACGCGTGCGCACCAATCCTTTTAAAAAGATATTTTATATAACTCAAAATTTTATGGAGCGCAATACTTTTCTCGATTAAATTCTTTGTATCAAACTTATTTTAAATCTTTTGAGGGCCGATGCGAGTTTGGATATGTGCACTCCCTTAATAGTAAATTTTATAAAAAGAAAAAAATAATAATGATGATGATAATGTGCTTATGTTGCTGAGATTATGTAATATCTAAAATGCATAATTATCTGTTCATTAAAACAAATGAATAAAACATTATATATGCACTTTCTAAATGTTAACATTTGCAAAGAAAAAAAATGCCCATGTTACTTGCTCTGATGCCTATAATATATATCCCAAATTCATAATAACCTGTTTATTAATTTAGAAGTATGTCACCTGTACACACACACACGCACGCACGCACACATACACACACATACACACACATACACACACATACGCACACACACATCTATACACGCACAAAATAATCATGCAAATGCGATCTTTGATACATTAGGTCACTGTAAATACGTTTTACAATAATGTATGCATGTTAATGTTTGTTGCGATAAGAAAAGAATTTGGCGACTGAGTGTTTGGGCAGTGCATACGCAATAAAGATAAGTATAATAACATATGGGTAGACGTAGTTTATGGTTATATGGTGCAAGTAAAATAAAGTTAATTATTCAATGTGGTTTTGTAGATGTGGTGTGGTATAGGCGAAACAAATCTTTATAGATAGACAGGGTTATCTATCTATCTATCTATCTATCTATCTATCTATCCATCTATCTATCTATAAAAAAGTGGAATTGTATGTGGGTGTCTGTGTGTGTACATTTCCCTATAAACTACTCTGTAAATTTTCGGTTCACAGACTCAAGATTGGACATAAGTGGTATTGAGATTTGGAAAAATCTTTTTAATCGGTTTTCGGCTAGAAATTTGGTGTCGAGGGGCCAAAGTTCAAGAATTTCACCTTTGAAAACTCTATTAAACTCCTCCGTCAATTTTAGGTATAAACACTTGAAATTTTAGATGTTACTATGATAAATATATACTCAGAGGCGTCATCGGCACATACCCACTGGTACTCGTCTCCCTTTACCGTTTACTTCCCGTCAACATGATACTGTTTTCCATCTATATTAATTTTCTAATGTTTTGAGCATTGTTGGAATAAAGTACAAAGTAGAACGATAAAATTGTCGCCCTAGAAAAGAAGACATGATTCAATTTCCGTTTGATGAAAACCGGTCTTCTTTTTTTGTTGCATCTACTAGTTGGCCAGTTGTGTACAAATCCCAAGAGTGATAGAAGCCTTCTATCATGTCTGAAAGTGACACAATGTTCAACGAGTGAGATCGGAGATGGGCACTGTACAATTCATGCCCTCTACCGTTCCAATTTATAACAATAGGATCATTGCCAGCACCCTCAAAATGCAAATCCGGACCATTAAATGCACAGTTCAATGAAGTTTCTGGCCACCGTTATGGTCTTTGGTGTGGTTTGAAGTGAGGACCACATCATGCCACCTCACACCTTCGAAATAGGCTTGAAAGTCAACATCAAAGTGTATCTTAATGTTCTGAAGAGTGTTGTGATTCCCCGGTGTAATCAGGTGGCCGCTGGCAGACCCTGGATGTGGCATCAGCACCAGACTCAAGCTTGGCTTCAGAAGGAGTGCTACGACTTTCCACCCTTCTTCCCCCCACCCCACGACCTAAACCCGCTGGACTCCTTCATTTGGTCATACATCGAAAACATCCCCAATATGACCTCCCTCAACACCAAAGCCAGCCTGATCGCCGACATCCGCTGAGTTCCCGCTGATGTTTGTGGAAAATGCTCCCAGTTCTGAACCTGTACTGAGGTGGCGATTGGGGCTGAAGGCGGCTACATTGAATAGATGTCAGCTCTACGACATAATCAAGTTAGCTGAATTAATGTTTTTCAATAATTTTTTAAAATAGAGCTGTAGTGTCGTTTTTTGTAGGGCGACACTTTTATCGTTTCTTCCTGTATTCATACTTGTATTGTTGCGGTTATCATCCTGGTCAGATTGAGCTTGAGCACAAACTGCATCACAGACCAGTTTCGACGATCCTGGGGCAGATGGCATGAAATGGCTAACCACTCCCGATTCCAGCGCCGGAGAACAACTATTTGTGGATCCTATAGTAATATCAGGTCGTCCTTAATTGTTGTGGCCCACCGGCGAGTTTGTGCCATCCAGGCAGGGAGGGGGAGAGAAGACCTTGTGGTTGCTCTCACCTCCTGGTCGATGATCTGCCCGTCCAAATTACCGGGGACAACGTTAAAAAAGGACAGGCCGTAAGGGCCAGTTTTAATCTTCAGCTAGTATTGCTTTTTTCCTCTTTAAGAATAAAATTAAGCCGTATTTGTAGAATCTTTTTAGTATCATTTTCGTATTTAGCATAACTTGTTTACCTTTTCCCATGCATAATCCTACATGTCTACTTGTTTTAACTCGGCTATAACCTAGCATAATTTGTATTGTTGTTTCTTTCTAGCATTTTTTAATGCTCAAAATATATTTCCGCAAAGTTATTAAAAACAATGCCTTCATCGTGTATTTATGTGGTTCTGAGACAATGTTTTCGGTCTTTTTTCAGTTTTACCTTAGTGAAAGTTCAATAAACCTAAGTCTAAAATATACTATGTCTCAGAGTTTATCTTTATTTGTTTTTATATAAAGTGTTATGTAGTTTTCAATTTTATTGGACAGTGTTTTTATGTGTTTTAAGTTTTTAGTAAACAATGTTTAATAGACCATGTTTTTATGTGTTAAAAATTCTTAATAGACAATGTGTTTATGTAAATTCTTTTAATAGACAATGTGTTTATGTAAATTCTTTTAATAGACAATGTGTTTATGTAAATTCTTTTAATAGACAATGTGTCTATGTTAAAAAATTTTAATAGACAATGTTTTAATGTTAAAAATTCTTAATAGACAATGTTTTAATGTTAAAAATTTTTAATAGATAATGTTTTAATGTTAAACATTTTAAAGATAATATTTTAACATTAAAAAATTTAATAGATAATATGTTTATATTAAAATAATTTAATAGATAATTTGTTTATATTAAAAAATTTAATAGATAATGTGTTTACGTTAAAAAAATTTAATAGATAGTGTGTTTATGTTAAAAACTTTTAATAGATAATGTGTTCATGTTAAAAAATGTAATAGATAATGTGTTTAAGGTAAAATATTTTTAATAGATAATGTGTTTATTTAAAAAGCTTTTAATAGATTATGTTTTCATGTGAATAAAATATTAATAGATAATGTTTTAATGTTCAAAATTTTATTAGAAATTGTTTTAATGTTAAAAAATTTGAATAGATAATGTTTTTATCTGAAAAGATTTTTAATAGACAATATGTTTATGTTAAAAAGTTTAAATAGATAATGTGTTTATGTTAAAAACTTAATAGATAATGTTTTAATGGTAAAAATTGTTAATAGATAATATGTTTATGTTAAAAAATTTTATAGATTATTTGTTTATTTATAAAAAAATTAATAGATAATGTGTTTATGTAAAAAAATTTAATAGATAATGTGTTTATTTTAAAAAATTATGTAGATAATGTGTTTATGTTAAACATGTTAATAGATAATCTTTTAATGTTAAGAAAATTAAATAGATAATGTGTTTATGTTAAAAAATTTAATAGATAATGTGTTTATGTTAAAAATTTAATAGATAATATGTTTATGTTAAAAAATTTTAATAGATAATGCTTAATGTTAAAACATTGTGATAAGGATTTAATGTTAAAAAATTTTAATAGATAATGTGTTTATGTTAAAAAATTTAATAGATAGTGGTTTTATGTGAAAAATTTTTAATAGATAATGTTTCAATGTTAAAACAATTTAAATAGATAATGTGTTCATGTTAAAAATTTAATAGATAATGTGTTTATGTTAAACAATTTAATAGATAATGTGTTTATCTTAAAAAATGCAATAGAAAATGTCTTCATGTTAAAAAAAGTAAATATATTATGTGTTGGTGTTAAAAAATTTTAATGTATAATGTGTTTATGTTTAAAAATTTTTTATAGATAATGTGTTTATGCAAAAATATTTTAATAGATAATGTGTTTTTGTTAAAAAAATTTTAATAGATAATGCATTAAGGAAAAAAGATTTTAATAGATAATGTTTTAATGATAAAAAATTTTAATAGATAATGTCTTTATTTAAAAAAATTAAATAGATAATGTGTTTTAGTTAAAACATTTTAATAGATAATGTGTTTATGTCAACAAATTTTGATAGATAAAGATTTACTGATAAAAAATTTTAATGGATAATGGTCTAATGTAAAACAATTTTGATAGATAATGTTCTAATTTTTAAAAATTTGAATAGCTAATGTTCTAATGTCAAAATATTTTAATAGATTATGTGCTAATGTTAAAAAATGTTAATAGATTAATGTGCTTATGTTAAAAATTTTAATAGACAATGTTCCAACGTTAAAAAATTTTAATAGACAATGTTCTAACGTAAAAAAATTTTCATAAATTATGTGTGAATGTCAAAAAATTTAAATAGATAATGTTCTAATATTAAAAAAATTAATAGATAATATTCAGATTAAAAATTTTAATATATAATATGTTTATATCAAAAAATTTTACTAGATAATGTGTTTATGTAAATAAATTTTAATAGATAATGTGTTTATTAGAAAAATTTAATAGAAAATGTGTTTATGTAAACAAATCTTAATACATAATGTTTCCATGTTAAAAAATTTAAATAGATAATGTTCTAATGTTAAAAAATTGTAATAAGTAATGTGTTTATGTTAAAAAAATTTCATAGATCATGTGTTTATGTTAAAAAATTTAAATAGATAATGCTTTCATGTTAAGAAATTTTAATAGTTCATGTGTTTATGTTAAAAATTTTAATAGATAATGTGTTTATGTTAAAAAATCTTATTATATAATGTGTTTGTGCTAAAACATTTTAATGGATAATGTATTTATGGTAAAAAAATGTGTTTATGTTAAATAATCTTAATAGATAATGTGTTTGTGTTAAACATTTTTATAGATAATGTTCTAATGTTAAAAAACTTTAATAGATAATGTGTTTATGTGTAAAAATTTAATAGATAATGTGTTTATGTTAAAAAACTTTAATAGATACTACGATTATGTTAAAAGATTTTCATAGATAATGTGTTTATATAAAAAACTTTAATAGATAATGTGTTTATGTAAAAAAATTTAATAGATAATGTGTGTATGTTAAAAAAATTTTAATAGCTAATGTGTTTATGTTAAAAAATTTATTCAATGATAAGTTTATGTTAAAAAATTTAATAGATACTATGTTTATGTTAAAAAATTTAATATATAATGTGTTTTTATGTTGAAAACTTTTAATAGATAATGTGTTTATGTTAAAAAATTTAAATAGATAATGTGTTTATGTAAAGAAATTTAATAGATAATGTGTTTGTGGTAAAAACTTTTTAACGATAATTTGTTTATATTAAAAAAATTAATAGATAATGTGTGTATGTTAAACATTTTTGATAGATAATGTGTCTATGGTAAAAAAAATTATAGATAATGTGTTTATGTTAAAAAATATAATAGATAATGTGTTTAACTAAAAAAAAATTAATAGATAATGTTTTAATGTAAAAATGTTAAAAAATTTAATAGATAATGTGTTTATGTTAAAAAAATTTAATAGATAATGTGTTTATGTTAAATAATTAAATAGATAATGTGCTTATGTTAAACATTTTTAAAAGATAATGCGTTTATGTAAAAAAAAATTATAGATAACGTGTTTATGTTAAACAATTTTTATCGATGGTGTTAAAAAATTTTAATAGACATTGTGTTTATGTTAAAAAACTTAATACATAATGTGTTTATGTTAAAAATATTTAATAGATAATGTGTTAATGTTAAATAATTAAATAGATAATGTGTTTATGTAAAACATTTTAAAAGGAAAATGCGTTTATATTAATTTTTTTATAGATAATGTGTTTATGTTAAAAAAAAATTATCGATAATGTCTTAATGTTAAAAAAATTTAATAGATAATGTGTTTATGTTAAAAAATGTAATAGATAATGTGTTTTTGTTAAAATATTTTAATAGATAATCTGTTTATGTTAAAAAAATTTTAATAGATAATGTCTTAATATTAAACAATTTTAATCGATAAAGTGTTTTTGTTAAAAAATTTTAATGGATAATGTGTTTATGTTAAAAAAATTTAATAGATAATGTCTTAATGTTAAAAATTTTAATAGATAATGTCTTAATGTTAAAAAATTTTAATAGATAATGTCTTAATGTAAAAATTTTTTTTATCGCGCATTGTTTTATGCACGATTTACTTTTTTTTACAAAGGGTGAATATTAGTTTGGTGCAAAACTAATGTCGTTTTCTGATGTTGAACGTCCTGTAAAGAATTGCATTGTTTTTGCACCAACACTTTACATTTTACATTTTAAAAATTTTCGGTAACACTTTGCAGCAACATTACACTTTACATTTTACATTTTAATAATTTTCGGTAACACTTTGCAGCAACATGCCACTTTACATTTTACATTTTAATAAATATTAGGTAACACTTTGAGGCAATATGACACTTTACATTTTACATTTTTATAATTTTAGGTGACACTTTTCAGCAACATGACACTTACATTTTACATTTTAATAAATTTAGTTACCACTTTGCAGCAATATGACACTTTACATTTTACATTTTAATAACTTTCGGTAACACTTTGCAGCAACATGACACTTTACATTTTACATTTTAATAATTTTTGGTAACACTTTGCAGCAACATTACACTTTACATTTTAAAAATCTTAGGTAACACTTACATTACACTTTACATTTTACATTTTATTAATATTAGGTAACACTTTGAGGCAACATAAAACTTTACATTTTACATTTTAATAATTTTAGGTAACACTTTTCAGCAACATGACACTTTACATTTTACATTTTAATAATTTTCGGTAACACTTTTCAGCAACATGACACTTTACATTTTACATTTTAATAAATTTAGTTACCACTTTGCAGCAATATGACACTTTACATTTTACATTTTAATAATTTTAGGTAACACTTTGCAGCAGCATTACATTTTAATAATTTTAGGTAACACTTCGAAGCAACATGACACTTTACACTTTACATTTTAATAATTTTCGGTAACACTTTGCAGCAATATGACACTTTACGTTTTACATTTTAATAATTTTAGGTACCACTTCGAAGCAACATGACACTTTACATTTTACATTTTAATAATTTTAGGTACTACTTTGCAGCTACATTACACTTTACATTTTAATTATTTTAGGTAACATTTTGCAGCAATATGACACATTACATTTTACATTTTAATAATTTTAGGTAAGACTTACATTACATTTTACATTTCACATTTTAATAATTTTAGGTAACACTTTGAGGCAACATTCCCCTTTACATTTTACATTTTAATAATTTTAGGTAAGACTTACATTACACTTTACATTTTACATTTTAATAATTTTAAGAAACATTTTGCAGCAACATTACCCTTTACATTTTACATTTTAATCATTTTAGGTAACACTTACATTACACTTTACATTTTACATTTTAATAATTTTAGGTAACACTTTGAGGCAACATAACACTTTACATTTTACATTTTAATCATTTTAGGTAACACTTACATTACACTTTACATTTTACATTTTAATAATTTTAGGTAACACTTTGAGGCAACATAACACTTTACATTTTACATTTTAATAAATTTAGGTACAACATGACACTTTACATTTTTATATTTTTAGGTAACACTTACATTACACTTTACATTTTACATTTTTATAATATTAGGTAACATTTTGAGGCAACATAACACTTTATATTTTACATTTTAAAAATTCTTTTAGGTAACAATTTTCAGCAACATGACACTTTATATTTTACATTTTAATAATTTTAGGTAACACTTTGAAGCAACATAACAATTTACATTTTACATTTTTATAATTTTAGGTTATACTTTGCAGCAACATTACACTTTACATTTTACATTTTAATAATTTTTGGTAACACTTTGCAGCAACATTACACTTTACATTTTAATAATTTTAGGTAACACTTTTCAGGAACATGACACTTTACATTTTGCATTTTAATAATTTTAAGTACCACTTTGCGGCAATATGACACTTTACATTTTACATTTTAATAATTTTAGGTATCACTTTGCAGCAATATGCCACTTTATATTTTATCTTCTCTATATAAATAAAATGAACTCATTTTTTCCCCTCCGACTTTGACGTTTATAGGACTGCACCTGTATACATTTGGTGCAGCCGTATCATTCACAAACTTAATCACGAAATCTGCCGTATGTTATAGGGTTATTACATATCAAGGATCTCGCTGATCACAGTTTCCTATATTCTGTCTGGTGAGAGTCCACTGTAAAAATCGCTTACATTTAATGGAAGTAGTAAAGTAAACTCTCTCTAACAAATTCATCCTACCACTGCCACTCACTTACACCGTACCAGAACGTTCACAGGAGACATTTAAAACCGATCACCGGTTAGAATTTATCTAAAAACTGGACTGGACTTACACTGAAACGAACCATTCTTACTTTGCCATTGGTTAGCATAAAACATAAACACAATTTATAAAGCATTTATTATAATAAAATTAGATTCAAACAGAACACAATCCGTTACCTGGAATTGAATTCACAATTACATTACTTCGATTTCGTTATAACCCGCGTGGTTAAAGTTTAATGAAAACCTGAATTGACATTTACGTGAAACGCACCAAACTTACTTACTTACACAAACACAACTTCCGTTTCGCTCTTTCCTTACGTGCTTTTTTGCTTTCTTTCTTTCTTACATTTCGTTGTCTTTTTGCTTTATGGGTGATGGTGGTGGGGGTACTTCCCTATCTTTATCTTTCCTTTCGGTCTTTCCTTCTTTCTTTCTTTTCTCTCCATTTTCTGCTCTTTCCATTGTTAAAACGAAACGAAACAACCGGATATTCCAGGTTTTACTTACACTCTATCACTCTACGACTATTACTTGTGTATCCAACTCTATTTGTGCCAGTAAAAAAAAAGTAGCATTTATTGCTTTTGGTAATAATTATTAATTGCTTATTTCTTTTGTTTTTCACCCTTTTTTTTACACTAACCATTCTTTAATCTCACTATAAATCGATTTTTCGAACTACATTTTAGTTGGGGGGGGGGGGCCATTCCAACCTCCGAAGAGGGTTTGTATTACTGTACACATAGATTCGAAAAAGTTGTCAAAAAAAAAAAAAAATACATAACAAATAAATGTTTTCAAAGCCAAGATCAGTTACTTTTCTGCAAAACTGGATATCTTTTTCGTGTTTTTATTCAATGTAACATATTTATTCGGCTCGAAAACCATACAGTGTTTACCGATGTATTCGAAAATTATGAAAGGCGTCTCACAACCTCTTTAACACCGTAAGTATAGAAAAAGGTGTTATAAATAAAAAAAAATATACAAAATACTATAAAAAACACGCCGAATATATGTCAACCTATGTCGCATTAACATGTATTGAGCGAGTTTTTATTTATAACATCTTTTCCCAATTCAATGTAACATGTTTATTCAGCTCGAAAACCATACAGTGTTTACCGATGTATTGGAACATTCAAGATGGCGTCTGATTCTCTCTTTAACACGGTAAGTATGGGAAAAGATCTTATAAATTTTGTATAGTTTTTTTATTATTTATAACACCTTCTTCCATACTTACGGTGTTAATGAGGGTGTGAGACGCCATCTTGAATTTTCGAATACATCGATAAACACTGTATGGTTTTCGAGCTGAATAAATATGTTACATTGAATAAAAACACGAAAATTATATCCAGTTTGGTTTTTGTTATATATTTGTTTTTGTTTTTTTTCACAACTTTTTCGAATCTATGTGTACAGTAATACAAACACCCATTTTGTGTTTTATATAGATAAAGTACAATTGTTGAATATTCGTTGGGGGGGACAATTAAATAATCAAGAAAGATTAAAATGAAGCGAAATTTAAGTTTCCGTTCCATATTTACAACAACCGTAAAACAGTGCATACTCAGCAAGTTTTATCGTATTTTATTTCTTTTTTTTCATAATTAATGATGGAAGTATTTTTCTGTTTATTTTCTTAACATCTGTTAAAAAAAAAATAATTTGTACATTCTCTTGAAAAAACCCCCCAAACTTTTCTCTACTTTCACATGTGTTCCATTTTAACAAACTGAGCCACAGCAACGCGTGGCCGGGTACAGCTAGTATTTTAATAATTTTAGATACCACTTTTCAGCAACATGACACTTTATATTTTATATTTTAATAATTTTAGGTACCACTTTGAGGCAACGTAGCACTTGACATTTTAATAATTTTAGGTACCACTTTGAGGCAACATAGCACTTTACATTTTAATAATTTTAGGTACCACTTTGAGGCAACATAGCACTTTACAATTTACATTTTAATAATTTTAGATAACGCTTTGCAGCAGCATTACACTTTACATTTTAATAATTTTAGGTAACACTTTCATTACTCTTTAGATTTTACTTTTTAATAATTTTAGTTAACACTTTGAGGCAACATGACACTTTACATTTTACATTTTAATAATATTAGGTTACCCACTTATGAAATTGTGTTATGCTGGCTACATAAATCTTTATTCTTTACTGTTATAAATAATATTCTCTTTTGAAACAATAAATATCTATCAGCTTCAATAATTTTAAGAAAGAAATAACACTTTATTCTTCCGTAAAAATTATTGCCACTATCAGCTAAATATTGTTTAAATTAAACTAGTGGCCTTTTCTTTCTTACTTCTTTTACAGCAATCAACGATGTATTTATATCAAAAAATGTTTTTCTAACACTAAAATTGTCAGCTAAATATTTTTTTAAATTAATAAAAACGAATGCTACTTTTTATAATATAATTATTTTTAAATAGTTTTAGTCGACGGGAGGACATAAACTGGTTTTGTAACGATTCCTTTTAAAATTGATAAAATCGATTTTTATCATAGTAACATCAGATTAATCAATAATCAGTATCATTTGCGAATCGGACATTTTTGATATGTGTGTGAAAGGCGATAACATAGGTCGGAACCTGAAATGTTTTTTTCGTTTTATAATTTTACTCTTCCAATTCCATAGTTGTGTCGTTCAAACTCCAGAAAACGGCAGCGTGTTGTTTATATAGATGCACAGTATTGTCTTCTCATAACAGTGCTATTCTAATTACTGCAGCTCTCCGAAATACTTGAAATACTTGTTTTGTTTGATGCCTGAAAGGATAGCTTAGACTAACATATTTGCCCCGTCTCTATTTCTTATATATATTTTCTGACAACGACTTCCTATCAAAGATGCCTTTCATTTTAAAAAGAAAACAAATGTTTCTTCAGAACATTGTTTATACCAACGAGCAAATTTTATAAGTTTCAGACTTAACATAAGGAATCTATGGGATATGAACCTCCTTTAAAGCTTCAAATATATTCTATTTTGATTATATTTATGTTATAAAATTCGTTGAGGAAGAAAATGGAAGGGGTTCTAGATCTGATTTTAATGAAATTCCAAACCATATCAGAGTAAAACGGATAGAGATTAAGAGGATGGTATAAATAAGTAAATAACGAAAATAAAGAACCGAAGGAAATGTAGAAAAGTAACATGTGCCTTTAGTTGAAGGTGCGAATTAATGACGTCTTTTTACTTTCAAAATTGGTTAAGGGAACTGAATGTAATACGCTCCCATACACACACACACACACACACACACACACACACACACACACACACACACACACACACACACACATATATATATATATATATATATATATATATATATATATATATATATATAAATGTAACTCTTGGTTCGTTCAGAAATAATTGTCTAAAAACCCACTGGACGGATGGCTTCCACGTTTTGGTATAATATGTTTACTATATCCATGTGTGTTTTTATATATTTCTTTTTAATTATAACATTATACTTCATTTTTCTATGATAAATAGGTGGATTTCTTTGTACCGAGAGGCCATTTTTTCTATTTAGGGACAATTATTTATTACCGCTTCCTGTCACGTGACCAGTGTTACAATTTAGCGGTTTTCCTGCTAGATCTGGAGATTTCGTTTGCAATCTGGCGGGGAAGTCTAGAAAATCTGGAGATATTTGGCACCCACACACCCGCATTAGATTATTAAAAAATGAAGAAAAGCGCTTGAAAATACTTTAAAACATAAAATAAACTCATTCATGTAAGTAAAAAAAAAGTAGCATTTATTGCCTTTGGTAACAATTATTTATTGATTATTTGTTTTGGTTTTTACCTTTTTCGACTAACCATTCTTAAATCTCACTATAAAATCGATTTTCCCAAGTACATTTTAGGTGGGGAGGGGCATTCCAACCTCCGAAGTTTACGATCTAAAATTGTAAAAAGCAAGAAACAACAGCAAAAAAAAAAACTTATACCAATACAGTAGAAGTTAATTATCTACCAACCTAAATACTTTTAATATGCTAAACAAAGTTTTTTTGTTTTTTATTTTTCTAATTTCAAAATATGTTGCACCATTATTGTGATGTTTAATTTGCAGTATATTTCAATTTAACTTTTATTATAAAAAGTTTGAGTTTATGATTTGTTTCCTGCAAAAAAAAATACCCTCTCTGAAAAAAAAACAGGCAAAACTAGCTGATAAAATATGTAAGCCTTCTGGGGAGCTAACCGCTTCAATATAATTCCAGAAACATATAGTGAGAAAACACGGAACATCTTATATATTGAATATACTATATTTATAATTTTTTTATTGTAGGAAGTCAAAATATGGATTTTTTTTAGGAGGGGGGATTGGTATTTTTTTAAATTTCAGACGATAAAAATTAAAAATCCAGCGATTTTCTGGACATTTCTTTCTCCTGATCTCGCGGTATTTTTTAAATCTCAGTTGACAACATTGCATCACTAAAAAAACACTACAGGCTTAATGTAAACAGAATGTGTTTACAATATCGATAAATATTCAATGAGTTATATTACATGATTATTGATAATGTAACCATGTGATTGAAATTTAATTTAAATTAACCACACTTGGTCGCTTGGTAGGTACAATGAATGTCGACGCTCAAAGTGTGTACACATTTTGACTCCTCCCATTACTTAAAAATTCATCAAAAATCAGGAAATTAACGAATTTTAATGAAAATTGCAGTATTTTTCAAATAATGATCGCGGAATATAATGAACTAATTATTTTTCTTAACTCTTTGTTTAAACAAAAAATACCTTTACTAAAGTTATGGTTTTCAGTAGTAAATAAAAAAACGCAAGAATTTATTTTTGCTTTTTTTAAAGCATCGTAATTTGTAATTACGATGCTTTATTTTATTTTTGCTTTTTTTAAAGCATCGTAATTTGTAATTACGATGCTTTAAAAAAAGCAAAAATAAATTCTTGCGTTTTTTTATTTACTACTGAGAACCATAACTTTAGTAAAGGTATAAATAAAAAATAATTTTTACAGTAACATTACGAAAAAAAAAACCCTAAAGTCCGTATTAATGAATTCGATATAACTCGAAGAAAAATGAATTCTCGCATACTATTCAGGAAATTAAAGATTCAATTAGATTCCTATTTCAGTCACCTAAATTATTTAGGGTGCAATGAGTTTAGGAATTTATAGCCAAACCTAAATATTTTTTTGGTAAATATCCAGATACGCTACTATAGAACACCGACCACTCTAATTTGTTTGGGGGGAGGTGATGTTAGGGCGCGCGTGCCCCAACATCACCCCCCCCCCCGCTCGCACCCCCAATGTACAAAGTAAAATCTTCGGAAAATGTTAAATGGTGTTCTAATTGGTAAATGTCGGAAAATTTGAAAATTCTATGTTCCAGGTAAAAAAAAAAACAGATAAATTACCCCCCTACTCCAACTTGGTGTGCTTTCCTTTTCTTATTTTCTTTCTTTTTCAGCTTCTTTTAAATTTTCCACCCAAAAAGCGCTATAATGTATTTTTGAAAATTAGAAAATTCTATGTCCTGAAAAAAAAATCCCCTCCCCCCAACGTAGTTTGCTTGGTGAAGTCGTCGTTTATGCTACAGAGTGCATGCGCGTAGCATAAACGGAAGCCGAAAAATGGTGGAAAGAAGTTCGTGGGTTCAGGGGTAAATACCATGCAAACGGTAAATTTGCCCCAAGTTTGACTATCAGATTCCTTGTCAGCGACCTCAATTACCTATAAAAAACAAATTAGAGTGGTCGGTGTTCTGTAGTAGCGTATCTGGATATTTACTTTTTTTTTCTTGCTTAAAAAAATAGCATTAATACAGTAAGTTAAGTAAAATTTGCATAGAATGCTCTGCTTTACGGTTGTAAAAATGGAACGGAAATTTGAATTCCGTTCCCTTTTAAATTCGGTACATTTTTACATTACGTCCAACTCATCGTTCACATTCGAAACGTCAACTTTTATAGCTTTTCGAGTATTCTGGCAAGGTTAGGGGTGTCTATTCCGAAAGTTGTTCTTAACATGGGTAGATTGGTAGGTGTGTAAGAAATTTCGTGAAAAATAGTGAATAATTTCACCCCGTCTTTCCAAGCTTATAACTCCTCGAAAAATGTAAGTGAAGCCCTATTTTTTTCCAATTAAAGGAGCAATGACCAAGGTTTCATTAAAAAAAACAAAAAAAACATGTTTTTTTTTTAAAGTTTTAACTTCAGACTTTACAGGTAAATTTCTAAAAAAACACTACTTTTTTGTTTTAAATTTGAATATATTATTTATTTATTGACCTTTTCTCTTCAATTTATGATTTATTTACTTTTTAATAGACATTTCAAAATGGGAGGCGTGAATTATTCGACCCCCTGTCGTTCCAAGCTTATAACTACTCGAAAAATGTAATTCAAGCCCTATTTTTTTTTTTCAATTAAAGGAGCAAGGACCAAGGTTTCATTAAAAAAAACAAAATAAAAAACAAACAACGTGGTTAAAAAAAAGGTTTTAAACTTCGAACTTTACAGGTAAATTTCTAAAAAACACTACTTTTTTGTTTTAAATTTTAATATATTACTTATTGACCTTTTCTCTTCAATGTGTGATATATAAAACTTTGGTGTGTAAATTAATTATTTACTTTTTACTAGACACTTGAAAATGGGGGCGAGGCGGGAATAAAAACGTTTGTCTAAAATATTATATTCAGTTTATTGGAAAGAGTATAAAATTTCATATTGACCCTGAAAATATCGTAAAAATAGAACCAATAGAAAAATTTTGATAGATTTTTAAAGTTTAAAAATTGAAAAATATTGAGTTCATAAAATTCATTACTGTTTAAAAAAATATTTCTATTACTTTTAAAATAACTTTAATAGTTTATTTTGGAAGTATAATCCATAAAGAAAATAAACAACTCACTTTTAAAGGAGAAATTACGAGATTTTTATATTTTATTCGCAGTTTCATGATAGGGGTGTAAAAAATTCCTACAAAATTTCTGATACATCTACTAGATTGGAGTGTTTATTCATTGTAAACGTACCCGACAACCTATAAATGTCGACATTTCCAATGTGAATGGTAAGCTGGAGTTATGTAAAAAAAATAACAAAAAGATATACCAAACTGACTTTTTCGTTTAAAAATGGAATTATTTCCCTTTCGTTATTAACTTTAAAAAAAAAATTTTTTTAAATAAATATTTTGTGTTTTATATACATAAAGTACAATTGTTGAATGTTACTGTTTTGATTATAGTCGTTTGGGGGGGCACAATTAAAAAATAAGAAAGATTAAAACGAAGCGAAATTTAAGTTTCCCTTCCATTTTTACAACAACCATAAAACAGTGCATACTCAGCAAGTTTTATCGTAATTTATAAGCATATTGAAACACTAAATCAACATTTTATTTATTTTTTTGCATAATTAATGATGGAAGTATTTTTCTGTTTATTTTCTTAACATCTGTTAAAAAAAATAAATAATTTGTACATTCTCTTGAAAAAAAGAATCAAACTTTTCTCTACTTTCACATGTGTTCCATTTTAACAAACTGAGCCACAGCAACGCGTGGCCAGGTACAGCTAGTATATATATATATATATATATATATATATATATATATATATATATATATATATATATATATAAATGTAACTCTTGGTTCGTTCGGAATTAATAGTCTAAAAACCCACTGGACGGATGGCTTCCACGTTTTGGTATAATATGTTTACTATATCCATGTGTGTTTTTATATATTTCTTTTTAATTATAACATTATACTTAATTTTTCTATGATAAATAGATGTTTTTCTTTGTACCGAGAGGCCATTTTTTTTATTTAGGGACAATTATTTATTACCGCTTCCTATCACGTGACCAGTGTTACAATTTAGCGGTTTTCCTGCTAGATCTGGAGATTTCGTTTGCAATCTAGCGGGGAAGTCTAGAAAATCTGGAGGTATTTGGCACCCACACACCCGCATTGGATTATTAAAAAATAAAGAAAAGCGCTTGAAAATACTTTAAAACATAAAATAAACTCATTCATGTAAGTAAAAAAAAAACAAACGACATCTTTTTTTTAAAAAAAAAAAGGTTTTAACTTCGGACTTTACAGGTAAATTTCTAAGAAACACTACTTTTGTGTTTTAAATTTTAATATATTATTTATTGACCTTTTCTCTTCAATTTGTGATATATTACACTTTGGTGAATAAATTATTTACTTCTTAATAGACATTCCAAAATGGGAGGCGTGAATTATTCTACCCCCTTTCTTTCCAAGAAAATGGGGGGGGCGTAAATAAAAAAAAACGTTTGTATAAAATATTATATAAGGTTTATTGGAAAGAGCATAAAATTTCACATTGACCCTAAAAATATCGTAAAATTAGAATCAATAGAAAAATTTTGATAGATTTCTAAAGTTTAAATTATGTATCAGGCAGAGAGTTTTCCAACATTTCAGCTTCCGACTATACATTAAGGAGGGTTTCAGTGTTGTCGCTTAACATGTTAAAGTATTTTACTGTCAAATTAATTATATTTTTATCATAACATCTCAAGGATGAAATGAGGAACACTATGCCCTCCCTGTTTCGTACATTACGAAGTAAAAATGTTCAAACAATTTTTCTTACCGCCTTTTTCCTTTGAAATTCTAACACATGCAATTCCTCAAGTTTTTCTTGTTTTTCTTGTCGTATTTTGATATCTCGAAGTTCATCGTTGGTCTTTTTTAGTTGATTCTGTCGAAAAAGAAAAAAAAATACCTTCTTTATACAAGGTGTCTGGCGATATTAAATTTTCTCACTCATAAGCTTTTATATAGAATTCGTAGTTATGGGCCGACATCTGTCGACTGTTTCTCTTGTACCAAACAGTTATAAACAACGTTTCCAGTTTCATTAAGTTTCAAATAATTGTATACTGAAAATTTTTTTTACAAATCTATTCCTTTCTACGTTCAAATCATGTTATGATTTTTAGTAATAAAGTAAATGCTTTGATTTTCAGTAATAAAGAAAATGTTATGATTTTCAGTAATAAAGTAAATGTTATGATTTTCAGTAATAAAGTAAATGTGATGATTTTCAGTAATTAAGTAATTATGATGATTTTCAATAAGAAAGTTAATGTTATGATTTACAGTAATAAAGTAAATGTTATGATTTTCAGTAATTAAGTAAATGTTTTGGTTTTCATTAATAAAAAAAATGTGATGAGTTTCAGTAATAAAGTAAATGTTTTGATTTTCAATAATAAAGTAAATGTTATGATTTTCAATGATAACGTAAATGTTATGATTTTCAGTAATAAAGTAAATGTTATGATTTTCAGTAATAAAGTTAATGTTATGATTTACAGTTATAAAGTAAATGTTATGATTTTCAGTCATAAAGTAAATATTATGATTTTCAGTTATAAAGTAAATGTTATGATTTTCAGTCATAAAGTAAATGTGATAATTTTCAGTCATAAAGTAAATGTTATTATTTCCAGTACGAAAGTAAATGTTATTATTTTCAGTAATAAGGTAAATGTTATGATTTTCAGTGATAAAGTAAATGCTATTATTTCCAGTACAATAGTAAATGTTATGATTTTCAGTAATAAAGTAAATGTTATGATTTTCAGTAATAAAGTAAATGTTTGATTTTCAGTGATAAAGTAAATGTTATTATTTTCAATAATAACATTTACTTTAATAAAGTATATATGATGATTTTCAGTAATAAAGTAAATGTGATGATTTTCAGTAAAAAAAGCCAGTGTTATGATTTTCAGTAATAAAGTAAATGTTATGATTTTCAGTAATAAAGTAAAAGTTATGATTTTCAACATTAAAATAATCAATGTGATGATTTTCAGTAATAAAGTAAATGTTATGATTTTCAGTAATAAAGTAAATGTTATGATTTTCAGTAATAAAATAAATGTTATAATTTTCAGTAATAAAGTAAATGTGAGGATTTTCAGTAATAAAGTAAATGTTATGATTTTCAGTAATAAAGTACATGTGATGATTTTCAGTAATAAAGTAAATGTTATGATTTTCAATAATAAAGTATATATGATGATTTTCAGTAATAAAGTAAATGTGATGATTTTCAATAATAAAGTAAATGTTATGATTTTTAATAATAAAGTAAAAATGTTATGAGTTTCAGTAATAATAAAGTAAATGTGTTCATTTTCAGTGCTAAAGTTGATGTAATGATTTTCATAAATTAATAAATGTGATGATTTTCAGTAATAACATAATTGTTATGATTTTCAGTAATAAAGTAAATGTTATAATTTTCAATAATAAATAAATGTTATGATTTTCAATAATAAAGTATATGTTTTGATTTTCAGTAATAAAGTAAATGTTATTATTTTCAGTAATAAAGTAAAAGTATGATTTTCAGTAATAAAGTAAATGTTATGATTTTCAGTAATAAAGTAAATGTTATGATTTTCAGTAATAAAGTAAATGTTTTGGTCTTCAGTAATAAAAAAATGTGATGATTTTAAATAATAAAGTAAATGTTTTGATTTTCAATAATAAAGTAAATGTTATGATTTTCAATAATAAAGTAAATGTTTTGATTTTCAGTAATAAAGTAAATGTGATGATTTTCAGTAATAAAGTAAATGTTATGATTTTCAGTAATAAAGTAAATGTTTTGGTTTTCAGTAATAAAAATATGTGATGATTTTCAGTAATACAGTAAATGTTTTGATTTCAATAATAAAGTAAATGCTATGATTTTCAATAATAAAGTAAATGTTATGATTTTCAATAATAAAGTAAATGTTTTGATTTTCAATAATAAAGTAAATATGATAATTTTCAATAATAAAGTAAATATTTTGATTTTCAATAATAAAGTAAATGTTATGATTTTCAGTAATAAAGTAAATGTTATGATTTTCAGTAATAAAGTAAATATGATAATTTTCAATAATAAAGTAAATATTTTGATTTTCAATAATAAAGTAAATGTTATGATTTTCAATAATAAAGTAAATGTTATGATTTTCAGTAATAAAGTAAATGTTTTGATTTTCAGTAATAAAGTAAATATTTTGATTTTCAATAATAAAGTAAATGTGATGATTTTCAGTAATAAAGTAAATGTTATGATTTTCAGTTATAAAGTAAATGTTTTGGTTTTCAGTAATAAAAAATATGTGATGATTTTCAGTAACAAAGTAAATGTTTTGATTTCAATAATAAAGTAAATGTTATGATTTTCAATAATAAAGTAAATGTTTTGATTTTCAATAATAAAGTAAATGTTTTGATTTTCAATAATAAAGTAAATGTTATGATTTTCAATAATAAAGTAAATGTTTTGATTTTCAATAATAAAGTAAATGTTATGATTTTCAGTAATAAAGTAAATGTTATGATTTTCAGTAATAAAGTAAATATGATAATTTTCAATAATAAAGTAAATATTATGATTTTCAATAATAAAGTAAATGTTATGATTTTCAGTAATGAAGTAAATGTTATGATTTTCAGTAATAAAGTAAATGTTTTGGTTTTCATTAATAAAAAAAATGTGATGATTTTCAGTAATAAAGTTAATGTTATGATTTTCAGTAATAAAGTAAATATTATGATTTCCAGTAATAAAGTAAATGTTTTGGTTTTCATTAATAAAAAAAATGTGATGATTTTCAGTAATAAAGTAAATGTTTTGATTTTCAACAATACAGTAAATGTTATGATTTTCAGTAAAAAAAGTAAATGTTGTCATTTTCAGTAAAAAATTAAATGTTATCATTTTCAGTAATAAAGTAAATGTTATGATTTTCAGTAATAAAGTAAATGTGATGATTTTTAACAATAAAGTAAATGTTATGATTTTCAGTAAAAAAGTAAATGTTATCATTTTTAGTAATAAAGTAAATATGATGATTTTCAATAATAAAGTAAATATTATGATTTTCAATAAAAAAGTTAATGTTATTATTTTACATAATAAAGTAAATGTGATTTTCAGTAAAAAATAAATGTTATGATTTTCAATAATAAAGTAAATGTTATGATTTTCAATAATAAAGTAAATATTATGATTTTCAATAATAAAGTAAATGTTATTATTTTCATAAATTTTCAGTAAAAAAGTAATGTTATGATTTTCAGTAATACAGTAAACTTCTAAATTTACTTTTTAATTAAAAAGGTGTTTTACTAATGTTTCATAAATGTTATTTAGAAAATTTCCCTGTAAAAGATTTTATATTATTGTTTTTTATTTATTATGACTGTGTGATGCAGGGGATAACGTATGGTTTCTCACGGTTTCAGAACCGTGGTGTATCAGCCAGTTTTCCCAGGTGCATGAGTATGAAATAGCTAAAGTATCACCATAGAAACAAAAAAAAACGCGTTTGAATGGAATAATGACGTAGATAAATACGTAAATCGTTAACACAGTTAGTAAAATACATTAACACTAAAATATGACACTTTTAAAATACATTGATACTTAAATATAACACTTTTAAAATATATTGATACTTAAATATAACACTTTTCAAATATATTGATACTTAAATATAACACTTTTAAAATATATTGATACTTAAATATGACACTTTTAAGATATATTGACACTGAAATATAACACTTTTTGAATATATATATACTTAAATATAACACTTTTAAAATATATGTACACTTAAATGTAACACTTTTAAAATATATTGATATTTAAATATGACACTTTTACAATATATTGATACTTAAATATAACACTTTTAAAATATATTGACACTTAAATATAACACTTTTAAAATATATTGATACTTTAATATGACACTTTTAAAATATATTGATACTTAAATATGACACTTTTACAATATATTGATACTTAAATATGACACTTTTAAAATATATTGATACTTAAATATGACACTTTTAAGATATATTGACACTGAAATATAACACTTTTTGAATATATATATACTTAAATATAACACTTTTAAAATATATGTACACTTAAATGTAACACTTTTAAAATATATTGATATTTAAATATGACACTTTTACAATATATTGATACTTAAATATAACACTTTTAAAATATATTGACACTTAAATATAACACTTTTAAAATATATTGATACTTTAATATGACACTTTTAAAATATATTGATACTTAAATATGACACTTTTACAATATATTGATACTTAAATATGACACTTTTAAAATATATTGATACTTAAATATGACACTTTTAAGATATATTGACACTGAAATATAACACTTTTTGAATATATATATACTTAAATATAACACTTTTAAAATATATGTACACTTAAATGTAACACTTTTAAAATATATTGATATTTAAATATGACACTTTTACAATATATTGATACTTAAATATAACACTTTTAAAATATATTGACACTTAAATATAACACTTTTAAAATATATTGATACTTTAATATGACACTTTTAAAATATATTGATACTTAAATATGACACTTTTAAAATATATTGATACTTAAATATGACACTTTTAAAATATATTGATACTTAAATATGACACTTTTATCATGTAACAAGCATAATAAACTCAGTAGTGACACACGTACGCATGCACGTGGTGAGTAGTCCGTCTTAATCGATTATTCTTCATTTTTCCCCATGAAGTGGAGGGCGATGGTTGGAGATTATATTTTCGGTCTAGCTTTTTCAATGTCTGTGCACAGTTTATTGTCTACATCGCGTTACACATCGTCGCCAATCCTTATCAAAATATCGGTTATGGAAAATCTGGACAATTTAGGATTTCTAGGTTTTAGAGCAAGATCAAGGATTTCTAGGTTTAAGAGCAAGATCAAGGATGTAGATAGAATAGACGAGAATCAGTCTTTGGCCAATAACTTCGATTCTGTTCAACGTCCAGATTCGCTACCCTTATCATATTTGATCCAATAAAGTTGGCATCTAGTATGACCTTCGACATTATTTTTGAAGAATTTGGTCACGATCCAATTTTTCCAAATTTAATGTATGATGTTGTTCTATTTAATAATTATAATTCCAGCATGATAAGAATAATATTTTTTGAATAATTATTGTTTTCATTGCAATAATACTTGGTAATACTTAGTACAATATGATGTAAGTTACAGATAAGATTCTGGCACAGTAATAATTTACTTAGTAATTAGAAGTTAATTTTCACACAACCTTTTCTTTAATCAATTAATTTCTGTTAGATTAATAAAAGTTGTTATTTCTGCATTTACCGATCTGCGATTTCCACGAAGTTACTCGGGTGTGCCCGGAAGATGACGGAAATAACCGGAAACGGACGATTGCAATGCGATGCGAGAAACGCTTAGGCCAATCACCATGGTAGAACTAACTTATGAGAAAGCGATATCAAATGTTTTGTCGAGCTTTAGCCAATAAGAATGTAAGCAAGCGCATTTTTAAAATATAAATTGGAAGAAAATGAAGTTAAAAATTTAAGAAAATTATTCAGAAAATCAGAAAAGAATAAGACAGTTGTACTGGATTATTGTTGTTGGAGAAAAATGATATATTTTCTTCGCCTACAGCAGATTCCTCCATCAACCAACAAACAGTAACATAAAATAAACATTTCTGAAAAAAAAAACACTTTTTTTTCAACTTTCCCATCATTTTTTAAAATCTGTTTTCATATACACAAAACTTCCTTTCTTAAAAGTTAAAAAAAAAAACAAAAAAAAACATCGAAATAAAATTACATTTATCCAACAAAATATTTTTATTACAAAAAAACTAACATTTTTGACTTATGATTTTTGTTATCTTTTTTGTATTTATTCTATTTCCATGTTTTTCGGTTTAACATTATGATTTGCTAGTAGCAGTTTATCAGCCGGCCGTTTCCGGTTATTTCCCTCATCTGCCAGGCACATCCGAGTAACTTCGTGGAAATCGCGGGTTGGTAAATGCAGAAGTATCGAAAATTGTAATCACAAAATTTCAAAGATAGCTTCACATTTTATAAGAATTTTCGTTTCTTAGATATATTAAAACGCTCATGAATTATATAGGAAATATCTCTTTTATATCTTTTATAGATATACTAGCAGACCGCTCGGCATTGCTCGGTCATAAAATATGCTTAAATATGATATTTTGATTAATGCAGATTCCGTATTTATTATTATATTATATTGAACCTAATATATAGTAATGATTAAAAAAAATGTCTCGTGCGCCACTACTGAGAATCGAAACCGAAACGTTTAGTTTATCATTTACTTTTTCCTTTGACGTTAATGCCTGAGATATGAAGAAATGTTTGCTCCAATTGAAACATGAACTAATAGCTATTACGTTACGCATATTGATAAATCCATCGTTCGACCTTCACCTAGCAAATTTCATGTTTTTAAAAATGTTCACCCTTTTGGACCAATTTCCCCCGGCTAAAATCCAAATATAAAGTTTCACATGAGTTCGAATATCCTATATATTAATTTTCGAGTCTGTAGACCAAAAACTGACAGGGAAATTTGGTATGCAAAACTTTAAAAAAATACATATACGCATACATAAATATATAGAGAAGAGGTTTGTGTTTACAATGACCTTACGCAAGTATAAATCATGTAGAATATCTGCATGAATATAATTACACGTAATAGTTAACTAAAGATGATCATCCCATAAGAAAACCGAAAAAACTAATAGGAAATTAATTAAAATGAATGTTTAAAAGAATATGCAAATTAGCTAGATCTTTTGCAGATGAATGCAATTCCACAGCCCATATATAACAAAGTTGTATTTTATTGTTAATAAATAGAAAAAAAGGGAGTTTTAATATGAATATCAATACAGAAAAAAAATTATAGGAATATTGATTTTAGGCAACACAGTGTAAACTTGAACATTCAAGGCGTTCATGTATAAAAGTTATGCTTATATGCATTATTCACTCCTAAACTAATTAACTGATTATTATAAATTTTGAAACAGAGCTGCTGTGCCTCAAGGAATATAATGTAGGCTGTATTTAGTCTGATTCAGTTTTATGCAAAAGGGTAATAATGGTCCCTTGTGTGAAAATTCATATTTCATCCGATTTTTGTGAAGTTGTATCCAAAGACATCATTTAAAAATATTCAAATCTTTAGCATTTGAAAGGTAATTTGGGTGCATCGTATGGACACAATCTGGCATTTTAAAATTGAGATATTTCACATTTGCATAGAATTTGATCCATAGTTATAATTTATACAAGGTCCTTTGCATAAAATTTCTTCTTAAGAATAAATAAAAAGCATAAAAAGCATAAAAGTGGTTCGAAAATTCATTTCATCACACCTGAGACGCCTATTCTTTACTATTCAAAACCGAGAAACAAATGGTTTTCTTCTCTTTCGATGTTTTATTTCGGTACTACGAGGAGCGTGCAAGAAGTAATGCCCCTGACCAACTTTCCATAGCAGTAGAGCAACGAAACTTGGCACAGTTATTAGTCTTTCTCTACAGAGGAATCACCCAGAGTTATGCATTTCTCACATCGTTTGATGCAGCTCTGGGGACCGTTTTTGTAAAACACCCCAGGTTGGTCCTCCAACCACGACGTGACTTCAGAAACCAAGTCTGCATCATCTGGGAAACGCTTTCCTTTCAAAAACAACTTCATGGCTGGGAAGAGGTGAAAGTCAGAGGGCGCAAGGTCAGGAGAGTAGGGAGGATGGGGCAGGATTACATAACCACACGCCCGTGGTTTTGATCAAAGTACTGGGGCTGCTGTATTGCCATTTGGTGCATGGATTCTGGACCATGCAGTAGCTTCTAGTGGGGCCTCTCGATGCCATATTAGTGGGTAATTGTTACAGCTTTATCTTATCATGTTCTACAAAAAAAAATAATAATTTCTTCCTTTCCTTTTCTCTCTTAGTTTCCCCTCTCTGTCCTGCTCTAAGTAAATCTGACGACCTAGTCCACAAATTCCAAAATTCCATCAGGACAAGTTTCAACAAAAAATACACAATTAAACCCGGTTCTCCAACTTCCAATGTATACCCCTACTACCATGTCTCCTTCTCCAACATCAGGGGTCTACGTTCTAACCTTCCAGAGGTTGAAACCCAATTACAGGAAACTAAACCAGACCTTTTATTTTTAAGTGAAACTGGCATTGGACAGGCTATTTCCCTAGATGAGTTTGCAATTACAGGATACTCTAACTTAACTTCTAAATCTGACCCCCAAGATCGCCATGGGCATGGAATATGTGCCTATATTAAAGATAGCTTTCCATGTGGAAGGGACATCTCCAGGGAAGATCCTAACTTACCCTATATGTGCTTCCGGGTACTTTAGCTCACACTACTGCATTTATATTTACTCTCTATCGCCCCCACAACAGCAGAGTTACTATCTTTCAAAGCATATCTGAGAAAATTGACCAAGTTCTTTCTACTTATCCTTCAGCTAACATTCACGTATGTGGAGACTTCAATGTTCACAACGTCGAATGGTTGACCCACTCAAACAAGACCGATGATGAGGGGAGGTTCTCTCATGATTTCTCCATTGCCTATGACCTCACTCAGATTGTTCAGGAACCTACCCGTGTGCCCGATAATGACGGCCAGTATGCGAGCCTACTAGACCTTTTTCTCACAACTTGCCCTGAACTATGTTCAGTTTCTGTTCTGTCGCCTCTTGGATCTTCCGACCACTCTGTTGTATCAATTAAGATAAAAATGAAATGTAATAAGTCCCCAGACGTACCTCTTCATCGTACAGTATATCGATACACTAAGGCTGACTGGGATAGCTTCCGTACATTTACATCTGATCTACCTCTGCATTCCATGTTTAAAAAGGATGTGTCCTCTATAGTATTAGACCTAACTGAATGGTTAATTGTAGGTATTGACCATTTCATACCCTCGAAAAAGTTTCAGCAAAAACCTAACAGCCACCCATGGTTCTCTCCAGAATGTGCTGCTGCCATTGCGCACAGAAATCACTTTTTCCACTGCTTCAAACGTAATAGATGTATGGAAACTAAAGCCGTTTTCAGGAGTGCCAGCAACCATTGTAAGAAAGTAATAAGGAACGCAAGAGAGTTGTATGCTCAATCTGTTAAGTCCAAAGTAGCTGAGCAGCGGCTTGGTTCCCACCAGTTTTGGCAAATAGCAAACAGAATCCTGAACAGAAGCATGTGCTTCATCCCAACTATTATCAATGGACCTGAGGTAATCTCGTCAGCATCAGACAAAGCCAAACTCTTTGTCAAGAACTTTGCAGCTAATTCTACCCTTTGCGACCAAGACCGCCAACCCCCAATATTTCCTCCTGTATCAGAAAACACGCTATGTGATATACGTATATCTGTACGTGATGTTGCGAAGCTAATCAAAAACCTTGATTCGAGTAAAGCAACTGGCCCTGATGGTATTCCAATTATAGTACTCAAAAAACTTCAACCTGAACTAGCGCCCATACTTACAAAACTGTTTAAACGTTGTCTTAAGGAGAATAGTTTCCCATCTCCCTGGAAAATCTCATCAGTATGCCCTGTATTTAAGAATTCAGGTGATCGTTCATCCCCCTCTAGTGTACAGGC
The DNA here is from genome assembly GCF_053919585.1 of Euprymna scolopes. Lineage (NCBI taxonomy): Eukaryota > Metazoa > Mollusca > Cephalopoda > Sepiida > Sepiolidae > Euprymna > Euprymna scolopes. The sequence continues at coordinate 120,594,701 of NC_136503.1, read as the reverse complement.
CAATAAGTCTCCTGTGCATCATGAGTAAGTTGCTAGAATCTGTGTTAAATACAGAAGTAATCAACCATCTCAACAAAAATAACCTTCTTAGTGACACTCAATATGGTTTCCGTTCTGCTAGATCTACAGCAGATGTCCTTACAGTTATATCGCATAGGATTAGCAAATCTCTCGACGGTGGCAATCTTTCTAGGGCAATTGCTCTTGACATATCTAAAGCCCTTGATAGGGTATGGGATAAAGGTTTACTTCATAAGATCGCTAGCTATGGTATAGCTGGAAATGTCTCAATTATTAAATCATTTCTTTCTGATAGGTTCATAAGAGTAGTAGTTGAGGGGCAAAAATCAGAAGCTCAGAGTATTAATGCCGGTGTCCCTCAGGGATCCATCCTGGGCCCAACTCTTTTCCTGATCTACATTAATGATCTTCCAAATCATATCCTTACATCATTTGTAGACATTTATGCTGACGACACTACCATTTATGGTACCACATCTAAGACAGTAAACGACCAAGTTCTCTCCAATTCTCTCTCCTCTGATCTTGAGCACGTAGTACAATGGGGAAAGGAGTGGCTGGTTACTTTTAATGCATCTAAAACCAAGCTTCTCTCTTTACATCATCAACATTCTAATCCACATTTGTCATCAATTGAAATGAATGGCTCTCGTCTTCAGGAGGCCTCAAGTTTTGACAAGCTTCTGGGCTTGACCATTACTCCTGATCTTAAATGGAACATGTATATCAAATCTGTTGCCAAGGCCGCTGGAAAAATAGTGGGATCTTTCTATCGATCCGGTAGATATCTCACTGCTGATGCTATTCTCTATCTATATAAGAGCCAGGTACGTCCAAGGATAGAATACTGTTGCCACATATGGGCAGGAGCTGCTAGAAAGGACTTGTCCTGCCTTGATAGAGTTCAAAATAGACTTCGTAGCCTCGTAGGAGATGTCCTTTTCTCCTCCTTGCAACCTCTATCTCACAGAAGAGATGTTGCGAGTTTGTCTCTGATGTATCGTTATTTTCATGGAAAGTGTTCAACTGAGCTTCAATCTATGGTCCCCCCTCGCCAAACTTTCACAAGAAACACTCGTCTAGCTGAAAACACTATCAATAATTTCCCCCACTCTTTATCTGTGCCTAAACCTAAACGTAGATTCCATGAACAAAGCTCCTTTCTTAGAACTGCACGCCTGTGGAATTGTCTTCCGTTTTCCTGCTTTCCGGCTGACTACAATATGGTTGTGTTCAAGTCTAAAGTAAATAAGTTCTTGATGAGCCGTTCCATATAAGTTATTAAATTTACCAAATTTTCATTACTAATGATTACTATATTGACCAATTTCTACTGTACACTCTTTAACCCTTATCCTTGAGTGGCCTCTGGACCTTGATAATGTGGTGATGCCTTTGTAAAAAAAAAAAAAAAAAAAAGTTATAGACCGTTTCATACCCTCGAAAAAGTTCCAGCAAAAACCTAACAGCCAGCCATGGTTCTCTCCAGAATGTGCTGCTGTCATTGTGCACAGAAATCACTTTTTCCACTGCTTCCAACATAATAGATGTACTGAAACTAAAGCCGCTTTCAGGACTTCCAGCAACCATTGTAAGAAATGAATAATAAACGCAAGAGAGTTGTATGCTTAATTCGTCAAGTCCAAAGTAGCTGAGCAGTGGCTTGGTTCCCACCAGTTTTGGCAAATAGCAAACAAAATCCTGAACAGAACGTGTGCTCTATTCCAACTATCATCAATGAACCTGAGGTAATCTCGTCAGCATCAGACAAAGCCAAACTCTTTACCAAGAACTTTGCAACAAATTCTACCCTTTGCGACCAAGGCCACCAACCCCCAATATTTTCTCCTGTATCAGAAAACACGCTATGTGATACACATATATCTGTACGTGATGTTGCCAAGCTAATAAAAAACCTTGATTCCAGTGACGGTATTCCAATTATAGTACTCAAAAAACTTCAACCAGAACTAGCGTCCATACTTACAAAACTGTTTAAACGTTGTCTTAAGGAGAATAGTTTCCCATCTCCCTGGAAAATCTCATCAGTATGTCCTGTATTTAAGAATTCAGGTGATCGCTCATCCCCCTCTCAGTACATGCCAATAAGTCACCTGTGGTATCATGAGTAAGTTGCTGGAATTTGTGTTAAATACAGAAATAAGCAACCATCTCAACAAAAATAACCTTCTAAGTGACACTCAATATGTTTCCGTTCTGCAAGATCTACAGCAGATGTGCTTACAGTTATATTGCATAGGATTAGCAAATCTCTCGACGTAGGAAACCTTTCAAGGGCAATTGCTCTTAACATATCTAAGGTCTTTGATAGGGTATGGCATAAAGGTTTACTTCACAAGATCTCCAGCTACGGTATAGCTGGAAATGTCTCAATTATTAAATCATTTCTTTCTGATAGGTTCATAAGAGTAGTAGTTGAGGGGCAAAAATCAGAAGCTCACAGTATTAATGCTGGTGTCGCTCAGGGGTCCATCCTGGGCCCAACTCTTTTCCTGATCTACATTAATGATCTTCCAAATCACATCCTTACATCATTTGTAGACATTTATGCTGATGACACTACCATTTATATTAGCACACCTAAGACAGTAAATGACCAAGTTCTCTCCGATTCTCTCTCCTCTGATCTTGAGCACGTGGTACAATGGGGAAAGGAGTGGCTGGTTACTTTTAATGCATCTAAAATTAAGCTTCTCTCTTTACATCATCAACATTCTGATCCATATTTGGCATCAATTGAAATGAATGGCTCTCGTCTTCAGGAGGCCTCAAGTTTTGACAAGCTTCTGGGCTTGACCATTACTCCTGATCTTAAATGGAACATGTACATCAAATCTGTTGCCAAGACCGCTGGAAAAATAGTGGGATCTTTCTATCGATCCAGTAGATATCTCACTGCTGATGCAATTCTCTATCTATATAAGAGCCAGGTACGTCCAAGCATGGAATACTGTTGCCACATCTGGGCAGGAGCTGCTAGAAAGGACTTGGCCCGCCTTAATAGAGTTCAAAATAGACTTTGTAGCCTTGTAGGAGATGTCCTTTTCTCTTCGCTGCAACCTCTATCTCACAGAAGAGATGTTGCGAGTTTGTCTCTGATGTATCGTTATTTTCATGGAAAGTGTTCGACTGAACTTCAGTCTATGGTTCCCCCTTGCCAAACTTTCACAAGAAACACTCGTCTAGCTGAAAACACTATCAATAATTCCCCCCACTCTTTATCTGTGCCTAAACCTAAACGTAGATTTCATGAACAAAGCTTCTTTCTTAGAACTGCACGCCTGTGGAATTGTCTTCCGTTTTCCTGCTTTCCGGCTTACTACAATATGATCGTCTTCAAGTCTAACGTAAATAAGTTCTTGATGAACCGTTCCATATAAGTTCACAAATTTACCGAATTTTCATTACTAACTATATTGTCCAATTTCTACTGTACACTCTTTAACCCTTATCCTTGAGTTGCCTCTTGGCCTTGATAATGTGATGCCTGTGTAAAAAAAAATGCGAGTTATGGACCGGAGCGTTGTCCTGCAGGAGGAGAATACCTTTGCTGATCTTGCCCCGCTTCTTGATTTTGATAGCTTCCCTTAATTTCCTCAAAAGTGAAGCATAATAGGCTCCTGTAATTGTGGTACCCTTTGCCAGGAAATCTGTCATCACTACTCCGTCCTGGACCCAGAATACTGTGAGCATGGCATCTTTGGAGGTGGTGAGTCCAAGTGATTCCACTGCATTGATGTGCTTTGGTCTCTGGATCATAGTGATGGACCCAGGTTTCATCCTGTGTAATCTGTCTTTTGAAAAACTTTGACTCATCTTGGCACATTTCCAAATTCATCCTCGAGCACTCAACGCATTCTCACTTCTGGAATGGTGTGAGCAACCTGGGAATCCATCTGGCAGACACCTTATGCATATGCAAACGGTTATGAATTATAGTTTCCACAGACCCTGTACTAATCTTGACATCTTGGGCTATTTGGTGAATATTAATGCGCCGATTTTCAAAAAGGGCAGCCTCAGCTTGACGGACAGATGCTTCATGAATGGCAGAAGGGGCGCGATCAGGTCTGGGAGCTGTTTCCACAAACTTCCGGCCATGTTTTAATTCACGATGCCAGCATTTTACAAGGTCATATGATGGGGCATTATCACCATAAGTTTCTTTCATTTCATCAAAAGTCTCCTGTGGCGTGCATCCTTTCAAATACAAAAACCGGATCACTGCTTGACATTCAACAGGCTCCATTTCACACCTGACTCAGTTCAAACACCTGTAAAACAGAAAGCACAATTAGTTCAGAGCTGTAAATTGCCACATAACCCATAGAGATATAAATCATTGCACATGCAAAATTTCAGCTAGATCAGACAACTGAAAGTGGGTCAGAGGCATTACTTATTGCACACCCCTTGTAAATCATTGGTATTAGGTAAAAGAGAGAGAAGGAACGGAACTGACCCTTAATGCTAATTGATCCTGTTTTTTCTTTAAAAGTTGAGCTTCATCTTCAGCAATCAACTGTGCGACTTGCCTCCTCATCGCTTCATTATCAGCTTCTTTCTCTTCCAACTCTATCATCTTCCTTTGCTCCGTTTCCATAATTTGTTGCTTCAGTTGCTCGGCACCAATGGCCCTCACCATCTTCCGGTTCTTCTCGATCTCATCTTGGATTCGTATAGCATTCTGCCGGTCCACTTCCATCATCATGTCGAGTCGCAACTCTTCCACACTCATTTCGTTCTTGATGATTTTCTTCTCTTCAACTTGAGCGTCCAGAATTGCATGGCACTTGGCTTCATGAATCAGCTACAAAGATGAAAAAGTGAAAAAAAAAAATAAATAATGATGCAAAGATATTTCAGTGAAATATCTGTATGCTGATGTGTATAGACATATCAAATTATTTCAGATGCCAACAGTTAGAATAGTTGGTATAAGTCTCTCAAATATATATATATATATATAAAAGTGAACGTGTCTGTGTATCTATGTACATTGCCCTACGCAATTTTTGTCTACAGACTCAAAATTTGATGTGATCGGTTTTTGGTCAGAAATTTGGCTGTTAAGGGGTCAAAGTTCAACGATTTGATCTTTGAGAACTTTACCAAACTCCTCCGACAATTTTGGGTCTATGCACTTGAAATTTTAGATATAGGTTCCTTGAACATGGATCTAACTTAATAACTTGATTTGAGCCCAAAACAATAAATTTTAAGGGGTCATAATAGAGGTCAAAATTAAAAAAAATTGACCTCTGCGGTCTCTTCCAAATTACTCAGACAATTTCTGGTCTAAATATTTGAAATTTTACATAAAGGGTATTCAGAAATAGGGCAAGCTTTGTCATCAGTTTGGTCGAAAATTTTTAGTTACTAATATATAAATGCATGTATGTATGTATGTCTGTTTGCATGTCTGCCTTAAACTTTCAATAGAGGCGACGGATTTTACCAAGATCAGTATCGTTTTAAAGTTTGACCTCTCATACAACAAATATTGAAAAATTGGCTAAAAACATTAATATCTCCACCTTCAACTAGACACTTTTCTACAGGGGGGGGTCACTTTTTTGCCGATATTTTTGAAAGTTATCCTCTCCTTTAGATTTTCTAGCCTTAATTTAAAAAATGTCTCTTCTGGTTTGGCATAAACGTCAGGATTTTTCCCCATTCTTTTCCTCCTTTGCAGTACGGGTTCGAGCCTGCCTTCCTACTACCACTTTTTTTCTTTTTTGCTCAACATACACATCCAAACACTCAGGCAACGCCGGGCTGAAATGCTAGCACATCTATAAAAGTGAACGTGTTTGTGTGTGTGTGTCTGTGTGTGTGTCTGTGTACATTTTCCTACGCAATAACTCTGTCAATTTTCAGTTTACAGACTCGAAATTTGATATACAGGGTACTCAGATTTGCAAAAATCTATGTGATCGGGTTTCAGCCAGAAATTTCGCTGTTAAGGGGTCAAAGTTCAACGATTTGACCTTTGAGAACTCTACCAAACTCCTCCGACAATTTTGGGTCTAAACATTTTACATTTTAGATATAAGTTCCTTGAACATAGATTTAACTTAATAATTTGATTTGAGCCCAAAACAATAAATATTAAGTTTAAAAAATTACCGTTTTTTTTTGTTTTTTGGGGGTTTTGTTGCTCACCATACACCTCCAAACACCCGGGCAACGCCAGGCACCCATTGCTCGCATATATATATATATATATATATATATATATATATATATATAACTACTTCATTTACTCACATAAAATTAATATAGGAAACTATAGATTTATGCGTAAACTTTAAGTATTTACTTCAAAAGGGCTCAATACGTAGGTAGAGCTAGTTAGTAATTTATAAAATATATATGGCGATTAAGCTACACTGAATATTCGGCGTTTCATCCACTCTAGGATTCCTCAGGCTTATGCGCGAATTCTGTGTTTTTTATCGTTTTTATATGGTTCTCTTCTATTGAAGATTTAGTTAGCCAATCAGCTTTCTAGTATCCACCGCGCCCCTTCCTATCAGCCAATGCGCATGCATTTTATCGAACAAAGGATCTGTTTTAAAACTAGGTTAGTGGTTTAAGGCAGACATTTTCTTTTTTTTTCTTTTTTGGTGTTAGTTTATATATAAATATACATATGTGTACACACATATATGCACATATATATATATATACATATATATATACATACATATATGCGTGATCGTTTATGTATATTCATGTTTATTTAATTTATTTATTTGTTTATTTTCTATTGTTTTTGCTAGTTTTAAAACTGTTTTGTATCGTTATCCTAGAGTAAATTTTATTTTGTGAACACAGTTATTTGCTATTTCTCTTCTACAGTTTAATAGATTTTTTGGGGTTCTTTAAAGTACAGGATAGCAAATTTTTCATGAAGGCATAATCTACATGGGTCGTCTAAATGCCTACATGTGGTAGCTTGTCTTATTATTTTCCATTCGACTACCGGCGAATGTCCGCTTTCTTTGAGTTCCCAGTATTTATTCGCTAGTGTTGTTTTTATACGGTGTTTTTTATTGTTGAATGTACTTTTGTGGTCATAGTATCGGGTTTAAAAATCTAAGGAAGTCATGTCTACGTAATATTTCTTGTTATTCGGGTTTTCTTTCACAAATATTGTTGCCTGAAAAACTACGCTTTTTGTTAGACATTTATTTTGAACTGGGCAAAGTGTGCGGTGTCTACAGTTGCATTTATCTTGTTCATTATAAGTATTTTTATTTATAGTACGGTTGTTCTTGTCCGGGGTTGGTTTGTTATTATTATTATTATTATATCATTATTATTAGCAGAAATAATAATAATAATAATAATAATAATAATAATAATAATAATAAAAATAATGATAATAATAATAATAAAAATAATAATAATAATAATAATAATAATAAAAAATAATAATAATAATAATAAAAATAATAATAATAATAATAAAAATAATAATAATAAAAATAATAATAACAATAATAATAATAATAAAAATAATAATAATAATAATAAAATAATAATAATAATAATAATAATAAAAATAATAATAATAATAATAATAATAAAAATAATAATAATAATAATAATAAAAATAATAATAATAATAATAAAATAATAATAATAATAATAAAAATAATAATAATAATAATAATAATAATAATAATAATAATAATAATAATAATAAAATACGCTACACACAAGGAAGTCTATTAACTAACACAGATCAAGGGAAATCTTCGTCTCGCACAAGGTATGTGATCATCACGACATGTATGTATGTGTGTGTGTGTGCAAAAGCATGTCAGATTATCTCAAATGCCATCCAAGTTTTATTATGGCTAAATAGAAATGCATGTGTGCTGGCTCTATATATATATATATATATATATATATATATATATATATATATATATATATATATATATATACATGCGTATATATGCATAAATATAAATATAAATACATATATATAAATATATATATGTATGTATGTATGTATATATATATATGTGTGTGAGTGTGAAATATCCACATTTTAAAACGGTTAAAATTTTTTTATAGTAAACTAGATTTAGTTAACTAGATTATATGTTAACTAGATTTAGTTAACTAGATCATATGTTAACTAGATTAAATGTTAACTAGATTATATGTTAACTAGATTTAGTTAACTAGATCATATGTTAACTAGATTATATGTTAACTAGATTTAGTTAACAAGATTTAGTTAACTAGATCATATGTCAACTAGATTATATGTAAACTAGATTTAGTTAACAAGATTTAGTTAACAAGATTTAGTTAACTAGATTATATGTTTACGTTTTTTGCAACACAATAAAAAAAAAAATTATGAAAATACGTAAACTTTTTCCATCCATTGCTTTTTTTAGTTCTTTATCGCATATCTTTGCAAATAACTAATTTCTTTAAGTTATTATGTACTTTTTTGCACCACCCTTACAAGACAAAGACATAAACATATGTAATCTTTTTGCATCTATTGATCTTTTGTTTTTGTCGCATTTCTTTGCAAATCTTACATATTTTTCCAATTTGTGCTTACGTACCTCAATGCGACACACACACACACACACACACACACAGATATATATATACATACACACACACACACACACACACACACACACACACACATATATATATATATATATATATATATATATATATATATATATATATATATATACTAGCAAAAGTACCCGTCATTGACCGGGTTCAAAAACAGCCGACAGAAAATGGACTCATATTTATGAAAGTACTAGCGAGGGGTACCCGGCGTTGCCCGGGTGTTTGTAGGAGTGTGTGGTGTTAAATAAAAAAAGAAGCCGGGGGGGGGGTAGGATCGAAGCCGAACCCCTGAGGCGAAGTTTGAAAATAAAATCGGCCAGCCAGAAGTGAAAGATGTTTGAAAGTCGTCGAGCGTTACGACGACGACGATGACGATGTAAGCATTATTATAAGCGAAGTAAGAAAAGAAACTAACGTTTTAATTAAGAGGGGGGTAAAACACACAAAAAATAACGTAAGGCAAACGAACGATTAAAACAGAAAAACGAACGAACGTTACGTGAAAAATGGCTTAAATAATACAGGGTTCAATATTTAAATTTAAAAAATCGAGAAAAAAAAGACATCTCACACCACGATTCGAACCCAAAACGTTTAGATAATGAACCAAGGCCTTAACTACCTGAGCTAAAGCGGCGTATGTAAAGTTTGTTCGGTTTATCAACTATTTAAAGTAAATCAGGTCACGACGTCATGACGTCATCTGACGCATGCGTTGTTTACCCTCCCCCTGTCGAATCTGTCTAGACATCTCTCTCTCTCTCTCTCACTTCGTCTGCCTTACTCTAAAGACTGGAAAATGGCGTCCGGCTGTTTTTTATTTTTAAAAGAAACTTCGATCGTTAATATTTTTTGTAACCGTATTTTTATTTTACTTCACATGTTTGGCTTATTATTTTTCGTTTAACTTTAGTATCTACCTATTTTGAATGTGGTAATAACTTTGGTAACGTTGCCATAGCGTAGAAGTTCATAGTTTAGCTTAATTAATTTTTTTTACCGATAACAACATTTTTAAATTGTAAATTCAGACCGCCATTAGAGATTGCTGACGTCAAGATCACGTGACATGACTCAGCGGGTTTTAAATACAAGTTGACCCAAAATAAACGGCCGCGTGCATACTTCATGTAGAAGAGTTGGCGCCCGTATTTTTGGGGGGCAGTTATAAATCGATTTAAAAATATGTAATGTTTAACATTAAAATGTCACTTTTTGGGGGGGCCCTTTCAGAAAATCGATCAGTTGACGCACTTCTGATGGTCACTTTAGATCAATTTTTCGATATTTGTCGTCCGGAAGGTAGGACTTTCATATGAGACCAAGTTTGTGAATTTTTGTTGTGTCTGTCGAAAGTTTTTAGCAGACACACAAACACACATACATACACACAAACATACATACACACATTTTCGCTTTTATATATATATAGATGATAGTTTATGAAAAGGGAGTGTTGTAAAGAGATAGCTTCGAATTTGAGGGTATCAAAGCCAATGCAAAATATGATGAAAATAAAAATAAAATAGATAAACCCCATAATTTATTATACCATACCTGTTCACACTGAAGCATTTATCACAATATTCTATGGATCTATATTAAAAAAAACCTTGTCAAACTTTGTGACATATTTCCCTTCTATGGAGGTCAGGCGCAAACGAACACCCCATAATTTTATTATACCATATTTCTTCAAATTGAAACATAATTATCAAAGTATACTTACGCAGATAGATATGAAAAGTCTTTATTAAAGTTTGTGCCTATTTCAATTCTATGGAAGCCAGGCGCGACCCCACAATTTTATTATACCATTTAAAATTTAAAACATACTTATCAAAGTATTATTATGTACATCTATATCCAAAACACTTGTAAACGTTTTTTTTTTAATTTTTAAATTTTTTATTTCCATACTTTGTGGACCAGGCGCGTACGCAGACCCCACAATTTTAATGAATCATCATTATGTCAGATCAAACATACTCATTCCTGTGTCTCGATACATCTTTTATCATTATATGTGATCAGTTTTCTGTAATAGTCATCCATATAGGAGCCTATTCGTGACCAGACACACACACAGACGTTCAGCTTTATATATATATATATATATATATATATATATATTGTTCACGAACCCACCCGTGTGCCCGATACTACCGGTCAGTATGCAAGCCTTCTAAACCTTTTTCTAACAACTTCCCCTGAGCTATGTCATGTTCCATTCTATCTCCTCTGGGATCTAACGATCACTCAGTTGTGTCAGTTAAGATAAAAATGAAATGTAATAAGTCTTTAGACGTACCTCTCCACTGTACTGTATATCGATAGCTTATGGCTGACTGGGATAGCTTCTGTACATTTATATCTGATCTCCTCTGCATTCAATGTTTAAAAAAAATGTGTCCTCTATAGTATTAGACCTTACTGAATGGTAAATTGTAGGTATAGACCGATTCATACTATCCAAAAAATTCCAGCCAGCCTTGGTTCTCCCCTGAATGTGCTGCTGCTATCGCGCACAGAAATCACTTTTTCCATAGCTACCAACGTAATAGATGTGCTGAGACTAAAGCTGCATTAAGGACTGCCAGCAACCACTGTAGAAGAGTAAGAAAAAATGCAAAAGAGCTATTGTTAAATCCAAAGTAGCTGAGCAGCGGCGTGGTTCCCACCAGTTTTGGCAAATAGCAAACAACATCCTGAACAGAAGCGTGCGTTCTATCCCAACCATCATCAATGGACCTGGGTCATCTCGTCAGCATCAAACAAAGTCAAACAATTTGCCAAAAACTTTGCGGCTAATTTTACCCTCTACGACAAAGGCCATCAACTCCCCATATTCCCTCTTATAACAGACAACACGTTATGCAACATACAAATATCTGTGCGTTATGTCGCCAAGCTAATCAAGAACCTTGGTTCCAGTAAAGCAACTGGCCCTGACGGCATCCCAATTATAGTGTTGAAAAAGGTTCAACCAGAACTTGCTCCCATACTTACAAAACTGTTTAAGTGTTGCCTTAAGGAGAAGTGCTTTCCAACACCCTGGAAAACCTCATCAGTATGCCCTGTATTTAGGAAATCAAGTCATCTTCCTCTCAGTACAGACCAATAAGTCTCCTGTATGTCATGAGTAAGTTGCTGGAATCCATATTAAATAAAGTAGTCAACCACCTCAGCAGAAATAACCTTCTTAGTGACATGCAATATGGTTTCCGTTCTGCTAGATCTACAGCAGATGTGCTAACGGTTATATCTCATAGGATTAGCGAATCTCTCGAAAAAGGTATCCTTTCTAGGGCGATTATTCTTGACATATCAAAGGCCTTTGATAAGGTATGGCACAAAGGCCTACTTCGCACGATTTCCAGCTACGGTATAACTGGAAATGTTTTCTCAATGATTAAATTAATGTATCTAAAACCAAGCTCCTATCTTTACATCATCAACGCTCTGATCCCATCTGGCATCAATTGAAATGGATGGATCTCGTCTTGGGGAGGCTCGATGTTTTGACAAGCTTCTGGGATTGACCTTTACTCCTGATCTTAAATGGAACACGTACATCAAGTCTGTTGCCAAGGTCGCTGGAAAAATGGTGGGATCCTTCTGCCGCTCCTGAAGATATCTCACTGCTGATGCAATTATCTACCTATATAAAAGCCAAGTACGTCCAAGGATGGAGTACTGCTACTACATCTAGGCAGGAGCTGTTAAAACAGCATATCCTGCCTTGTCAGAGTACAAAATAGACTTTGTGTCTTAGTTGAGGGATGCCCTTTTCTCTTCCCTGCAACCTCTCTCCCACAGAAGAGACATTGTGAGCCTATCTTTATTTTATCGTTATTTCCATGGCAAATGCTCCTCTGAGCTCCAATCCCTGGTTCCCCCTCGCCAATCTTTCACGAAAAACACCCGCTTTTTACCTGTGCCTAAATCAAAACATAGAAACAATGAACAAAGCTGTTTTCTTAGAAGTGCACGCCTCTGGAACTCTGTTCTGTTTGCCTGTTTCCCATTTGACTACAACTTGGATGTCTTCAAGTCCAACATAAACAAATTCCTGATAAACCGCTCCCTTAAGTAAGACACTTTATCAAATCTCCATTACTAAAGATTACTGCGATATTATCCCATTGATTACTGTACACACAATAACCCTTATCCCGAGTTGCCTCTGGGCCTTGATATACCATGTATATATCTTTATGTATATATATATATATATATATATATATATATATGTATTTATGTTTGTCTCACCTCGTTGAGATGTTTAATTTCGTCGGCTTGTTCTTGCTTCATTTCATTGGCTTTCGCCAAAAGTGATTGCGCATTTGTCTTTGCTTCTATCTCGATATCGGTGAGAATGTGATCTGTTTCCCGCTGCAAATCCTTCTTCTTCATATATTGTTCACGTTCCACCCGTTCGCGCAGTCGGTTCGCTTTATGCTCACGTTGGAGTTCCTCCATGGCGTGTCGCTCTTCCTCCGACAGAATGCGTGCATTATCTTTGATTCGGGTGAATTCATTCGGATCCAACACGACTGTCCGCTGCGAAGGATCTTTCTCCGGGATCCTGCAAAAAAAAACAAAAAAATGAAACCATAAAAGTAGAAGTTATATTTTAAATAAAGTAATAAAAAAAAACCGTTAGAATCAACAAACTTTTGCCAACGCATAACAAGGGTATTTATTTTTTGCCAACGCATAACAAGGGTATTTATTTTTTGCCAACGCATAACAAGGGTATTTATTTTTTGCAAACACATAACAAGGGTATTTATTTTTTGCCAACACATAACAAGGGTATTTATGCCAACGCATAACAAGGGTATTTATTTTTTGCCAACGCATAACAAGGGTATTTATTTTTTGCCAACGCATAACAAGGGTATTTATTTTTTGCCAACACATAACAAGGGTATTTATGCCAACGCATAACAAGTGTATTTATTTTTTGCCAACACATAACAAGGGTATTTATTTTTTGCCAACACATAACAAGGGTATTTATTTTTTGCCAACGCATAACAAGGGTATTTATTTTTTGCCAACACATAAAAAGGGTATTTATTTTATGCAAACGCATAACAAGGGTATTTATTTTTTGCCAACACATAACAAGGGTATTTATGCCAAGGCATAACAAGGGTATTTATTTTTTGCCAACACATAACAAGGGTATTTATTTTTGTCAACGCATAACAAGGGTATTTATTTTTTGCCAACGCATAACAAGGGTATTTATTTTTTGCCAACGAATAACAAGGGTATTTATTTTTTGCCAACGCATAACAAGGGTATTTATACCAACGCATAACAAGGGTATTTATTTTTTGCCAACGCATAACAAGGGTATTTATACCAACGCATAACAAGGGTATTTAATTTTTGCCAACGCATATCAAGGGTATTTATACCAACGCATAACAAGGGTGTTTATTTTTTGCCAACGCATAACAAGGGTATTTATACCAACGCATAACAAGGGTATTTATTTTTTGCCAACGCATAACAAGGGTATTTATGCCAACGCATATCAAAGGTATTTATTTTTTGCCAACGCATAACAAGGGTATTTATGCCAACGCATATCAAGCGTATTTATTTTTTGCCAACACATAACAAGGGTATTTATTTTTTGCCAACGCATAACAAGTGTATTTATGCCAACGCATAACAAGGGTATTTATGCCAACGCATTACAAGGGTATTTATTTTTTGTATCAAAATGCTACTTCAGTCTATTACAAACTGATGAAAATGCTACTTAAATCTATCAAAAACTGATCAAAATGCTACTTCAGTCTATGACAAACTGATAAATATGCTACTTCAATCTGTAACCAACGGATTAAAATGCTACTTCAATCTGTGACCAACTGATTAAAATGCTACTTCAATCAATGAAAAACTGATCAAAATGCTACTTCAGTCTATTACAAACTGATTAAAATGCTACTTAAGTCTATTACAAACTGATTTAAATGCTACTTCAATCTGTGACCAACGGATCAAAATGCTACTTCAATCTGTGACCAACTGATTAAAATGCTACTTCAATCTGTGACCAACTGATTAAAATGCTACTTCAATCTGTGACCAACTGATTAACATGCTACTTCAATCTATGAAAAACTGATCAAAATGCTACTTCAGTCTATTACAAACTGATTAAAATGCTAGTCAATCTATTACAAACTGATTACAATGCTACTTCAATCTATTACAAACTAATAAAAATGCTACTTCAATCTATTACAAACTAATTAAAATGCTACTTCAATCTATTTCAAACTAATTAAAATGCTACTTCAGTCTATTACAAACTAATTAAAATGTTACTTCAATCTATTACAAACAAAGTAAAATGCTACTTCAATCAAACTAATAAAAATGCTACTTCAATCTATTACAAACTAATAAAAATGCTACTTCAATCTATTACTAACTGATTAAAATGCTACTTCAATCTATTACTAACTGATTAAAATGCTACTTCAATCTATTACAAACTGATTAAAATGCTACTTCAATCTATTACAAACTAATAAAAATGCTACTTCAATCTATTACAAACTAATTAAAATGCTACTTCAATCTATTACAAACTAATAAAAATGCTACTTCAATCTATTACAAACTAATTAAAATGCTACTTCAATCTATTTCAAACTAATTAAAATGCTACTTCAATCTATTACAAACTAATTAAAATGCTACTTCAATCTATTACAAACTAATTAAAATGCTACTTCAATCTATTACAAACTAATTAAAATGCTACTTCAATCTATTACAAACTAATTAAAATGCTACTTCAATCTATTACAAACAAATTAAAATGCTACTTCAATCAATGAAAAACTGATCAAAATGCTACTTCAGTCTATTACAAACTGACTAAAATGCTACTTCAATCTGTGACCAACGGATAAAAATGCTACTTCAATCTGTGACCAACTGATTAAAATGCTACTTCAATCTGTGACCAACTGATTAAAATGCTACTTCAATCTGTGACCAACTGATTAAAATGCTACTTCAATCTGTGACCAACTGATTAACATGCTACTTCAATCTATGAAAAACTGATAAAAATGCTACTTCAATCTATTACAAACTAATTAAAATGTTACTTCAATCTATTACAAACAAAGTAAAATGCTACTTCAATCAAACTAATAAAAATGCTACTTCAATCTATTACTAACTGATTAAAATGCTACTTCAATCTATTACAAACTAATTAAAATGCTACTTCAATCTATTACTAACTGATTAAAATGCTACTTCAATCTATTACAAACTAATTAAAATGCTACTTCAATCTATTACAAACTAATTAAAATGCTACTTCAATCTATTACAAACTAATTAAAATGCTACTTCAATCTATTACAAACTAATTAAAATGCTACTTCAATCTATTACAAACTAATTAAAATGCTACTTCAATCTATTACAAACAAATTAAAATGCTACTTCAATCAATGAAAAACTGATCAAAATGCTACTTCAGTCTATTACAAACTGACTAAAATGCTACTTCAATCTGTGACCAACGGATAAAAATGCTACTTCAATCTGTGACCAACTGATTAAAATGCTACTTCAATCTGTGACCAACTGATTAAAATGCTACTTCAATCTGTGACCAACTGATTAAAATGCTACTTCAATCTGTGACCAACTGATTAAAATGCTACTTCAATCTATGAAAAACTGATAAAAATGCTACTTCAATCTATTACAAACAAATTAAAATGTTACTTCAATCTATTACAAACAAAGTAAAATGCTACTTCAATCAAACTAATAAAAATGCTACTTCAATCTATTACTAACTGATTAAAATGCTACTTCAATCTATTACAAACTAATTAAAATGCTACTTCAATCTATTACTAACTGATTAAAATGCTACTTCAATCTATTACAAACTAATTAAAATGCTACTTCAATCTATTACAAACTAATTAAAATGCTACTTCAATCTATTACAAACTGATTAAAATGCTACTTCAATCTATTACAAACAAATTAAAATTCTACTTCAATCAATGAAAAACTGATCAAAATGCTTCTTCAGTCTATTACAAACTGACTAAAATGCTACTTAAGTCTATTACAAACTGATTAAAATGCTACTTCAATCTGTGACCAACGGATAAAAATGCTACTTCAATCTGTGACCAACTGATTAAAATGCTACTTCAATCTGTGACCAACTGATTAAAATGCTACTTCAATCTGTGACCAACTGATTAACATGCTACTTCAATCTATGAAAAACTGATCAAAATGCTACTTCAATCTATTACAAACTAATTAAAATGCTACTTCAATCTATTACTAACTGATTAAAATGCTACTTCAATCTATTACAAACTAATTTAAATGCTACTTCAATCTATTACAAACTAATTAAAATGCTACTTAAATCTATTTCAAACTAATTAAAATGCTACTTCAGTCTATTACAAACTAATTAAAATGTTACTTCAATCTATTACAAACTAAGTAAAATGCTACTTCAATCAAACTAATTAAAATGCTACTTCAGTCTATTACAAACTAATAAAAATGCTACTTCAATCTATGAAAAACTGATTAAAATGCTAATTCAATCTATTACAAACTAAAAAAATGCTACTTCAATCTATTACAAACTAATTAAAATGCTACCTCAGTCTATTACAAACTAATTAAAATGCTACTTCAATCTATTACAAAATAATTAAAATGCTATTTCAATCTATTACAAACTAATTAAAATTCTACGTCAGTCTATTACAAACTAATTAACATGTTACTTCAATCTATTACAAACTGATTAAAATTCTACTTCAATCTATTACAAACTAATAAAAATGCTACTTCAGTCTATTACAGACTTAATAAAATGCTACTTCAATCTATTACAAACTGATTAAAATTCAACTTCAATCTATTACAACCTAATTAAAATGCTACTTCAGTCTATTACAAACTAACTAAAATGCTACTTCAATCTATTACTAACTAATTAAAATGCTACTTGAATCTATTACAAACTAATTTAAATACTACTTCAATCTGTTACAAAATAATATAAATGCTACTTACATCTATTACAAACTGATTAAAATGCTACTTCAATCTATTACAAACTGATTAAAATACTACTTCAATCTACTAATTGAAAAACTATTAAATCAATTAAAAACTGATTAAAATGCTACTTCAATGTATTACAAACTGAATAAAATGCTACTTCAATCTATGAAAACCTGATTAAAATGCTACTTCAATCTATGATTAACTGAGTAAAATGCTACTTCAATCTATCACAAACTGATTAAAATGCTGCTTCAAATATGACTAACTGGTAAAAATGCTACTTCAATCTATTACAAACTGATTACAATGCTACTTCAAACTATGACAAACTGATTAAAATGCTACCCCAAACTATGACTTACGGATTAAAATGCTACTTCAATCTATTACTAACTGATCAAACTGCTACTTCGATCTATTACTAACGGATTAAAATGCTACTTCAATCGATGAAAAGCCGATTAAAATACTCATTCAATCTATAACAAACTGATTAAAATACTACTTCAATCAATGACAAACTGATTAAAATGTTACGTCATTCTATGACCAACTGATCAAAATGCTACTTGAATCTATTACAAATCGATTAAAATGATACTTCAATATATTACAAAATAATTAAATGCTACTTCAATCTATGAAAAACAGATAAAAATGCTACTTCAATCTATTACAAACTGATTAAAATGCTACTTCAATCTATTACCAACTGATTAAAATGCTACTTCAATATATTACAAAATAATTAAAATGCTACTTCAATCTATGAAAAACTGATTAAAATGCTACTTCATCTATTACAAACTGATTAAAATACTACTTCAACCTATTACAAACAGATAAAAATGCTAGTTCAATCTATGAACAAATGATTAAAATGCTACTTCAATCTATTACAAACTAAGTAAAATGCTACTTCAATCTATTACAAACTAATTATAATGCTATTAAATCAATAAAAAACTGATTAAAATGCTACTTCAATGTATTACTAACGGATTAAAATGCTACTTCAATGCATGAAAACCTGATTAAAATGTTACTTCAATCTACGACTAACTGATGAAAATGCTACTTCAATCAATTACAAACTGATTATAACGCAACTTCAATCTATGAACAACTGATTAAAATGCAACTTCAATCTATTAAAAACTGATTAAAATTCTTGGTCAATGTATGAAACTTGATTAAAATGATACTTCAATCTATTAAAAACTGATTAAAATGCTACTTCAATTTATTACAAACTGATTAAAATGCTATTTAATCTATGAAAAACTGATTAAAATGCTACTTTATCTATTACAAACTGATTAAAATGCCACTTCAACCTATTACAAACAGATTAAAATGCTATTTCAATCTATGAACAAATGATTAAAATGCTACTTCAATCTTTTACAAACTAAGTAAAATGCTACTTCAATCTATTATAAACTAATTATAATGCTATTCAATCAATTAAAAACTGATTAAAATGCTACTTCAATGTATTACTAACGGATTAAAATGCTACTTCAATCTATTAAAACCTGATAAAAATGTTACATCAATGTACGACTAACTGATGAAAATGCTACTTCAATCAATTACAAACTGATTAAAACGCTACTTCAATCTATGAACAACTGATTAAAATGCACCTTCAATCTATTACAAGCTGATTAAATTTTTGGTCAATGTATGAAACCTGATTAAAATGCTACTTCAATCTTTTAAAAACTGATTAAAATGCTACTTCAATCTATTACAAACTAATTAAAATTCTACTTCAATCTATTTCAAACGTATTAAAATGCTACTTCAATCTATGACAAACTAATTAAAATGCTACTTCAATCTATTACAAACAAATTAAAATGCTACTTCTGTCTATTACAAACTAATTAAAATGCTACTTCAATCTATTACAAACTAATTAAAATGCTACTTCAATCTATTTAAAACTTATTTAAATGCTAATTATATCCATTAAAAACTGATTAAAATGCACCTTCAATCTATTACAAACTGATTAAAATGGTACTTAAATCTATTTAAATGATAAAAATGCTAATTCAATCTATTACAAACTGAGTAAAATAAAACTTCAATCTATTACAAACTGATTAAAATGCTACTTCAACCTATAACTAACTAGTTAAAATGCTACTTCATCTATTACAAACTGATTAAAATGCTACTTCAAACTATGAAAAACTGATTAAAATGCTACCCCAAACTATTACGTACCGATTAAAATGCTACTTCAATCTATCACTAACTCATTCAAATGCTACTTCAATCTATTACTAACTGATTAAAATGCTACTTCAATCAATTACAAACTAATTGAAAGTCTACTTCAGTCTATTACAAACTAATTAAAATTCTACGTCAATCTATTACAAAATAATTAAAATGCTACTTCAATCTATTACAAACTAATTAAAATGCTACTTCAATCTATTACAAACTGATTAAAATGCTATTTCATCTATTACAAACTAATTAAAATGCTACTTCAGTTTATTACAAACTAATTAAAATGCTACTTCAATCTATTACAAACTTATTAAAATGCTACTTCAATCTATTACAAACTAATTAAAATGCTACTTCAATCTATTACAAACAAATTGAAATACTACTTCAATCTATTACAAAATAATTAAAATGCTACTTCAATCTATGAAAAACTGATTAAAATGCTACTTCAATCTATTACAAACTGATTAAAATGCTTCTTCAATCTATTAAAAACTAATTACAATGCTACTTCAATCTATTACAAACTGATTAAAATGCTACTTCAATCTATTACAACCTGATTAAAATGCTATTTCATCTATTACAAACTAATTAAAATGCTACTTCAGTTTATTACAAACTAATTAAAATGCTACTTCAATCTATTACAAACTCATTAAAATGCTACTTCAATCTATTACAAACTAATTAAAATGCTACTTCAGTCTATTACAAACAAAAAAAAATGCTACTTCAATCTATTACAAACTGATTAAAATGCTATTTCAATCTATTACAAACTGATTAAAATGCTACTTCAATCTATTACAAACTAAATAAAATGCTACTTCAATCTATTACAAACTAATTAAAATGCTACTTCAATCTATTACAAACTAATTCAAATGCTACTTCAATCTAATACAAACTGATTAAAATGCTACTTTAATCTATTACAAACTAATTGAAATACTACTTCAATCTATTACAAAATAATTAAAATGCTACTTCAATCTATTACAAACTGATTAAAATGCTACTACAATCTATTACAAACTGATTAAAATTCTACTTCAATCTATTACAAACTAAATAAAATGCTACTTCAATCTATTACAAACCCATTAAAAAGCTACGTCAATCTATTACCAACTAATTAAAATGCAACTTCAGTCTATTACAAACTACTTAAAATGCTACTTCAATCTATTACAAACTAATTAAAATGCTACTTCAATCTATTACAAACTAATTAAAATGCTACTTCAGTCTATTACAAACTAATTAAAATGCTACTTCAATCTATCACAAACTGATTAAAATGCTACTTCAATCTATTACAAACTAATTAAAATGCTACTTCAATCCATTACAAACAAATTTAAATACTACTTCAATCTATGACAAAATAATTAAAATGCTACTTCAATCTATTACAAACTGATTAAAATAGTACTTCAATCAATTACAAACTAATAAAAATGCTACTTAAATCTCTGACCAACTGATTAAAATGCTACTTCAATCTATTACAAACTGATTAAAATACTACTTCAATCTATTAGAAAATAATTAAAATGCGACTTCAATCTATGGAAAACTGATTAAAATGCTACTTTATCTATTGAAAACTGATGAAAATGCTAATTCAATCTATTACACACTGATTAAAATGCTACTTCAATCTATTACAAACTAATTGAAATGCTACTTCAGTCTATTACAAACTAATTAAAATTCTACTTCAATCTATTAAAAAATAATTAAAATGCTACTTCAATCTATTACAAACAAATTGAAATACTACTTCAATTTATTACAAAATAATTAAAATGCTACTTCAATCTATGAAAAACTGATTAAAATGCTACTTCAATCTATTACAAACTGATTAAAATGCTTCTTCAATCTATTACAAACTAATTACAAGCTACTTCAATCTATTACAAACTAATTAAAATGCTACTTCAGTCTATTACAAACAAATTAAAATGCTACTTCAATCTATTACAAACTGATTAAAATGCTACTTCAATCTTTTACAAACTAATTAAAATGCTACTTCAATCTATTACAAACTAATTATAATGCTATTAAATCAATAAAAAACTGATTAAAATGCTACTTCAATGTATTACTAACGGATTAAAATGCTACTTCAATCCATGAAAAACTGATTAAAATGTTACTTCAATCTACGACTAACTGATGAAAATGCTACTTCAATCAATTACAAACTGAGTATAACGCTACTTCAATCTATGAACAACTGATTAAAATGCAACTTCAATCTATGAAAAACTGATTAAAATGCTTGGTCAATGTATGAAACCTGATTAAAATGCTACTTCAATCTATTAAAAACTGATTAAAATGCTACTTCAATCTATTACAAACTTATAAAATGCTATTTAATCTATGAAAAACTGATTAAAATGCTACTTTATCTATTACAAACTGATTAAAATGCCACTTCAACCTATTACAAACAGATTAAAATGCTACTTCAATCTTTTACAAACTAAGTAAAATGCTACTTCAATCTATTATAAACTAATTATAATGCTATTCAATCAATTAAAAACTGATTAAAATGCTACTTCAATGTATTACTAACGGATTAAAATGCTACTTCAATCTATTAAAACCTGATAAAAATGTTACTTCAATGTACGACTAACTGATGAAAATGCTACTTCAATCAATTACAAACTGATTAAAACGCTACTTCAATCTATGAACAACTGATTAAAATGCACCTTCAATCTATTACAAGCTGATTAAATTTTTGGTCAATGTATGAAACCTGATTAAAATGCTACTTCAATCTTTTAAAAACTGATTTAAATGCTACTTCAATCTATTACAAACTGATTAAAATGCTACTTCAATCTATTTCAAACTTATTAAAATGCTAATTCAATCTATTAAAAACTGAATAAAATGCACCTTCAATCTCTTACAAACTGATTAAAATGCTACTACAAACTGAGTAAAATGCTACTACAATCTATTACAAACTGATTAAAATGCTACTCCAGCTATGACTAACTAGTTAAAATGCTTCTTCAATCAATTACACACTGATTAAAATGCAACTTTAAACGATGACAAACTGATTAAAATGCTACCCCAAACTATTACTAACGGATTAAAATTCTACTTCAATTGATGAAAAGCTGATTAAAATAGCACTTCAATCCATAACAAACTGATTAAAATAGTACTTCAATCAATTACAAACTGATTAAAATGCTACTTCAATCTCTGACAAACTGATTAAAATGCTACTTCAATCTATTACACACTGATTTAAATGCTACTTCAATATATTACAAAATAATTAAAATGCGACTTAAATCTATGGAAAACTGATTAAAATGCTACTTAATCTATGAAAAACTGATGAAAATGCTACTTCAATCTATTACAAACTGATTAAAATGTTACTTCAATCTATTACAAACTAATTGAAATGCTACTTCAGTCAATTACAAACTAAATAAAATGCTACTTAAATCTATTACAAACTACTTAGTCAATATATGAAACCTAATTAAAATGCTAATTACATCTATTACAAACTGATTAAAATGCTACTTCAATCTATTACAAAATATATACAATGCTACTTCAATCTATTACTAACTGATTAAAATGCTACTTAAATCTATTACAAACTAATTAAAATGCTACTTCAATCTATGACAAACTAATTAAAATGCTACTTCAATCTATTACAAACTAATAAAAATGCTACTTCAATCTATTACAAACAAATTAAAATGCTACTTCTGTCTATTACAAACTAATTAAAATGCTACTTCAATCTATTTAAAACTTATTTAAATGCTAATTATATCCATTAAAAACTGATTAAAATGCACCTTCAATCTATTACAAACTGATTAAAATGGTACTTAAATCTATTTAAATGATTAAAATGCTAATTCAATCTATTACAAACTGAGTTAAATACTACTTCAATCTATTACAAACTGATTAAAATACTACTTCAACCTAAAACTAACTAGTTAAAATGCTACTTCATCTATTACAAACTGATTAAAATGCTACTTCAAAATATGAAAAACTGATTAAAATGCTACCCCAAACTATTACGTACCGATTAAAATGCTACTTCAATCTATCACTAACCGATTCAAATGCTACTTCAATCTATTACTAACGGATTAAAATGCTACTTCAATCGATGAAACGCTCATCAAAATACCACTTCAATCCATAACCAACTGATTAAAATAGTACTTAAATCTATTACAAACTGATAAAAATGCTACTTCAATCTCTGACCAACTGATTAAAATGCTACTTCAATCTATTACAAACTGATTAAAATACTACTTAAATATATAAGAAAATAATTAACATGTGACTTCAATCTATGGAAAACTGATTAAAATGCTACTTTATCTATTAAAAACTGATGAAAATGCTACTTCAATCTATTACAAACTGATTAAAATGCTACTTCAATCTATTACAAACTAATTGAAAGTCTACTTCAGTCTATTACAAACTAATTAAAATTCTACGTCAATCTATTACAAAATAATTAAAATGCTACTTCACTCTATTACAAACTGATTAAAATGCTACTTCAATCTATTACAAACTAATTAAAATGCTATTTCATCTATTACAAACTAATTAAAATGCTACTTCAGTCTATTACAAACTAATTTAAATGCTACTTCAATCTATTACAAACTTATTAAAATGCTACTTCAATCTATTACAAACTAATTAAAATGCTACTTCAATCTATTACAAACAAATTGAAATACTACTTCAATCTATTACAAAATAATTAAAATGCTACTTCAATCTATTAAAAACTGATTAAAATTCTACTTCAATCTATTACAAACTGATTAAAATGCTTCTTCAATCTATTAAAAACTAATTACAATGCTACTTCAATCTATTACAAACTAATTAAAATGTTACTTCAATCTATTACAGACTAATTAAAATGCTACTTCAGTCTATTACAAACAAAAAAAAATGCTACTTCAATCTATTACAAACTGATTAAAATGCTACTTCAATCTATTACAAACTAAATAAAATGCTACTTCAATCTATTACAAACTAATTAAAATGCTACTTCAATCTATTACAAACTAATTCAAATGCTACTTCAATCTAATACAAACTGATTAAAATGCTACTTTAATCTATTACAAACTAATTGAAATACTACTTCAATCTATTACAAAATAATTAAAATGCTACTTCAATCTATTACAAACTGATTAAAATGCTACTACAATCTATTACAAACTGATTAAAATTCTACTTCAATCTATTACAAACTAAATAAAATGCTACTTCAATCTATTACAAACCCATTAAAAAGCTACGTCAATCTATTACCAACAAATTAAAATGCAACTTCAGTCTATTACAAACTAATTAAAATGCTACTTCAATCTATTACAAACTAATTAAAATGCTACTTCAATCTATTACAAACTAATTCAAATGCTACTTCAGTCTATTACAAACTAATTAAAATGCTACTTCAATCTATCACAAACTGATTGAAATGCTACTTCAATCTATTACAAACTAATTATAATGCTACTTCAATCCATTACAAACAAATTGAAATACTACTTCAATCTATGACAAAATAATTAAAATGCTACTTCAATCTATTACAAACTGATTAAAATAGTACTTCAATCAATTACAAACTAATAAAAATGCTACTTCAATCTCTGACCAACTGATTAAAATGCTACTTCAATCTATTACAAACTAATTAAAATACTACTTCAATCTATTAGAAAATAATTAAAATGCGACTTCAATCCATGGAAAACTGATTAAAATGCTACTTTATCTATTAAAAACTGATGAAAATGCTAATTCAATCTATTACACACTGATTAAAATGCAACTTCAATCTATTACAAACAAATTGAAATACTACTTCAATTTATTACAAAATAATTCAAATGCTACTTCAATCTATGAAAAACTGATTAAAATGCTACTTCAATCTATGAAAAACTGATTAAAATGCTTCTTCAATCTATTACAAACTAATTACAATGCTACTTCAATCTATTACAAACAAATTAAAATGCTACTACAATCTATTACAAACTAATTAAAATGCTACTTCAGTCTATTACAAACAAATTAAAATGCTACTTCAATCTATTACAAACTGATTAAAATGCTACTTCAATCTTTTACAAACTAATTAAAATGCTACTTCAATCTATTACAAACTAATTAAAATGCTACTTCAATCTATTACAAACTAATTAAAATGCTACTTCAATCTATTACACACTGATGAAAAAGCTACTTTAATCTATTAAAACTAATTGAAATACTACTTCAATCTATTACAAAATAATAAAAATGCTACTTCAATCTATTACAAACTGATTAAAATGCTACTTCAATCTATTAGAAACTGATTAAAATTCTACTTCAATCTATTACAAACCAATTAAAATGCTACTTCAATCTATTACGAACTCATTAAAAAGCTACTTCAATCTATTACCAACTAATTAAAATTCAACTTCAGTCTATTACAAACTAATTAAAATGCTACTTCAATCTATTACAAACTAATTAAAATGCTACTTCAATCTATTACAAACTAATTAAAATGCTACTTCAGTCTTTTACCAACTAATAAAAATGCTACATCAATCTATTTCAAACTGATTAAAATGCTACTTAAATCTATTACAAACTTATTAAAATGCTACTTCAATCTATTACAAACTAATTAAAATGCTACTTCAGTCTTTTACAAATTAATTAAAATGCTACTTCAATCTATTACAAACTGATTAAAATGCTACTTCAATCTATTACAAACTGATTAAAATGCTACTTCAATATATAATAAACTAATCATAATGCTACTTCAGTCTATTAAAAACTAGTTAAATGCTACTTCAATCTATTACAAACTGATTGAAATGCTACTTCAATCTATTACAAACTGATTAAAATTCTTTGTCAATCTATGAAACCTGATTAAAATGCTACTTAAATCTATTAAAAACTGATTAAAATGCTACTTTCATCTATTACAAACTGATTAAAATGCTACTTCAATCTATTACAACCTGATTAAACTGCTACTTCAATCTATTACAAACTGATTAAAATGCTACTTCAATCAATGAAAAACTGATTAAAATATTACTTCAATCTATTACAAACTACTTAAAATGCTACTTCAATCTATGACAAACGAATAAAAATGCTACTTCAATGTATTACAAACTGATTAAAATGCTACTTCAATCTATAAAAACCTTATTAAAATGCTACTTCAATCTATGATTAACTGATGAAAATGCTACTTCAATCTATTACAAACCGATTAAAACGCTACTTCAATCTATGAACAACTGATTAAAATGCTTATTAAATCTATGACTAACTGAATAAAATGCTACTTCAATCTATTACAAAATAATTAAAATGCTACTTAAATATATTAAAACGGATTAAAATGCTACTTCAATCTATTACAAACTAATAAAAATGCTACTTCAATCTATTACAAACTGATTAAAATGCTACTTCACCCTATTACAAACTGATTAAAATGCTACTTCCATCTATTACAAACTGATTAAAATGCTACTTCAATCAATGAAAAACTGATTAAAATATTACTTAAATCTATTTCTAAATTAATTAAAATTCTACTTCAATCTATTACAAACTGATTAAAATGCTACTTCAATCTATGAAAAACTGATTAAGATGCTACTTCAATCTATAAAAAACTGATTAAAATGCTACTTCAATCTATTACAAAATGATTACATTGCTACTTCAATCTATGAAAAACTTTATAAAATTCTACTTCAATCTATTACAAACTAATAAAAATGCTACTTCAATCTATTACAAAATAATTAAAATGCTACTTCAATCTATTACAAACTGATTAAAATGCTACTTCAATCTATTACAAACTAATTAAAATGCTACTTCAATCTATTACAAACTACTTAAAATGCTACTTCAATCTATTACAAACTGATTAAAATGCTATTTCAATCTATTTCAAACTAATTGAAATACTATTCTATCAATTAAAAACTGATTGAAATGCTACTTCAATGTATTGCAAACTGATTAAAATGCTACTTCAATCTATGAAAACCTTATTAAAATGCTTCTTCAATCCATTTTCAAACTAATTAAAATGCTACTTCAATCTATTACAAACCGATTAAAACGCTACTTCAATCTATGAACAACTAATTAAAATGCAAATTCAATCTATGACAAACTGATTAAATTCTTTGTCAATCTATGAAACCTGATTAAAACGCTACTTTAATCTATTACTAACTGATGAAAATGCTACTTCAATCTATTTCAACCTGATTAAAATGCTACTTTAATCTATTACAAACTGATTAAAATGCTGCTTCAATCTATGACTAACTAGTTAAAATGATACTTCAAACTATGACATACTAATTAAAATGCTACCCCAAACTATGACTTACGGATTAAAATGCTACTTCAATATATTACTAACTGATTAAAATGCTACTTCAATCTATTACTAATGGATCAAAATGCTACATCAATTGATGAAAAGCTCCTTAAAATACTACTTCAATCTATACCAAACTGATTAAAATACTACGGCAATCAATGACAAACTGGTTAAAACCCTACTTCAATCTATGAAAAACTGATTAAAATGCTACTTACATCTATTACAAACTGATTCAAATGCTACTTCAATCAATGAAAAACTGATTAAAATATTACTTCAATCTTTTTCAAACTAATTAAAATGCTACTTCAATCTATTACAAACTGATTAAAATGCTACTTCAATCTATGATCAACTGATTAAAATGCTACTTCAATCTATTACGAAATGATTAACTTGCTACTTCAATCTATGAAAAACTTAATAAAATTCTACTTCAATCTATTACAAAATAATTAAAATGCTACTTCAATCTATTCCAAACGTATTAAAATGCTACTTCAATCTATTACACACTGATAAAAATCCTACTTCAATCTATTACAAACAACTTAAAATGCTACTTTAATCTTTGACAAACTGATAAAAATCCTACTTCAATCTATTACAAACTGATTAAAATTGTACTTCAATCCATGAAAACCTGGTAAAAATGCTATTTCAATCCATGAAAAACTGATTAAAATGCTTATTAAATCTATGACTAACTGATTAAAATGCTACTTCAATCTATGACTAACTGATTAAAATGCTACTTCAATATATTAAAACTGATTAAAATGCTACTTCAATCTATTACAAACTAATTAAAATGCTACTTCAATCTATCACAAATTGCTTAATATGCTACTTCAATCTATTACAAACTGATTAAAATGCTACTTTAATCTTTTACAAACTGATTAAAATGCTACTTCAATCAATGAAAAACCGATTAAAATATTGCTTCAATCTATTTCAAATTAATTAAAATGCTACTTCAATCTATTACAAACTAATTAAAATGCTACTTCAATCTATCACAAATTGCTTAATATGCTACTTCAATCTATTACAAACTGATTAAAATGCTACTTTAATCTTTTACAAACTGATAAACATGCTACTTCAATCAATGAAAAACCGAGTAAAATATTGCTTCAATCTATTTCAAATTAATTAAAATGCTACTTCAATCTATTACAAACTGATTAAAATGCTACTTCAATCTATTACTAACTGATTAAAATGCTACTGCAATCTATTACAAACTGATTAAGATGCTACTTCAATCTATTACTAACTGATAAAAATGCTACATCAATCTATGACAAACTGATTAAAATGCTACTTCAATCTATGACAACCTGATTAAAATGCTACTTTAATCTATTACAAAATGATTACATTGCTACTTCAATCTATGAAAAAGTTAATAAAATACTACTTCAATCTATTACAAACTGATTAAAATGCTACTTCAATCTATTAAACACTGATTAAAATGCTATTAAATCAATTACAAACTAATTAAAATTCTACTTCTATCTATTACAAACTACTACTTCAATCTATTGCAAACTGATTCA
This sequence comes from Euprymna scolopes, assembly GCF_053919585.1. NCBI lineage: Eukaryota > Metazoa > Mollusca > Cephalopoda > Sepiida > Sepiolidae > Euprymna > Euprymna scolopes. The sequence continues at coordinate 120,564,590 of NC_136503.1, read as the reverse complement.
AATGCTACTTCAATCTATTACAAACCGATTAAAATTGTACTTTAATATATTAAAAACTGATTAAAATGCTACTTCAATCTATTACAAACTGATTAAAAGACTACTTTAATCTATGATAAACTGATTAAAATGCTACTTCTATCTATTACAAACTAATTAAAATGCTACTTCGGCCTATGAAAAACTGATAAAAATGCAACTTCAATCTATGAAAAACTGATTACAATGCTACTTCAAACAATGACATACTGATTAAAATGCTGCTTCAATCTATTACAAACTGATTAAAATGCTACTTCAATCTATGAAAAACTGATAAAAATTCTACTTCAATCTATTACAAACAGGTTAAAATGCTACTTCAATATACTACAAACTGATTAAAATTCTACTTCAATCTATTAGAAACTAATTAAAAGGCTACTTACATCTATGAAAAACTGATTACAATCCTAATTCAATCTATAACACTCCGATGAAATGCTACTTCAATCTATTACAAACTGATTAAAATGCTACTCCAATCTATGAAAAACTGATGAAAATGCTACTTCAATCTATCACAAACCATTTAAAATGCTACTTAAATCTATTACAAACTAATTAAAATGCTACTTAAATCTATTACAAACTAATTAAACTACTACATCAGTCTATGAAACCTGATTTAAATGCTACTTCAATCTATTACGAACATATAAAAAGGCTACTTCAATCTATTACACACTGATTAAAATGCTACTTCAATCTATGAAAACCTGATGTAATTGCTACTTCAATATATTACAAGCTGATTAAATGCTGCTTCAATCTATGAAAAACTGATTAAAATGCTAATTCAATCTATGAAAAAATTATTAAAATGCTACTTCAATCTATTACAAACAGATTAAAATGCTACTTCAATCTATTAGAAACTGATTAAAATGCTACTTGAATCTATTGCAAACTGATTAAAATGCTACTTCAAACCATGACAAACTGATTTAAATGCTACTTCAATCCATGAAAAACTGATTAAAATTCTACTTCAATCAATGAAAAACTGACTAAAATTCTACGTCAATCTTTTACAAACGGATTAAAATACTACTTCAATCTATTACAAACGAATTAAAATGCTACTTAAATCTATTACAAACTAATTAAACTAATACTTACGTCTATGAAAAAAATGATTTAAATTATACTTCAATCTATTACAAACTGATAAAAATGCTACTTCAATCTATTACAAACTGATTAAAATGCTACTTTAAACTATGAAAAACTGATTAAAATACTACTTAAATCCATTACTTACTGATTAAAATTCTACTCCAATCTATGAAAAACTTATTAAAATGCTACTTCAATCTATGACTAACTGATTAAAATGCTTCTTCAATCTATGAAAAACTGATTAAAATGCTACTTCAATCTATTACAAACTGATTATAATGCTACTTCAATCAATGACTTACTGATTAAAATTCTACTTCAATCTATGAAAAACTGATTAAAATGCTACTTCAATCTATGACTAAGTGATTTAAATGCTACTTAAAACTATGAAAAACTGATTAAAATGCAACTTCAATCTATGAAACCCTGATTACAATGCTACTTCAAACTATGAAAAACAGATTAAAATGCTACTTGAATCTATTGCAAACAGATTAAAATGCTACTTCAATCTATGAAAAACTGATTAACATGCTACTTCAATCTATTACTAACTGATTAAAAGGCTACTTCAATCTATGACTAACTGATTGAAATGCTACTTCAATATATTACTAACTGATTAAAATGCTACTTCAATCTATAAAAACCTGATTAAAATGCTACTTCAATCCATTACAAACTTAGTAAAATGCTACATCAATCTATGAAAAACTGATTAAAATGCTACTTCAAACTATGAAAAACTGATTAAAATGCTACTTCAATCTATTACAAACTGATTAAAATTCTACTTCAATCTATTACAAACAGATTAAAATGCTACTTCAATCTATTACAAAGTGATAAAAATGCTACTTGAATCTATTGCAAACTGATAAAAATGCTACTTCAATCTATGAAAAACTGATTAAAATGCTACTTCAAACTATGAAAAACTGATTTAAATGCTACTTCAATCTATTACAAACTGATTAAAATGCTACTTCAATCTATGAAAAACTGTAAAAATGCTACTTCAATCTATGAACAACTGATTAAAATGCTACTTCAAACTATGAAAAACTGATTAAAATGCTACTTCAATCTATTACAAACTGATTAAAATGCTACTTCAATCTATGAAAAATTGATTAAAATGCTACTTCAATCTATGAAAAACTGATAAAAATGCTACTTCAATCTATGAAAAACTGATTAAAATGCTACTTCAAACTATGAAAAACTGATGAAAATGTTACTTCAATCTATTACAAACTGATTAAAATGCTACTTCAATCTATTACAAACAGATTAAAATGCTACTTCAATCTATTACAAACTGATTAAAATGCTACTTCAATCTATTACAAACTGATTAAAATGCTACTTCAAACTATGAAAAACTGATTAAAATACTACTTCAATCTATGACTAACTGATTAAAATGCTACTTCAATCTATGAAAAACTGATTAAAATACTACATCAATCTATTAAAAACTTATTAAAATGCTACTTCAATCTTGGACTAACTGGATAAAATGCTAGTTAAAACTATGAAAAACTGATTAAAATGCTACTTCAATCTATTCCAAACTCATTACAATGCTACTACAAACTATTACTTACTGATTAAAATGCTGCTTCAATCTATTACACACTGATTAAAATGCTAATTCAATCTATGAAAAACTGATTAAAATGCTAATTCAATCTATTACTAACTGATTAAAAGGCTACTTCAATCTATGACTAACTGATTAAAATGCTACTTCAATATATTACTAACTGATTAAAATGCTACTTCAATCTATAAAAACCTGATTAAAATGCTACTTCAATCCATTACAAACTTAGTAAAATGCTACTTCAATATATGAAAACCTGATTAAAATGCTACTTCAATCTATGAAAAACTGATTAAAATGCTACTTCAATCTATGTCTAAGTGATTAAAATGCTACTTCAAACTATGAAAAACTGATTAAAATGCTACTTCAATCTATTACAAACTAATTAAAATGCTACTTCAATCCATGACAAACTTATTAAAATCCTACTTTAATCTATGACTTACTGATTAAAATGCTACTTCAATCTATAAAAACCTGATTAAAATGCTACTTCAATCTATAAAAACCTGATTAAAATGCTACTTCAATCCATTACAAACTGAGTAAAATGCTATTTCAATCTAAGAAAAACTGATTAAAATGCTACTTCAATCTATGAAAAACTGATTAAAGTCCTACTTCAATCTAATTAAGAACCTTGATTCGAGTAAAGCTACTGGCCCTGACGGCATTCCAATAATAGTGTTAAAAAAGCTTCAACCAGAACTTGCTCCCATACGTACGAAACTATTTAAGTGCTGCCTTAAGGAGCAGTGCTTTCTGACTCCCTGGAAGACCTCATCAGTTTGCCCTGTATTTAAGAATTCAGGTGATAAGTCATCTCCCTCTCAGTACAGATCAATAAGTCTCCTGTGTGTTATGAGTAAGTTGCTGGAATCCATATTAAATAGAGAAATAGTCAACCACCTCAACAGAAACAACCTTCTTAGTGACACACAATATGGTTTCTGCTCTGCAAGATCTACCGCAGATGTGCTGACGGTTATATCTCACAGGATTAGTGAATCTCTTGACAAAGGCTTCCTTTCTAGGGCAATTGCTCTTGATATATCAAAAGCCTTCCACAATGTATGGCATAAGGGTCTACTTCACCAGATTTCCAGCTATGGTAAAACTGGAAATGTGTTCTGAATCATTAAATCATTTCTCTCCGACAGGTGCATAAGAGTAGTGGTCGATGGACAAAAATCAGAGGCCTGCAGTATTAATGCTGGAATCTCTCAGGGGTCAATCCTGGGCTCAACTCTCTTCCTGATCTACATCAATGACCTCCCTAAATACATACTTAAATCATCTGTTGACATCTATGCTGATAACACGACCATCTACGGCAACACATCAAAGGCTGTAAATGACAAATTTCTCTCTGATTCTCTCTCCTCTGATCTCGAGCGCGTGGTTCAGTGGGGAAGACATGGCTGGTTACCTTTAATGCATCTAAAACCAAACTCCTATCCTTACATCATCAACGCTCTGATCCCCATCTGCCATCAATTGGGATGGATGGCTCTCGTCTGAGAGAGGCCCCGTGTTTTGACAAGCTTCTGGGTTTGACCTTTACTCCTGATCTGAAATGGAACACGTACATCAAGTCTGTTGCCAAGGTCGCTGGAAAGATGGTGGGATCCTTCTACCGCTCCAGCAGATATCTCACTACTGATGCAATTCTCTATCTATATAAAAGCCAAGTACGTCCAAGGATGGAATACTGCTGCCATATATGAGCAGGAGCTGCTAAAAACAGCCTGTCCTGCCTTGACAGAGTACAAAATAGACTTCGTGGCTTGGTGAGGGATGCCCTTTTCTCTACCCTGCAACCACTCTCCTACAGAAGAGACGTTGCGAGCCTATCCTTGTTTTATCGTTATTTCCATGGCAGGTGCTCGTCTGAACTCCAATCTCTGGCCCCCCTCGCCAATCTTTCACGAAAAACAATTGTCTAGCCGAACCCACTTTGAAAAATTTCCCCAATTTCTACTTCACACTATTTAACCCTTATCCCCAAGTGGCCTATTGGCCTTGATAAGTGGTGATGCCTATGTAAATATATATATATATATATATATATATATATATATATATATATATATATATATATATATATATCTCAGGACGAAAATCTTTACCTCGAATATAGAAATGTGTCTAGCAAATGTTTTTCTCTTGTATCTAAAGTGTTTATCAGTTCCAAGCGTCCTTTCCTAAATAATTCAATTAATAATCTCGTTTACTTATACAGGAGATTAGATCTCTATTGTCTGATGCTGTAACCAGCGGCTGGTGTGTAAAACGAATGTTAGCTTACTGCTAATGTCCTGAAGCGCACGTTCTATAGAATGTCGCTGAGGCTGTTCAAATATTTTTTGAAAATCATGGTGCTTAATTTTTTTGGTGTGTTTTTGTAATCCCCACTCACTGGCCTTGTGTCATATCTTCCCAAAGTTGAAAGGACATAAAAGAAAACAAAAAAAAAAACAACGTAAAACTATATTTTATTCGGTAGCTTTTTGTTTCACTCTTTCAAAAACTATATAAGCAAAGTTTTACTTACGCCAGAGTCCGAATGAGATCCCTCATGATAATCATAACAGTTTCCTTTTCCTTGGCCGAATTTTCTTGCGTTTTCCTTCCCGGCCTGTTATTATTATTACTGTTGTTGTTACTGTTGCAGGTGCTTTTGCTGGCCAGAGATTTTTGCTGTTTCCATTTCACGTGGTTTGGCTCACCGAAAAGAGTCTCGTCGACTTGCGAATGGTCACTTACTGTTCGGTATTGTCGATGACGTCGATTTCGTAACGAACTCGAAGAACTGCTCACACGCGTCTGTGTACTAGCCGGCTGATAGAAACACCAAGAAAAAACACATTTAGGAAGATGTTGACAACACACACACACACACACACACACACACACACACACACACACACACACACACACACACATATTTCTGTGGAAATACATTTTATTTCCTTATAATATATACTAATCCTTATTTCAGAAGCTCAATGTAATTACAGAGCAATATAGTGAATAAATGACAAAAGACTATATTCTAAAATTCATGATGTTGACCATATTATAATTCATTCCTTTAATTCAGTTGACATTTACAATTCTTTACAGTATCTGTTTCGAAGCGCAAAATCAATCACTAAATTATTATATCAATCAATGAATCTATTTTTTCCTCAACTCATCAGAAGAAATAACAACAATAAAAAGGAAATAAAGTGCGTTTTGACATTATTAAAATCCGAAAATTGGAAGAGAAGCTGTAAATACCATATAATATGTTTCCATTACGCCATTTTGAATTTTAGGAATAAAATCTCTAAACCCATCTATTCGTACTAACATGTTCTATTAATTTATGAATATTCTGCCAAAATTTTCTATTTAATCATTAGTAAATTTATGAATTCTAATTACTGTGGGCATAGGTGTGAAAATAACATCGATAATTATAAACTATTACACATGTTTGTATATACGAAACTAAGCTAAAACAACAGTTTACAATTAACGGTTCTATTAAATTATTTACTAATTTGAATTTGAAACCATGCATAAGTTTCCTTAACTGTAATAATCAAGTTTATTACTATTCCAATTATAATTCTTAGTATTAGTTAATTTTAAACCTGTAATTACGTTTGGTTGAGATTTATAATTTCGCTAAATACTCATTTGTTTACCTTAAGCGTAAAAATAACTTGAAGTAAAATTAGATTTCACTTAAATCATTTACCTAAAATTAAAAGAACATATTATTCTGAGATTAGGAAACACTGAAACCTACCCAGCCAGCCTGAATGATCGGCCCATCATCGGCCCATTATAGTGTTTGTCGGCTGATCGTCGGTTATGTAATGGACCGATGGGCCGATCATTCAGGCTGGCTGGGTAATTACTAGGGAATTAGGATCTATTCAATGTTAAACTAAAATTATACTTAACTAAGTAACTAGTTCAAAAAAATTTTATTAATGCTAGATTGTCGAATATTAAATTAGTAAAAGTATGTGAAATGTGGAGTTTGAAATATTACTTTGAAAATAATTTATTATAATATTGATACAAAATATTAATAAATATATAAAAAAATATAAAGTAAATATTAGAACTAATTAATTTATAATTAGATATTAAGCAGAAATGAATTATAAGTTAATGAATTATGACTATCGATTGAAATAGTTTATTACTAACATTTTATATTAAACGTATTAGTTAATTTATTTATAATGTACACTTAATTAATCATTGAATAATATTAAGTGAACGACATTAGAACTGTATAAACATTACTTATTAGAGGGATATTGGTGGAAATGGGTCATGTATGATAAAAGAATGAATGTTAAAAAGTAAGTTAATATATCGATCAATTTGTTCTAAGGGAGGTAAATCTGTTATACTTTAAATTGAATTAATCTTAACTTTTTACGCTTAGTTAAACAATTGAGTATTTAGCGAAATTATAAATCCCAACCAAACGTAATTATGGGTTTAAAATAAACTAATACTAAGAATTATAATTGAAATAGTAATAAACTTGATTATTACAGTTAAGTGAACTTAATTATGTATGGTTTCAAATTCAAATATAAATTTCAAATTCAATTTCCTATACAGACTGCGATACCAAAAACAGTTCCGATTTTTTCGATTCTCGATTTCGATAGCGATTAATAATCCCAGTATATATATATATATATATATATATATATATATATATATATATTATAAAAGGGCTGTATTTCTTTCCTGCCTGTCTATTTCATAGTTTGATCACATAGTCATATAAAACGTCATAGCAGATTATATATATTACATATGTGCAGTATATGTAACATATAACACCATAGCAGACACATATGACATTATAGAGAATGACGTTTGTGGGAACATGCCAACCGGATGCTAACGTCTCCAGCATAAAAGACAAAATAAAAAATCTTCGTTTGCACATGGCTCCACGCATCGCTTCCGTTTGGAAAAAGAAAAATAAGAAACCATAAAAAGAATTATGAACCAATGGCAGAGCTCCCCGCCGAAAATAAAGGCCTAAATTATCACAGCCGCTGGGAGCCGGTTTACGACTATAAAAGGAGGGGACCAGAAAGAAAAGGAGGAGAGATTCGCCTAGCTGCGTCAGTGAACGCACGGACAGTCTTCCACCCGACCTAAAGAAATGAAGAAGAAAAAGAAAAGAAAAGGAGATTCGCCCAGCTGCGTCAGTGAACGCACAGACATTCTTCCACCCGACCTTAAGAGATGAAGAAGAAGAAGAAGAAGAAGTTCCGCTCTCACGTTATGAGCCAAGACGCCTTCAATTCTAACAATGCCTATCTTACACAAACCAAAAAAGAAAAAGAAGAAAAACACAGGAGGCAAAAACGCCGCGCCGCGCCGCTAGGTTGATAAATGTAGTCGTCGCTCTCCAGTTAAAAGCCTGACACATATCACCGAAGTAGCACGACTGTCCGCCACTTACCACCCCCCGTCGTCTGAAAAGATAAGTACGCTTTGTTTAATTATAATACCCTACAAAAGTCACTCCTGATCAATGCATACACAAGCTGGACTACCACTCTCAATTTTCCTACAACAATTATTTCTCCTCCCACGCGCGGACATGTTATGACTAAAATGTTCATTCCTTTCAACAGAAAATAAACGACCTTTATCTTATCCATTAACTGAGCCTTTGTTTCCTTCAATTCCTCATTCGTTTCATTATTCTTTTGTAACGGGATTGGGGTATATATATATCCTAGTCCCCTACAAATATGGTGACCCCGCCCCTTTATTTAAATGAGATGGATGAGGTTGAACGAAGCATGCATACACACCTACAAACATTCTAGGAACACTTTACCTCTTCTAAATAAAACTATCCAAAAAAACAAAAAACAAAAAAAAAAAAACTCCTCAACCTCCAAAAAAAAAAAAAAAAAAAAAAAAAAAACCTCTGAGCCATAAATGGCGAACCAACCAACGAACCAACCAACAAACCAACGAACCAACCAACAAACCAACCCAACGAACCAACCCACCAACGAACCAACCAACGAACAAACCAACAAACCCACCAACCCACCAACGAACCAACCAACCAACCAACCAACCAACCAACAAACCAACGAACCAACCAACCAACGAACCAACCAACCAACCAACCAACCAATCCACCAAAATCCTCTCGGGCACTCTCGGAATAGCTCCGCTATTTCGGGTGGCGATGTGTGTGGGAACATGCCAACCGGATGCTAACGTCTCCAGCATAAAAGACAAAATAAAAAATCTTCGTTTGCACATGGCTCCACGCATCGCTTCCGTTTGGAAAAAGAAAAATAAGAAACCATAAAAAGAATTATGAACCAATGGCAGAGCTCCCCGCCGAAAATAAAGGCCTAAATTATCACAGCCGCTGGGAGCCGGTTTACGACTATAAAAGGAGGGGACCAGAAAGAAAAGGAGGAGAGATTCGCCTAGCTGCGTCAGTGAACGCACGGACAGTCTTCCACCCGACCTAAAGAAATGAAGAAGAAAAAGAAAAGAAAAGGAGATTCGCCCAGCTGCGTCAGTGAACGCACAGACATTCTTCCACCCGACCTTAAGAGATGAAGAAGAAGAAGAAGAAGAAGTTCCGCTCTCACGTTATGAGCCAAGACGCCTTCAATTCTAACAATGCCTATCTTACACAAACCAAAAAAGAAAAAGAAGAAAAACACAGGAGGCAAAAACGCCGCGCCGCGCCGCTAGGTTGATAAATGTAGTCGTCGCTCTCCAGTTAAAAGCCTGACACATATCACCGAAGTAGCACGACTGTCCGCCACTTACCACCCCCCGTCGTCTGAAAAGATAAGTACGCTTTGTTTAATTATAATACCCTACAAAAGTCACTCCTGATCAATGCATACACAAGCTGGACTACCACTCTCAATTTTCCTACAACAATTATTTCTCCTCCCACGCGCGGACATGTTATGACTAAAATGTTCATTCCTTTCAACAGAAAATAAACGACCTTTATCTTATCCATTAACTGAGCCTTTGTTTCCTTCAATTCCTCATTCGTTTCATTATTCTCTTGTAACAGGATTGGGGTATTTATATATATCCTAGTCTCCTACACGTTATATATTATGACGTTATACATGGCGTCACATATGACGTCATAGTAAAAATGAATTTTTTAAAAAGCGGTCTCATTTTATGTTTACTTTATATAGGAAAGTGATTCCCCAACGCTAAAATGTTAAATTTTAATTATTTAAAAAATCCTTCTTTAAAGGCTATTGAATCGTATTAGCCCAAAAAGTAGATTCTGATTTCTTTTTAGAAGGTAAACTACGCTGGATTGAGTCGTAAAAAAATAAAAAAAATGATCAAGTTTTTTTTTTCAATAGTGTAATGAAAAATAAAGACCTTTTAAGATATTAGAAAGGTTATATTCAACATAAAATTCAGCAGGTACAACAACATGGTCGGTAACGAACGACTAAGCTGGGAAAAGGCGCCAATATCGTTCTATTTGTAAACATCTGGTGCGCATGCGCACTAGCGCTCTAAACTCACAACACTCTCCACCACATTTTATTTATATTTCGGGTTGCAGGTGATCTTCCTTCCCCTTTTTGTAGCTTCTGGAAGAAATTTGAAAACGCCCTTCTTCGAGTCAGACTGTTGCTGCTGCTCTTCTATTTCTAAATACTTTGTTTTGTCGACTGAAGAGAAAGCCTCTCCATTTGGTGAGGTATTATTCTTTGGGGTTTCCTATTGATCAATCAACTCTGGTTCGCGGATGTTTGATGGAGTAGTAGAATCTGGTGATGTACCATGGTCAGGGGAGACATGAGATTTCAAGTTTGTAGAGGAGGGGTCAGTGACAGGAGTGGGGGCTACGTCTTTTGTTGAGACTGTTGACTGACGGCCGTCAGGGAAACGAATTCTGGCAAAGTTGGGAGTTGCAGATATTATATCTACTGGTTCCACTAGGGGATCTGACTTGTGTTGGCGGACAAACTTCATAAGGAGGGCCGGTCCTCCTTGCAGCCACTCGGGTAAGGTATATCCGGTGCCCGACCTTCTGGAAAAGTTAAACATTCTCTCGTGTGGGGTTGAGTTAGTTGCTGTACAAAGTAGCGATCGAATAGAGTGCAAAGCTATGTCGAGTACTTCATGCCAGTGACGTTCGTCCAATTGCCTGGTTTTGAGTGCAAGTTTGATCGTTTTCCAGATTATGCCATTTACTCTCTCGCATTGTCCATTGCCGATTGGATGGTATGGAGTTCAGTGGGTAATCACAACTCCATGTTGCCAGAGAAACTCTTTTAGTTCACATGAAATAAACTGACTTCCTCGATCACTATGGATGGAATCTGGGCAGCCAAAAAAGGTAAATAAATTCTGGAGACAATTTATAACAGTTTTTGTTGATATGTCCTGACATGGATAGACAAAAGGATAGCGTGAATATTCATCTACAATCACGAGTAGGTATTTGAGATTATTCGTAGATGGTTTCGGTCCCATGAAATCTATTGAAAGACGTTCAAAGGGGGATCGGGAATGGATTAATCGACCTGATGGAGGTTTGAAGAACCTTGGTTTTAGTTCAGCACATATTTGACATTCAGCGCAGGTGCGCTTAGCATCTTCCATGGAGAATGGTAGATTCTTCTGCCTCACAAAGTGATAGAGTCTCGCTACTCCAGGATGACAAAGTGCTGCGTGCAGGTCCTTTAGTGATAATGAGCGCGAAGCAGAGCATGATCGAGAAAGGGTATCTGCAGAGTTATTAAGAGAACCTGGTTTATATACTATCTCATAAGAATAGTTTGAAAGTTCAAGTCTCCACCGAAGCAGCTTATCGTTTTTAATATGATTTGGTGTCTGCGTGTTGAACATAAATGATGCAGCCTGTTGGTCAGTAATAATGGTAAAGTGTCGACCGAGTAAGAGGTCACGCCATTTACGCACAGATTCTACAATGGCTGCCGATTCACGTTCCACTGCTGAATGTCGACGCTCTGACTGCGTTAGGGTTCTGGAAAAATATGCTACTGGACGTCCATTCTGGGAAAGGCAGGCTGCTAATGCTGTCGCAGATGCATCAGTTTCTATCGTAAAACGAACTTCATCCTCAATGGCTGCAACCGAAGCCTTGCAAATTTCACCTTTCATGGCTTGAAATTGATTTTTTAGTTTCTCAGTGATAGGAAAGGACGTAATGTTTAATTAAGGTGAAATCCGATCTGAGAAATTCTCTATCCATGGTGAATAGTATGAGAAGAGACCTAGAGCCCGCCTGAGTGACTTACTGCAGTTCGGAATCGGTAATTCTTTTAGTGGTGTAAGTCTGTCTGGATCAGGACTGATTGTTCCATTTTCCAATAAGTGCCCTAGAAACTTTAGTTTGGTTATACCATATTCACATTTTACAGGGTTTAGTTGCAAGTTAAGACGGTTGATAACCTTTCTAAAAGCTTCCATATCTTCGTTTAATTCTTTATTAGTTTTTCCTCCGATGACAATGTCATCAATGTAGGCAAATGTACCTTGTAGTTCATGTTCTTGAATCAGATTATGCATAATACGTTGAAACACAGCTACTGAGTTCGTTAGCCCAAAAGGTAACCTAGAAAACTCGTATAGTCCTCCGTCAGCTTCAAATGCTGTGTAAATTCTCTCGTCTCTGCGTATAGGGCATTGATAATATGCAGACTTCAGGTCCAACTTATTGAACATTTTGTACTGTGATAGTTGGCGTATGATATTCGAAATTTTGGGAAGCGGAAAATAAACCGATTTATAGTTGCAGAATAGTCAACGACCATGCGACGCTTATGTCTTTCATTTCTAGTTACTAGTACTTGGGCTCTCCATGGGGAATTCGATTTGATTATGATACCTTCTTTTAATAATTTTTGTATCTCATTCCGGATAAATTCGCAGTCCGATGCTGAGTAGTTTCTGCTTTTTGTTGCGATGGGTTTACAATTCTTTGCTAAATTAGCAAAAAGAGACGGTAGCTCGATTTTCATCTGAGTGGCGTTACAAATCTGTAAAGATGGTATCTTTCCGTTATAACGGAATTCCACCCGGTTATGCAATTGCATGAACTCTTGTCCTAGTATAATTGGAGCACACAAGTTGGGAAGGATAGATAGACGCATATTAGTGTAAATTTGTCCATTAACAGCGATGGACGCAACACAGTGTCCTAAGGTTTTGCTCGTGAGATTCGAGGAAGCCATGCTTACCGTATCATTAGAAGGTAATATACTAAAGCCGAGTGATCTCACGATGTTCATTCGTATAAAGTTATGAGTGCTTCCACTGTCTACCATAGCTTTTAAACAGGTACTATTAATTGTTGCATTTACTACAGAATATTGTGTGCATGGAGTGCATTGGGATGACGCAGTGAGGGCAATATATGCAGAACTAGTCCTGGTATTATAAGTTGTTTGTTTTATTTTAGATCGGCAAACTTTAGAGAAGTGGCCCCTCTTTCCGCATTTAAGGCAGTCAGCATTCCGAGCTGGGCAAATATTTCGAGAATGATTTTCTCGTCCACAGAATTGGCATCTGGCGAAGTGAGTCGCCTGATTATTTCTGGAAACAGCAGCACATCCATTAGTTAGTTCCAAACTAGAGTTATTTTCAGATTCATCTGCATGAATAGATGCCTTTGCTACAATTGATGTGTCATAAGCTGCTGCATTATGTTGGGCCATTTCTAGACTTCGTGCAGTTGCTACGGCATGATCTAGGTTAATTTCAAAACTTTCAAGTAATCTCTGCCTAATAGTTGAGGAAGTGAGACCTGTGATAAATGCGTCACGTATCGCTAGCTCCGCATGTTGAGAGGCAGTAACATCTTCAAATTTACAATCCTTAGAAAGATTCTTTAGTTTTAGGAGCAACTGATCAATAGATTCACCTTGATTTTATTTCCTAGTGGCGAGAAGGTGACGAGCAAACACAGAATTTACCGGTTTTACATAGGTTGCTTGAAGGATGCTAATAGCCCTCTCGAATGTTGAACAGTGAGATATAAGAGAATAGACCTTCGGTGAGATGAAATTAATGAGAATACTTAACTTATTCGGAGGATTTTGAGGATGAGCGACTGTGAGAGAGTCAATGCAGTTGATGAGGGTACGATTCACGTTCCACTGCTGATTCCATTCGTCAGTGGTTGTATCTTTTTTTTTTTTTTTTTTTACATAGTCATCACCACATTATCAAGGCCAAGAGGCCATTCAAGGATAAGGGTTAAAGAGTGTACATTAGAAATTGGACAATATAGTAATCATTAGTAATGAAAATTTGGTAAATTTGGTAACTTATATGGAACGGCTCATCAAGAACTTGTTTACGTTGGACTTGAAGAAAACCATATTGTAGTCAGCTAGAAAGCAGGAAAACGAAAGTCAATTCCACAGGCGTACAGTTCTAAGAATGAAGCTTTGTTCATGGAATCTACGTTTAGGTTTAGGCACAGATAAAGAGTGGGGGGAATTATTGATAGTGTTTTCAGCTAGATGAGTGTTTCTTGTGAACGTTTGGCGAGGGGGGACCATAGATTGAAGCTTAGTCGAACACTTTCCATGAAAATAACGATACATCAGAGACAAACTCAAAACATCTCTTCTGTGAGATAGAGGTTGCAGGGAAGAGAAAAGGACATCTCCTACGAGGCTAGAAAGTTTATTTTGAACTCTATCAAGGCAGGACAAGTCCTTTCTAGCAGCTCCTGCCGAGATGTGGCAGCAGTACTCCATCCTTGGATGTACCTGGCTCTTATATAGACAGAGAATTGCATCAACAGTGAGGTATCTACTGGATCAATAGAAGGATCCCAACATTTTTCCAGCGGCCTTGGTAACAACTTTGATGTACATGTTCCAGTTAAGATCAGGAGTAAAGGTCAAGCCCATGAGGGACTCCAGCATTAATACTGTGAGCTTCTGATTTTTGCCAATCAACTACTACTCTTATGAACCTATCAGAAAGAAATGATTTAATAATTGATAAGACATTGCCAGCTATACTATAGCTGGAGATCTTGTGAAGTAAACCTTTATGCCATACTATATCAAAGGCCTTTGATATGTCAAGAGCAATTGCCCTAGAAAGGATGCCTCCGTCGAGAGATTCGCTAATCCTATGAGATATAACTGTAAGCACATCTGCTGTAGATCTAGCAGAACGGAAACCATATTGTGTGTCACTAAGAAGATTATTTTTGCTGAGATGGTTGATTACTTCTGTATTTAACACAGATTCCAGCAACTTACTCATGACGCACACTTATTGGCCTGTACTGAGAGGGGGATAAGCGATCACTTGAATTCTCAAATACAGGGTATAATGATTAGATTTTCTAAGGTGATGGGAAGCTATTCTCCTTAAGACAACGTTTAAACAATTTTGTAATTTTGCTAGTTCTAGTTGAAGTCTTTTGAGTACTATAATTGCAATACCATCAGGGCCGGTTGCTTTACTGGAATCAAGTTTTTTGATTAGCTTGGCAACATTACAAACAGATATACGTACATCACATAGTGTGTTTTCTGATACAGGAGGAAATATTGGGAGTTGCGGCCTTGGTCACAAAGGGTAGAATTAGCTGCAAAGTTCTTGGTAAAGAGTTTGGCTTTGTCTGACGCTAACGAGATTACATCAGGTCCATTGATGATAGTTGGGATAGAGCACACGCTTCTGTTCAGGATTCTGTTTGCTATTTGCCAAAACTGGAGGGAACCAAGCCGCTGCTCAGCTACTTTGGACTTGACGGACTGAGCATACAACTCTCTTGCGTTCTTTCTTACTTTCTTACAATGGTTGCTGGCAGTCCTGAAAGCAGCTTTAATCTCCATACATCTATTACGTTGGAAGCAACACATTCTGGAGAGAACCATTGCTGGCTGTTACGTTTTTTCTGGGACTTTTTCGAGGGTATGAAACGGTCTCTACCTACAATTAACCATTCTGTCAGGTCTGATATTATAGAGGACACATCCTTTTTAAATATGGAACGCAGAAGTAGATCTGATATAAATGCATGGAAACTATCCCAGTTAGCCATAGTGTATCGATATACTGTACGATGGAAAGGTACATCTAAGGACTTACTAAATTTCATTTGTATCTTAATTGATACAACAGAGTGGTCGGAAGATCCAAGAGGCGACAGAACAGAAACTGAACATAGTTCAGGGCAAGTTGTGAGAAAAAGGTCTAGGAAACTCGCATACTCGCCGTCAGTGTCGGACATACTGCTGGGTTTGTGAACAATCTGAGTTAGTTCATAAGCAATGGAGAAATCATGACAGAACCTCCCCTCATCATCGGTCTTTTTGGAGTGGGTCAACCATTCCACATTGTGAACATTTAAGTCTCCACATACGTGAATGTTAGCTGAAGGATAAGCAGATAGGACGTGGTCAATTTTCTCAGATATACTTTTAAATATAGTAACTCTGCCGTTATGGGGGCGATAGAGAGCAAATGTAAACGCAGTAGTTTGAGCAAGTGCAACCCGGAAGCACATATAGGATAAGTTAGGATCTTTTCGGGAGATATCCCTACCATATGGAAAGCCCATGGCGATCTTGGGGGTCAGATTTGGAAGTTCAGTTAGAGTATCCTTGAATTACGAACTCATCTAGGGAAATAGTCTGTCCAATTCCAGTTTCGCTTAGAAATAAAGAGTCTGATTTAGTCTCCTGTAATTGAGTTTTAACCTCTGGATGGTTAGAATGTAGACCCCTTATGTTGGAGAAGAAGACATGGTAGTGGGGGTCTACGTTGGAATTTGGAGACCCGGGTTTAATCGTGTATTTTCTCTTGAAACTTGTCATGATAGAGTTTTGGAATTTGTTGACTAGGTCGTCAGATTTGCTTAGAGCAGCACAAAGAGCAGAAACTAAGAGAGAAAAAGAAACAAAGAATTTGTTTCTTTTTTGTAGATCATGATAAGGTAAAGCCATAACAATTACCCACTAATATGGCATCGAGAGGTCCCACCAGAAGCTACTGCACTGTCCAGAATCCATTCACCAAATGGCAATACAGCAGCCCCAGTACTTTGCACCTGCTGATAGAACAGCCTCCTTAGTGGTTTATCCAAGGTTCGGGTCCCTGACTATCAGGCGGATAACGTCAGGCCAGATAAAATGTATACCTACCTCCAGCACCCTTACTAGTGACATGGTTACAAGGAGAGACATAGAAACACATCTCTAACGTTCATGCAAAATATTGCTAACCTAGAATACAGCTTTTTCTTCTCATTTGTCAGAAAAATCACTCATTAAAAAATGAGGACTGAGGGACAAATAAAGAGAAGCGAGAGTAACAGGAGCTGCCGATAACGCATCCACAATGCGTTCTCTACTCTCCTTTAAAAAAAAAAATATTAAGCATTGTACTTATATTTTATATTTATACTAGCAAAGATACCCGTGCTTCGCACGGAGCTTTGTTGCGCACTCGGGTACCAAAATCTGTGGGCACCTTTCCAGTAAGTTGATGTTGTAAGAGCAACGATTGCATAAGGTGATTAACATTTTAACTACCTCTTGTAGTGACTGAAATTCAATCAGGAACTTCACAAAACATTTTCATCAAAAAGGAAGGTTACTTGATGTTACATAGTAAATTTTTCATTGAAGTAATTTTCAACTCTTACTTAAATTTTATCTTGCACATTCAATACTAAAAACTTACCACAATCAGATCATGTCAGTTTTTCCTCATATCCATTTCTCGAACTTTTCACTGAAGAGCCTCAGGGTAAACTACATTTCTGCTGCTTTGATTTGGAGCCAGAATGTAGAGTTTTTCTGAACTTCCTGTCCGGCTGATGGAGACGTAGAACATACCGTGACTGAAGCAGTCTGATGTCAAGTCTACGCCAATGGTGTTAAATGTCTGACCTTGACTTTTGTTTATGCTCATTGCAAAACACACCTTCACAGGAAATTGGAGTCTCCGGAATTTAAATGGAAGTTCTGAGTCCGATGGAACTAAGGGGATCCTTGGCAGTAGAACGGTTTCGCCTTTGTAGGGACCACAGGAAATGGTGGCCTCAAGTACATTGGTATGCAATCTGGTGATAACACATCTGGTTCCGTTTGTTGTTTTTGGCGGTTCCAAGGATCGAAGAATCATGATTGGCGATCCAATTTTGAGATTTAAAATGTGTGGAGGCATTCCAGATATCTCCAAAGAGGTTAAAAACTCCACAGGGTAGTGAACAGCTTCATATTCATTAGTAGCCGAATCAACTGACTTGTATTGCTTTGTGTCTCCTGGAAATTCATCCATTATTGAATTGTTCAAATGATTCACATTGCTGTTTAATGGCGAAATAATAGCCCTCTCAGCAAGCCAATCCGGTGATTTTCCATTGTTTTGCAGGTTTGGGTACACTTTGTCTTTCAGTTGCTTCTGATTACCGACACATTTACCAAGCGCAGTTGGAATCTTAATTGTGTCAGGTGAAGAAGTGATAGGAAACTGACCATTACCGATTTGGAGAAGCAATTTTGAGAAGTCTGCTGCAGCTGTGTTATCAGAGATATAGGCTCTCATATTAGTAGTCAGTCTCTTCACTATAACGTGCCTCCAGAGATAGGATTGTTTCAAACTTGCATTGACAATCTTAGCCCTTGTGCCATTTTTAACCACTGGGAGGATTTGACGGAAATCACCGCAAAATAAGGTTGGAATGCCACCCATGGGATTCTTGTTTCCTGTGATGTCTTGCAGTGTTCGGTCAATTGCTTCATAAGCACTCTTGTGCGTCATTGGGGCTTCGTCTACAATGATTGCAGAGGTGTCTCTAATTACATTTTCCAGGGCTGAGTTACCAGTAATTTTGCAAACTGGCTGATCCATTCGATGAGTATCCAAGGGTACTTTAAAAGTGCTGTGAAGAGTGCGGCCACCTTGTAGTAGAGTAGCAGCAATGCCACTGGATGCTGTTGCAAGCACAATCTTTCTCATGGATCTAATCTTTGCAAGGATCAAATTGATTACAAAAGTCTTGCCCGTACCACCTGGAGCATCAAGAAACATCATGTTTTTGTTCATTTCACCTTGTGCTTCCAACATTGCCATGAATGAATTGTAAACTTCTCTTTGAGAATCGGTCAGTTTTTCTTGCATATTTTCTGCTTGTAGGGAAAGTTCTTCAAGATTATAAGTAACTTCACGTTGATACTCTCTCGCGAGTCTTTCATCTCTCCCTTGTGTTGGTGCAGGTTATCCATAGCTTGCCAATGGTTGACCGCACATAAGGAGAACTTTTTCTTCAATTAGACAAAGAGTTTTATTGTAGATGTCCTCATTAAAATCTGCTTCTGGATTGTTAACTTCTTGCCTGTATCTGTGAAGAATGTCTTCAGATATTACATCACGAAAAGCCATCCAGATCTCAAGAGGATTTCTTGGCTCACAGGCTGTTAAAATTATCACAAATAGGCTTCGCAAATTTGAAGGTGATTGAGTGGCACTTGCCTCTCCTACTGCTTGATGCAAGTGATGGTCATTTTCTAGAAGGCCTCGAGCAAGGCACGCTGCTCTGTATGTTTCAAACACCTGACCATTGTATGCTCGCAAATTTTGAAATGAAGTTGGACCAGCAACCTCATTGAGCAACAGGCGTAAGAAATAACACTCCCCTGCTTTTGGACTAATCGTGTAGATTCTCCCAATGCATGGTGCCTTCCATACATCATCATTTTCAGTACCTTCAACTTGTACCCCACGCATTCTTCTCATCCATTTCTTTGTCGATTTGTTCCAAGTGTAAAACTCAGGGACTTCTACGTATTTGAGACCCCTTGCAAAGTCATCCTCATGGCAGAGTTGAAAAAATGCTGTCAAAGTTGTGGCAGGCGGTGGACCTTGGGCTCGTTCCAGAGCAGTATCAGCTGGGAACATGACACGCTGCCCATTTTCAAGATGAACAGAAAGTTGCACAATTGGGGGGAAATGTTCATGGATGGGATGTTCCAATATCCTCCAGGCCGCCTCTGAACTGCCGACATACCTTGCATTCTGGAACTGCTGGATCTCATCCACAATGTGACTTTGTACTTGGCCTTGTTGGTTAGCTGCTCCATCAGTTCTTTGTAGTTCAAACACTGCTTGATCACATCCTTTATTCACGTATTTGAGGACATATTTGATGCTTTGGATCGAGCTGCAAATTTCTACGTTAATGTGAGCGTTGAACTGCTGAAGGAGGACCTTGTTGTACGGAACAATCCACTGGTTTGTTATTTCTTGATTAACATACCGACCATTTCTCTTCATCCTTATTGTACCAGTCTGGCCTCCATCTTCTGGTTTTCTTCGCCTGTACTTGGGGTAAGAGTCTTGGCCTTGTTCGGTACACTGAAGAAATTCTTTTGGGTATTTTTTGGAACATTTGTTGTCAATCATAAATGGACAATTTGGATTAAATGGTCCACAAGGTCCATGCACCATATGTGCCATCACTTTAGCATGAAGATCAGGATCTTCCTCTTTGTCAGGGATCTCTGCAGATATGCAGAGATCCATTTTTTCTGGTAGAAGTTTGTCCTCTGGGGCCTGCCAGGTGAGGATGTGTGCATGCGGCAGTCCTCTTTTTTGATATTCAATACTGTACAGGAAAGCCCTCAACCTGCCAAATCCTCCCTTTTTAATAAATTCAAGTAACTTTTTTAGCTTCTGCCTGAAAACCCTGGCAACAATATCTGGACGATCCTGAGGGTCTTGCCCTTGAAGACAATTTTCTGTAATTTCTGTCCACTTTGGATTTGTTGTGAACGTGATGAAGAGGTCGGCTCGGCCCATTCGCCGAACATATGCCATGGCATCACTTTGACGCTCAAACATGTATCGAGGGCCTCCTGTATAAGTTGCCGGAAGTACAACTCGTTGACTAAACTGTTCTGGATTCCCATCCTCCCTAAGAATTGAATCTCTCAAGTTGCTATAATTGTCAGCTCTCAGGGTCTGTTGCTCACGCCTCAGGAACTGTAAACGTTCTGTTTCAATCTTGCAGTACACATCCACCAGCCATTGTTGAAATAGCCTTCGGTACCAGAGAAAATAGTTTTCAGGCCGAGTCATTAAATGGTACGAATAAAATTGCTGTTGGGTAACTTTTCGCCCATTGGATGCCTTCATGTAGATGTTGTAAGATGGAGAACCATAGGGGTACATTAACGGGTACATTAAAGTATCGTAGAGGGGATGTAGTTCGGAGATCCATTTTAATCTATCATTTCTAAAACGCAAGACAATATCCCGGTTAGCTGTTGGTTCATTCTCCATTAATATTACAATCTCATACGTTGTTGTTGGAGCATTGAATCGCCGTGGATGCTCTTCTTGCGGCCTTCGGCCTTCCCTTATGACAACTTTATGTTCTACCAAGTGTTCTTCTTCAATCCTCTCCTTTGTTGTTTTCAGCTGACAAATGAAGCTGTTGTTCTCATGTAAAAATTCAGTCAGACTTTGGAGAATGTCTCTATTGAGTCTACTGTCACGTCCCCGATTATGTAGTTCCTCTTCCAGACTATCCAAGAAGTAGACTTGAATAAACTTTGCTGTTTCATCTTCAGGTGGTAAAAGACTCCCAATCTGGTGGCAAACCTGGCCTCGAATTCTAAAAGAAGGATTCCACCCATGTACTGCCGCAATTTTGTGACCAAATGATGTCATTGCAAAACAATTGTTATAACTGCGTAGATTTTGCAGAAAATCTTTAGAGATGGGACCATTGCCGGAGAGCAAATCTTGAAGCAACTGAGGCAGTAGTGGAAAGCTATCAAGCACAACTTTGCCAGAAGAACAACAACAACCAGGGGTTTCTCCTTTAAATTTTACAGCTGAGCAATGTTGACATACTTTGTCCATTTTTCCTATATCAGCTGTAGTGAGAGAGTCATTTTTGTTGTAGAGCAATCCTTTTCTATTGCAGTGTTCTATTTCATGGTGTCTCAAAGCAGTCATTCGTTGTCTAGCTGCCTCGTTTTCTGTCAGTTGCTGGGGCAAAGTCATACTCTCTCTCCATGCAGCCTCTCGTTGTTGCCCTTGGTATAGGCGAAAGCTTCATTGGGTTTCCGATTCATTCTGATGTCGTTGAGCCACTCTCAACTGACCTTGTGTACGTCTACTTACCTCATATAATTCATTCGATCGTAATATTGCTTCTCTTTCCAGTGCATATCTTTGCCTTTCTTGAATTTCATCTTGTGATGAATTTAACCGCCTTACAGCATGTCTAGTTCTGTCAGCTTCACGTTGGGTTTCTCTTTCCAAATCTGACAGTATTGCTCTCCTTTCTCTTTGACGTATCCTGTTAAGTTCTAGACGTCTTTCTCTATCTGAATTGTTTTCATTGGAGCGAATTGCAGCAACTCTTAGTCTATTAGCTTCCAATCTTTCCATTCTTTCTTCCTCACTTTCGTTTCTACTTCGTTTGGGTGGCATAATTTCGGTTTTAAACGGAATTGTTTAACGATATTAATGATTGTAAATTAATTAAGCGAAATTAAGGAAATGTATATTAACTGAAATGGACGAACTATAAATAATATTTCTGAATAGTACAATTATAAACAATTATATTGTACCTATTTACTATGCCTCCCCACGGGACAGAGTTAGACACCAGGGTCGTTTTTTAACGTGGAGAAAAGGTACAAAAATAAAAATTGTCTCAGTCGTGAAGGATTTCTCCTCCACCGAAAGAGAACAAGAAAATGAAGTGCCGCATCTGAAGAACAGATACTACACTTTGATCTTGACCAAAAGGAATGAATAAAAGCGACCTACGTGTGACTCATTACTTCCGGGTGTAAACGTCACAGTCTAAAAGTAATAATTAAAAAAAAAAAGTAAATGTAAAATAAATGTAATACCAACTTAGGTTAACTAAGTAAACAGTACAATTAAAACAGTTCTATTAAAACAAATAATTACTAAGATCTAGGTAATTGTTAGTCTCATTGTTATGGTTTTAAAGAAAAAAAATGTGTAAAAAAAGTTCTGCTTTTGTGAGTACGTGTATTTCTTTTAAATTACATAACCTTTTTATTTTATTATTTATATCTCTTTTAAATTTATATATTTTGTTAGTAAACTGGAAGAAATTCAGTTGAATAAAACCTTGTTCGTGTTCTTTACGTTAAACTCATATTTTTATAAAAGGTTCATCCGGTTTAAAGAAAGCACTAAGTTTAAATAAGACTGGAAATAACTAATTCAATATATAAATAGAAAAATGAAATAAATATAAGCTTTAAGTCTTAAGATAGTAATAATCAAAATGTAATAAATTATTTGTAGTTCAAATCTATGATAAGACAGGCTTTCGAAATAGACTCGATCAGAAAGATTAAATTGGAACGAAATTATAATCTCCGTGCCATTTTCAAAACAACCCCACAAAAGTAACGGTATCCTGCAGTTGGTTAAATGACAATGGTTGTAAGAAAAATGTAAAAGAAAATGCGCTTATCTGTTTATTTTGACCTGTTTTATTTAATTAAAAAAAAATTGGCTATAACTGTAAGAGAGCGTTATGTTTTGGGGGGTTGTTTAAAAAATAGAATGGAAATAAAGTTAGTTCCGTTTTAATTGTCTTTAATTGCGGCAAGCGCTAACAAAATCGAAAAATCACTGTTTACATTCGAAATGTTAACTTTTATAGGTTTACAGGTTTGCTGACAAGGCTGGGGGTGTTTAATACAATTATTTTACTAAATTGATTTTTTTCATTTAAAAATAAAATTATTTCTTTTTTAATAAAGTATAATTTTAAAATATTTGTTTTTGTTTATTTATAAAAAATTACGATAGTTGAATTGTATTCTTTCAATTATATTGGCAAGTAAAATATAAAAGATTAAAACGGAACGAAATTGAAATTTCCATTACATTTTCAATACAATCCCAAAACATAAAGCTTTCCTCGCCAATGAATTGTTTTGATAATATACGTAAAGTGAAATAAATCGAATATAAAATTAAATGAAAATATATTAAATAATTAAATGCTAAATAGATTTTGTAAATAGTACAGTTGAAATGATTAGAATATTTCCAATATGTAATAAGGTCGAGGTAATTAGTTAAAGAGATTTAATATAATGTGATATGCAAATGAGCATAAGTCATTCGATATGGGGGTGATTTGTAGACTAGTATATAAAGAAATTAGGCATAGATTCTTATGTCTCCTATAACAGAAACATCCTAAAATGAGTTCTAATGTTTCTCTACCAGGAGAGATCTACCCTCTTACCTCCTTTATATTTCGTTGATGATGGAGAGCTGTACACACAGACAGAAACACACGGACCCTATTACTTTATAAAAATATAGATTTAAATCAGTATTTATTTATTTGCAAGGAAAACACGTTAAAATAAATTAAAACAAAAAATATTGATGATCTTGTGTATGCTTTGAATACTAACTGTGAATTTTAATATCGGACAAGGCGACCGTGGAATAGATAAGCAGATGCATGTTTTGAAAGCGGAAGTCACAAACCGGATGGACGATTTAAACACCCAAGCAAGCAAGCTGATTTGAGTTTTATAATTAGATAGCTAGCTAGCTAGCTCATCGAGTTAAATTACATTTATTTGTAAGGAAAACACGTTAAAATAAGTAAAGACAAAACATATTGTTGACCTTGTGCATGCTTTGAATAACAGCAGTGGCTTTTATTATCGGACTTAAAACAGGGCGGCCATAAAATAGATAAGCAGGTAGATAGATATTTATATTTAAATCATTTTTATTTTAACTAAAGGAGGTTTAAAATCATTTATTTTTAAGGAAAACACGTTAAAATAAGTTAAAACTAAAAACTTTAACCCTGTGTATGCTTTGAATAAATTATTAAAGTTGTTTTTAATACCGGACTTAAGACTTCTCCGTTGTCCTGGTTGACAGTACGAATAAACAACTGCGATTAAAAAAAAAAAGAGTTCTACAGAAAATTTCCCAAAGTCGATGAGATATAACCTGAAGAAGACTGGGAGTTTTATCGGTTAAAACGTTGTGTGAATATGATCCAAGATGAAAACAATGGTCAAAATAATATAAATAACACAACTTATCAATCATAATCTAATTCTGAAATAATTTTAAATGTAGGTGCAGAAGATTCACTTCTAAACTAAGTAACCGGTCACTACGCGTAAGAAGTCGTAATATGGGTTATATTTCATTTAATTTAGTTTTATGCAAAGCTGGTAAAAATGGCTTACAATCCTTTCATTGAAATTCACTTCTGATGTTTTTGTGAAATTTTAGAAATGACTATTAGATTCATAAATATTGTTCAATTTTCAGTTTCGTTTGAAAAATTTAAAAAGATTTTTAGAGGCCATGTTATTGGCAAAACCTTTTGAACATTCAAATATTTCTGATTTATATTGGATTTGATCTATAGATATTTGATACAAATTAAGCAAGATTTTCTGAATTTCAATTCATTCTTTAGATCTCTTAATCCTAAGACTTACATTTTAGACATTTCTCAGAATTAAATTCAGGTAATGGGTTTTGAAAAAAATTGATACCAGTATTTTTGACATAAAATTTCGTAGTATTAAATTTTTATATTAATTTTCGGGTCGAATGTAATATTGTTATCGCACACAAGGATAGAGCCTCTATGAAAAAAGTTAATAAGCTACAAATCTGTGTGTAATGCGATGTTTCTTCCCTTTATGAATTACAAATTTAAGTACTTTCCTTAAAGCAGAATTATCTTACTATTAATGAACAATATAATATTTAAGGCTTAAAATAAGACTATAATTTATAGCTGCAAACTCGGTGGTATTTAAAGCAGACTAGTGTAAATATTTTTTATTTTATTTTTATTTAATTTTGTCTTTAATTTAATTTTCGTTTTATCTTTAAGTTTTAGTATAATGCCATGTGTTTTAATTTTATAATATTTTACTCGTAATATAAAATTGTCCATCTGTCAAATTATTCATCTGTTTGACCTTTCTGTTACAACTGCATATATATATATATATATATATATATATATATATATATATATATATATATATATATATATATATATGCATATATATATATATATATGTATACATGTAATTATATACGTACATGTATATATGTATCTATATGTGTGTATATGTATATATTTGGTTTTAATCAATCAGCACATATGCTCCAACGACGACTAATCTAGATGAGATGAATTACAGGTTCTATAAATAAATAGAAAACCTCCTGACAACAGTTCCCAAAGGAGATAAATTATTCGTTCTTGGTGACTTTACTGCTAGAGTTGGCGCAGACTACCAAACCTTGGAAGGAACTATTTGGTAGAAATGGAGTCGGCAAGTTTAACTAATGGATTGCTGCTGCTAAAAGCCTGCATTGCCCATGATCTTCTAATTACCAATACTGTGTTTCGGCAATCAAATAGGAACAAAATCATCTGGATGCACCCAAGATCCAAACACTGGCATTTCATTGACTATGTAATCCCCAGAAAGATAGACAGACAGAATGTTCTAATTATCAAGGCCATATGTGATGCGGAGTATTGGATGTCTTTCAAGCGGCAGTCTCAGGGGAAAAAGATGGCCAAGCACATTAACGTTTCCAAACTAAAAAGGGAAGAAAATGCAACCTAGTTGTGAATAATTTCAATGCAAAACTACCTGAATTACTGTTTGATCATTCTGATTGGACAGCCTTCAAGGAAGCTGTACAAACGTCATCACTGGAAATGCTTGAGCCATCCAGAAGAAGGATCAGGATTGGTTTGGCGAAAATGATGAGAAAATACAGGAACTACTCACAAAAAAAGTATGAGTGTCACAACACACTTCAGCAGGATCCAAACTCCACTTTAAAAAAAAGAAAGCATTTTCGAAAATCCGCAGTACAGTCTAAACAAAACTGTGCAAAATACGCGATAAATGGCTCAATGATAAATCTTTGGAAATACAGAAACATGCATGTATGCACGATTCAAAGAAAGTCTATGACTCCCTCAAAACAATATATGAACCACTGGCTATCGGCGCTTCTCCTCTGCTAAATGCTAATGAGACGAAACTGATAAGAGAACCAGCCAATATTTTAGACAGGTGGGCAGAGCACTTCAACTCTGTACTAAACTTCCTCAATGTGAACTATGCTCATCATCTTCAAGACTCACGTAGATGCCAGGAAACCATCATTGTGTTGTACGTTCAGTCGTGGTCCCTTGGTCAAAACGCTTCGTTGATATCATAGCCTAGTAGGGGATGCCCTTTTCCCTGCAACATCTTTTCCACAGAAGAGACGTTGTGAGTTTGTCCCTGCTCTGTCGGTATTTTCACGGCAAGTACTCGTCTGAGCTCCAATATATTGTTCTTACTTATACCAAACTTTCACGAAAAACACTCGTCTATCTCAAACTACTATCAATAATTTTCTCCACTCTTTACCTGTACCGAAACCTAAACGTAGATTCCATGAAAAAAGCTTCTTTCTTAGAACTGCCCGCCTGTGCAACTCTCTTCTGTTTGTCTGCTTTCTACAATATGGTTGTCTTCAATTGCAACCATAACAAGTTCTTGATGAGCTGTCTCCTTAAGTAATCCAATTTACTAAATTTCCATTACTGACGATTACTACGATATTGTCCTATTAACTACTGTACACTCATTAACCATTATCCTCGAATGACCTCCGAGCGTTGATAAATGGTGACTCCTTTGTAAAAAAAACCGTTTTGGTATGCATGTGCTCTTAGCTCAGATGATAACGAATATACTAAAAGGTTCTGGTTTCGATTCTAGCTGATGACATTCAAATCATTAAACATTTTTTGAAATCACTACTATATAATGGGCACAATATAATAATCAATAGAGAATTAACTCTATAAAAATAATAGTAAATATATTTTAAAATGTTTTATAAGATCTGTGTTTTGTATTTCTGCGTCGCCATTATTAATTTCTCATTTTTTTATTCTTTTATTATTTTGTGACGTTCAACTCAAATTTTGTTCGTTTTATGCAGTGTTTATATGTGATTTAACCCCTGATCCTTCCTCTACAATATAAAGTTAGAATTACGATGAATTAATTTCATGTTACTGGAATTTGCTTTTTTCTTATGTGTATCGACAATTAGTGTCATGACTATTAAATGATAAATAGTCCGAATTCAAGGGAAATTTGAAAGTAATTTTGAACCTTTAAACTGTCAACCGAAAATTTATTTTTTTATTAAATTAAAGTGCATAGATCAATGTCTAGTATTATAAATCTGTTTTGCTTCACCCCTCCCAGAAAAAAAAGTGTGTTACTATTTGATTATAAAATTCAAAACTAAGTTGTAATCTTTTAAATTGACGATAAGAAAATATTATCTGGCTTGGATATATTTCACGTATTATGATTCAAGTATATGTTTAAAGCTCAAACAAAACACCATTCTTGATAAATGTCTAGAATAGTTAACACTCTAGACAGAAAAAAAAATGGCTACTTGACGGCTTCCGAATTCGAACGAAACTAACAAGTGGTGTTTATCAAAAAAATAGTTACCCATGTCAGGTAGATGATGTCAGGTGATACAAACGACTTGTTAATTGCAGTCAATGGTTGAAAATGGTAAAAAATTGATTATTTAATAGGACTGCTCAACGACAATTTGTTAACATTGTTTTCAAGTGAAAACAACCATGGTAAAGTTTGTGTTGGAACAATTTGTAAAAAAATAAAAATAAATAAATAAATTAGCAGTAAAAATCGTTTTCACCCGTTAAAATTAGTCAGGTTTAATTTAAATCATGTAAATAGTAGAAATTGGTAGATAAAATATATATTTTATATTTTCATAATATTTTATGTGGATAACTTTATTATTATTATTATTATTATTATTATTATTATTATTATTATTATTATTATTATTAATAATAATAATAATTTATTATTATTATTATTATTATTGATAATAATAATAATAATAATAATAATAATAATAATAATAATAATAATAATAATAATAATTCTTCTTCTTATTTCGTTTATGAACGTCTCTCTGGAAAGGGATGGGATTCATTTCCAGAGGATTTCCCTTAATCCCGGCTTCAAACCAGGAGCTTCAAAGATCAAGGGTTTTCCTAAGGATGTTGGTGGTACCTATAATTGCAGAGGTCTGAAGGCCGCCTAAAACATTAGGGATTTGTAGTTTTTTCAATTGTCCTTCCAGACAACTTGACTCCTAGTGTTATCCCTATCTGGCATCAATTTAAATGGATGGCTCTCGTCTAGGGGAAGCCCCATGTTTTGATAAGCTTCTGGGCTTGAACTTTATTTCTGACCTAAAATGGAACACGTACATCAAGTCTGTTGCCAAGGTCGCCGGGAAAATGGTAGAATCCTTCTACCGCTCCAGAAGATAGCTCACTACTGATGCAATTTTCTATCTATATAAAAGCCAAGTACGTCCAAGGATGGAATACTGCTGCCATATCTTGGCAGGAGCTGCTAAAAACAGCCTATCCTGCCTTGACAGTACAAAATAGGCTTCTCGGCTTAGTGGGGGATGCCTTTTTCTCTTCCCTGCAACCTCTCTCCCACAGGAGAGACGTTGCGAGCCTGTCTTTGTTTTATCGTTACTTCCATGGCAAGTGTTCGTCTGAGCTCCAATCCCTAGTTCCCCTTCGCCAATCTTTCATAAAAAACACCCATCTAGTTGAAACCACTGTCAAAAAATTTCCCCACTCTTTATCTGTGCCAAAACCAAAACGTAAATTCCATGAACAAAGCTTCTTCTTAGAAGTGCACGCCTGTTGAACTCTCTTCCGTTTGCCAGTTTCCCACCTGACTACAACCTGGATGTCTTCAAGTCCAACATAAACAAATTTCTGATGAACCACCCCCTTAATTAAGACACTTTATCAAATCTCAACACAAACGTACTGTACACGCAATAACCATTATCCCCGAGTGGTTTCCTGGCCTTGATATGTGGTGACCACCTTGTAAAAAAAATAGGCCAATGGAGCATAATTGCTCCACATCTTATTCTCTTTCTCTCTCACATTCCTGTCCCAGGGTACTGAGAAGTCTACAATCTGCCATTTTTTTGAGACTTTGTCAATGATGACCAAATCTGGACGATTATGTTCCAATTGCTTGGTCATTATGACACTTTTGTCCCACCATACCTCTACCTTGCCATCCTCACTTGTTCTCACTTCATAAGGAACCTCCTCAAACTATTTTCCAGTACACTTCACCCCAACCTTCTTACACACCTTCCAATATATCCGGAGTCCCCTGCGATCGTGTCTTTTGCAGTACTCTCTCTGGGACAGTCCACTACACCCTCCTGCAAGTTGCGCAATTTACTCTGAGGTCTTACCACAAATCCGGCATTTTGCAGCAACTTCCTCTCCTAGAACCACTTTTGTGAACAATCGTTTTCCTAATGCCTGATCGTGTGCTGCACAAGCAAAAGCTTCAGTACTCTTAGCCAGATACCTAGCTCTAAGCCATTGCCATGATCTTTCATCAGCCACTTCTGCTATATCCTGTAAGAATCTCCCCCATGCATTTTCTTCCTAGCCAGTTCCTCTGCCCTTTTTCTAGCCATACGTTTCACATAATCATCCTTGGTCTAACATACCTCCACTTCATTGGCCACAACCTTAAGCATCCACTCCTCACTTCTAACCACATGCTCCTCCCCCGCCAACTCCTCGGTTCTAACACAATATTTTACACTTTTCAATCCTCTCCCACCACCTTTCCTCTTTTGATACAGCCTTGCTACATTATTTCGAATGTGAAATATACCAAACATTGTTAAAACTTTTCTTGTTTTGATATCCATGGCATGCAAATCCTTGTCAGACCATTCTAAAATTCCCGCATTGTATCTAAAAACACTGACAGCCCATGCATTCACTGCTTTCATTAGGTTTCCTACATACAATTTCGACTTTGAAATTAGTTTCACTCTTCTAAGATACTCCTTCCTGACTTTTTCCTTCATTTCTCTGTTCATGATGCCTACACCCTCCAACACTTCCAAATACTTATATCCTGTATCTTCTATTTCTTTCATGATTTCTCCATTTGGCAGCACTATTCCATTTGAATGAACCTTTATTCCTCTTTTCATCACCAGCACCACACATTTACTAATCCATCTCAATGACTTCTGAGTTCTACAAGTTCTACCAGTCTCTCCATTTCCTTTTCATTTCTACCAAATATTTTCAAATCATCCATAAACAGTAGATGGTTGAGACGTCTGTCACCAGATCCAAAGTTATACCCCAGTTTTTTCTCTCTTCAAGAGGATGCACAGTGGCATCATTATCATTACAAAAAGAAGTGGCGATAATGAATCTCCTTGGAATATTTCATATTTAATACCAACTTGCCCCATCTCCTCTTTGTCTGCTGTCATCACCGTTTTCCATTGAGCCATACTTGTCTCCAAAAGCCCTACAACATTCTCAGTAACCTTCATCATCAATAGTGTTTCACGTATCCATGAATGAGGAACCATGTCATAAGCCTTTCTGTAATCGATCCATGCTACGCTCAGATTCCTCTTCTTATTCTTCTTAGCATCTTGCATTAATGCATTATCAGTTAGTAGTTGCTCTTTGGTACATCTCGATCCTTTCCGACACCCCTTTTGTTCATCAGGAAAAACACCATTACTCTCTAGATGTTCATAAATTTTCTCCGCAAAGATTCCAGTCAACAGTTTCTACATCAATGGCAGACATGTAATTGGTCTATAATTATTGGCATGTTCCCTTTGCAGGATCTTTCCTAATCAGTGTTGTTCTTCCTTGCACAAGACCATCAGGGACATCTCCCGGCTCTATAACCCTTTGCAGGGCAGCAGCTATAGGTGGATAAAGGCATTGAAATCAGAAGCCCATCACTCCATCTGGACTTCCTTACATCTTTTTTATTTGGAGTGTTGTTATTTCCAGCCTGTTTACTACCATTTAATTCTTTATACAGCTGAGACTGATTGTTCCAGAAAAGGTTGTTCTGCCGAAATGCAACACTTTTTCCAACAAAGTTTCTAATTTTCATACCACCAGTGTGGACCTTCTCTTTCAACATTGTTAGAACGTTCATCGTTTCTTTTTCCAGCAATCTATACCTCCTTTAAAGTTCATCCTTTGCTTTCTATCCTAGTTTAACTCCCTTTCTTATTTCTTCGATTCTACCAATGTCTTTAATACTTTCTTCAAGCCGCCTCTTCCAGTGTGGCCTTCTATCCTTCATTTTCCCTTTTTCTTCTGTAATAAGACAAGACAATTCGCAATAACGTATAACGCTGCATACAGAAGTCTGTTAAGTTCCGTAATCGAGGTGTTCTTTCTTATGATGTTGTGAATTACTCCTTGAATTATTTTTACCTCGTTTTTAACCTTCCGCCTATCACTACTCTTCATACTTGGAATGTCTATGATATCGTCTCTAAGAAGAACCTCTCTTAACTTCTGAAGTACTTCTTTTTCTACAGAAGTCAAAGTTCGAACTTCATCACCACTTCTCTATACATCTGCTCCTTTCACTGGTTCTATTGTCTCAGTGTCAATGATCTCATCTGCCTTAGATCCTTCAAACTCCTTCTTATCACTTCCCCTAACAATAGGATTCCATACCTCCTCAGTTGTCCGCTTCTCATCATCACTTACATTTCCCTTCTGCGCTTCCACTCTCTCAATTCTTTAATCAGAGCTAATTTCATCAATTTTACTTTCGTTATTCATTTCATTCCTAACCATCCATTCAATATCTTCTCTTGCTGAAAGTAGGTTGTTATTTTTAATTTGTTTTAACTGGGATACAAAACTCGCGACACTTCTAGCTCCTCCTCCTTCTCTCGATTCCCATTCTTTCCTTCACTTCCGGATATATCCACCAGATTTGATACTTCAACTTCTCACAAAGCATTCCCACAGTACTCTTCTTTCCTCATCCGTCCACGTTTTTTTTTTACATTTCCTGTTCCAACTCCCTTCGTGTCTTGGGACCCTTTCTGGCAATTCTCACTCTCCCTATATCTAGCCACATCCTCAGAATCTCGAACAGTTGTATGATGATGACAGGCCCACTCTGTTGATCAGTGGGACACCTATCTGACGTGAGACCATCACAAGATGTTCCAGCCTCATTCATGTCGTTATTTTCAATATTTTGATTTGACGTTCTCCCATAAATTGGGTTAGTGAATTTTAGGTTACACCACCACCGATAATTTTATCGAGGCATCATCTTTAGGAAAGTTCCCCACCAAGGTCAAAGATCCCCTGCCGACCTTTCTCCTTCATCACCACCACCATTACCACCACCAACAATAATAGAAATAAGATCTACAATGATAATAGTAATACTAATATTTTTTTTATTTTTTTTTTTAATTCAATTTTCACCCCAAACAAGGCACAGTGCCACTTTGAAGCAGGGGGCTACTATTAGGGAATTAATTAGCGGGGTCATTATGAAGGGAGAAGAGTAGAAAGATGTTTGTTAACATTACACTTGAACTTCTGCATATCATTGCAGTTGGGAAAGCAGAATCCAGGAAGGGAGTTCCAAAGACCCGCAGTTCTGGGGAAGAAACTACTGGAGTAAAAGGCTTTCTTGCACCTAGGGATCTCCACTGTAAAGGGATGAGACTTAGTAGTTTGTCGGGTTTGTCGGGGGTAGTTACGTCGGGGAGATAAAAGTGTTTGCAGTTCGTCAGAGCATTCACCATTAAAGTATTTGTAGAACAGGCAGAGGGATGCAACATCTCGTCGATGGGACAGAGGTTGAAGCCTAGATGACAGTTCAGGACCTATCAGGTTGGCGACTCTTTTTTGAACACTGTCCAGGAGCGAGAGACAAGCAGCAGATGCACCAGCCCAGATGTGACAACAGTACTCCATACATGGGCGAATGGTTGCCTTATAGAGGTATAGGATACTGGCAGGCGTAAGTAGTTTTCTAGCACGGTAGAGGGAGCCAACCTTCCTTGCAGCAGCCTTGGCAATGCTCTCAATGTATCTATTCCAGTTCATATTCCCTGTAAACGTTAGGCCGAGGAGTTTAAAAGAAGTACTTTCAGGCAATGTGTTCTTGGCCATTGCTATTGGTGGTAGAGAAGGTTTCTTGTAGTTATTGAAGGAAACAAGCTTAGTCTTAGCAGCATTGAATGAGACCAACCATTTTTGTCCCCATTCCACTACGGATTGGAGGTCATCCTCTAGTGTTTCTGCCATTTTCTTGGATATGTGTTCATTAGTTTTCCCCTCATATCTGTTATAGAGAGTGGTGTCATCGGCAAATATACCCATCTCCGAAACAATATTATCAGGGAGGTCGTTTATGAATATCAGGAACAATAGAGGTCCAAGGATAGACCCCTGAGGCACTCCCGCATTTATGTCATATTGTTTGGATGTACGTCCGTCGAGGACAACTTTGATTTTTCTATTACTTAAGAAGGATTTAATTACGTTATGAATTCTTCCAGTGATCCCATATGATCTAATTTTCCTTAGAAGACCATCGTGCCATACCCTGTCAAAAGCCTTAGATATATCAAGGGCCACCGCTCTACCCTCCCCTGTTTTATCCAATGAACGGTATATACGTTCAGAAACTACAGTTAAGATATCTGCTGTTGAACGGGCTTGCCTGAATCCATATTGTTTGTCAGTCAGGAGTTTAGCAGCTGTTAGGTGCTGGACTAGGACTTGATTAACTAAGGACTCAAATATTTTGGCGAAAAGCGGGAGGAGGCTAATGGGGCGATAATTTAGTGGGTCAGTTCTTTCACCAGAATTCTTGAAGACTGGTACCACAGAGGCGGTTTTCCAGCAGTCGGGAAAACAAGATTCGTTAAGGCATTTATTGTAAAGTTTGGACAGAACTGGAGCAACCTCGGCAGAGCATTTTTTTAATAGCACAGCCGGGATGAGATCTGGTCCACATGCTTTAGAGGTGTCTAGGTATTTTATAATAGCATGTACCTGAGAAGGGGTGATTTTCAAATCGTCAAGTGTGGCGTCTGTTCGCAGAGGAAAATCAAGGAGTGAGTGGTGTACCGAGTTCAGTGTGGAGTTTGAGGCAAACCGACTGGCAAGCAGATTAGCCTTGTCAGTTGCCGTGCAAGCAACCTCATGATTGTTTGTTAGTGGGGGAATAATTGACTGTCTATTATTAACTACGCTGTTGTAGATTTTCCAAAAATCCCGGGTTCCTAATTTCTGTGCTTCAATGCGCTTTCTGGTGGTTTCAGAGTAATCTGACTTAGCTGTGTCTATCACTCTCTTACAATTATTTCTAGCTTCTATAAACTTCTGTTTATTTGAGCTGGACTTATGTCGGTTGAATCTGCGGAACGCATGCTGCCTTTGACAAATGGCAGCTGCACAAGCAGAAGTAAACCATTGGGGGGAGTGGGGCTTGCTATAGTATTTCCGTGCGGGAACATGTGCTTCAATAGCAGTTTTGAACCATTCAGTTGTCTCATTTGCACACTGTTCCGCTGGAAGAGTAAAGATATTTTGCCATGTGGCATCTCTGATGAGCTCCCTGATGGCTTCCCAATCAGCCTTTTTGTAATACCTCATTGTTTTGAGTAGTGGGTCTTCAGTTTTAGGGCGAGAATTTAGGCTGATTTCTACCATTATCACAGCGTGATCAGCATTCCCGAGTGGGCTATGGGCATTTGTTGTACAGTCATTGGGAACCGTTGTCAGAAAGAGATCTAGAAGTGAGGCATGTTGATCGTGCTGGTCTGGGAAACGTGTCGGAAATGTAACCAATTGAGATAGGGAATGAGATATAGAGAAGCTATATGTGGCGCTACCAGCTACATCTGTGTGATTTGAGAATCCTAGCCAGTTACTGTGGTGGACATTGAAGTCACCAAATACATGTATTTGTGCGCTAGTATCGAGGGAGAGTGCTATATCTATGCTGTCTGAGACTTTGTTTATTAGGGTACAGTGGTTTTTCGGTAGAGAAAATACAAGTAGCTAATATTGTGTTGCATATTTAGTCTGAAGCACATAAAGGCCTGGCCCTCTGATTTTAGTTTTATTTCTCTAGTTAGGGGGAGGGTGTTTCGAATATAGACTCCAAGACCATGCATATGTCTGTCCGAGTCCTTACAGTAGAGTGGAAGATAACCAGGCATGTTAAAGTGGTTAGAGGGAATGGAGGAGTGAAGGTTAGTTTCACTTAATGCTAAGATATCCGGGGTGTTTACAAGGAGAAATGACTCAACATCATCTAAGTTAGTTCTAAGCCCGCGGATATTAGTAAATGCAAGCCTCAAGGGAGGAAGCAGGTTGGTTTTCTTTGAGTTTGGTCCTGGTTTAAACGTAACTTTTGCTTGAGCTGTCATTTCATTTTATTTTATTTAAAAGTTTCAGTTAGGGTGGATGAGTGAGGGGGTGCTGGACAAGTAGTTGTTCAGAATACCAGACATGCAATACAAGTAGACCATCAGCTGTCCTCACCCACAGGATTGTGGCCTCAGGAAAGCCCACCGGGGATGAGTGCAGGGTCCCTTTCCATGCGCGACATGGCACTACAAACATCCCGATATTTTACAACTGTTGATGGAGCAGCCGCTCTAAGCGCTACCAAAGAGTTAGGGCTCCTGTACTATCAGTCGGAAACAGCAGCCAGGAACTGTCAATCCGGTACCCTCAATCCATTAGGCAAAGCCAGCCCAGTCCAACTGCACCGACATATATGGCACTGAAGCACCCCACTGTGTCCAGTTTAGGGGGATGGGATGTGGCGGGAGTGGGGAAAAGCGGCGTTCATTGCCCTAGTCAGGAAACAAGGTCAACCACTGGGTGATTCAGACGAGTCCCTGTGATAGTATCTCTACGCCTGGCCAATAGGCAAAGAAGGAGTATGAAAGCCGGGCGATAGACAGAGTCTATCTCCTCCTTAAGCAGTTTAGGTTTGCCAACCGGTGATTTGTTTGAGTCACCAGCTCTAGGAAGGTTGTCGTCCAGGACTGAAGAGACCTCCCTCCCTAGGTTTAGTTTCAGAGTTTTCCTTTTCCTAGACGGATGGCCTGGGAAGACAAGAGCACATTTGATATGGAGTACAGTTATACCTGATAGATATAGGTTATTGCATATTCTGTAAGTATAGTTAAAGTATAGATGGATGGATAAGTAGTATTGTATACAAATGCATGGAATTTTAGACAATTTGAGTAAGTTGCCTTTAGACTACAACGAAGGAGAATGACTTCGCCTTTCTCTTAATATCCGGAAGTTTTTATTTCAATGAGTACCGGTTTAGTTTGTGTAATAATTATTGCAATACTATCTCTTAATAAAGAGATATTAATGGTTACTGTTCATTATAGATTACCTTAAGTCAATGTATTGGACTATGGCTAGTAAGTATTTACTTAGAAGCTTGGTTATGGGTTGGGAGTTATAATCAGGAGCATGCCTAGGAAATTTTAGGTGTAAATGGGTATCGATTTACGAGTTTGTTAGGGTCAAGGGCGGAGAGCAAGGACCCATCTAAGTTACGTGAGACGGATTAGGTTTAGTGTCAACTTAGGAAATAGAGCAGTTTTGATTTGTTAGTGATCAGGAGAAAGAGAATTTAAGTAAAAAATAATAAGGTTTGTCATGCAAAACAGACAAGGCAGTCATCTTGGATGTAAAGTATCTATAGGAGGTACTTACTTAGTATACAAGCAGCAGTATTTTGTAGTTTTGAGAGGAATTTTAGGTACAATAGTTTCATGGCTTATTGCACAAGTCCGTAGTCAAGGTGAGGGACGATGTACTTCTAATATTGAAACTGGGTTTATCTAATTTTAAAAGTAGTTGACTAGAGTGTTATTAGGTGTTCTACTTAGCTTAGGGATAGAATAAAGATTTAAGGTAATATTCAGGGTGATATAAGCAATTTCATGAGGATTAGATATATGATCACTGGATGTTGAACTGCTCAGGAGGATTCTTGTATCAATTAAGAAGGATGTCTTGGTGATATAAGATTTGAGAAATTAAGAGTCTGGGGATACAGAGAGTTTTGAGCTGATGAGGATTCAGTATAGGCGATTGTATATAGGTAACAAAGGTGGTTTAGTTTAGTACGCACGTATTGTACATATTAAGTATACTGCTTCAGTATATCCGTAGCAATAATAACAACAGTAACAACAACAATAGCAATGACAGAAAAAAACAACTACAACAATTATAAAAACATACTACTACTACTACTACTACTACTACTACTACTACTACTACTACTACTACTACTAATAATAATAATAATAATAATAATAATAATAATAATAGCAACGATAGTAAAAGCCAATAAAGGAGAGGAATTTTTTGTCACTTTCTCCTTTTCTTTTTCCTTTCTTTTCCTCTTCTTCTTTTTCCCCTTCCCTCTCTTTTTCTTTCACCTTTTTTTCCCTTTTACTTTTACTTTCCTTCGAATTAATTTAAACAGTGAAATCTCAACAAAAGCCATGCATTTTTCTGTGACAAGGAACAAATTTACACACCTCTATGAGTAAATAAAATAAACAAATTCTGTACATAAAAAAAACTCTCCGGATAATAATAATAATAATAATAATAATAATAATAATAATAATAATAATAATAAAATAACAAATAATAATAATAATAATAATAATAATAATAATAATAATAATAATGATAATATTAATAATAATAAAAAAATAATAATGATAAAAATAATAATGATAAAAATAATAATGATAATAATAATAATAATAAAATGATAATAAAAAATAATAATGATAATGATAATAATTAAAAAAAAAAAATAAAATAATAATAATAATAATTCTGATTTCGCTTATGAACATCCCTCTGGAAAGGGATGGGATTCATTTCCAGAGGATTTCCCTTAATCCCGGCTTCAAACCAGGAGCTTCAAAGATCAAGGGTTTTCCTAAGGATGTTGGTGGTACCTATAACTGCAGAGGTCTGAAGGCCACCTAAAACATTAGGAATTTGTAGTTTTTTCAATTGTCCTTCCAGACGACCTGATACTAATCCTAGCATACAAACTATGACCGGTATTATTTGCGTTTTAACCCAGTGTATACGCCTTAACTCCAAGGCCAATGGAGCATAATTGCTCCCTTTTTGGTGTCCTTCTCTCTCACATTCCTGTCCCAGGGTACTGAAAAGTCTACAATCTGCCAGTATTTTGAGACCTTGTCAATGACGACCAAATCCGGACGATTATGTTCCAATTGCTTGGTCGTTATGACACTTTTGTCCCACCATACCTCTACCTTCCCATCCTCACTTGTTCTCACTTCATCAGGCACCTCCTCAAACCATTTTTCAGCACACTTCACCCCAACCTTCTTACACACCTCCCAATATATCTGGAGTCCCATGCGATCATATCTTTTGCAGTACTCTCTCTGGGACAGTCCACTACACTAATAATAATAATAATAATAATAATAATAATTCTGATTTCGTTTATCAACGTCTCTCTTGAAAGGGATGGGATTCATTTCCAGAGGATTTCCCTTAATCCCGGCCCCAAACCAGGAGCTTCAAAGATCAAGGGTTTTTCTAAGGATGTTCGTTGGACCTATAATTGCAGGAGTTTGAAGGCTACCGAAAACATCGTGGATTTTTAGTTTTTTAAATTGTCCTTCCAGACGACTTTATACTACTCCTAGTGTACCAACTACGACTGGTATTATTTGTGTTTTAACCCCGTGTATACGCCTTATCTCCAAGGCCAATGGAGCATAATTGCTCCACTTCTCGTTCTCTTTCTCTCTCCCATTTCTGTCCCAGGGTACTGAGAAGTCTACAATCTGCCAGTTTTTTTTAAATCTTGTCAATGACGACCAAATCCAGACGATTTGCTTGGTCGTTATAACACTTTTGTCCCACCATACCTCTACCTTGCCATCCTCACTTGTTCTCACTTCATAAGGCACCTCCTCAAACTATTTTCCAGCATACTTCACCCCAACCCTCTTACACACCTTCCAATATATCCAGAGTCCCATGCGATCGTGTCTTTTGCAGTACTCTCTCTGGGACAGGTGCACAATTTACTCTGAGGTCTTACCACAAATCCGGCATTCTGCAGCAACTTCCTCTCCTAGAACCACATTTTTGAACAATCGTGTTTCTAATGCCTGCTGTTATGCTGCACAAACAAAAGCTTCAGTAATCTTAGGCAGATACTCAGCTCTAAGCCATTGCCATGGTCTTTCATCAGCCACTTCTGCTATATCCTGAGAAAAACCCTCCATGCATTTTCTTCCTAGCCAATTCCTCTGTCCTTTCTATATCCATATGTTCCACATAATCAGCCTGGGTCTCACATACTACTACTACTACTACTACTACTACTACTACTACTACTACTACTACTAATAATAATAATAATAATAATAATAATAATAATGTGTGTGTGTATGTGTGTGGTTGTGTGATAGCCCTTTGTGGCATATCAGATAAAACCTCGACAAAGCTTGTGTCACCATTAATCCACCTAATCA
This sequence comes from Euprymna scolopes, assembly GCF_053919585.1. NCBI lineage: Eukaryota > Metazoa > Mollusca > Cephalopoda > Sepiida > Sepiolidae > Euprymna > Euprymna scolopes. The sequence goes on along the minus strand of NC_136503.1, from coordinate 120,524,182 downwards.
ACATTGATTTCGCCGATGACATTGCACTAATTAGCCAGTGCCTTGCAAATCTGCAATCTCTTCTACATTCTCTTGTACAATTCTCCAACTGTTTTGCCTTGTACCACAATGTCACAAAAACTGACTATATAAATTAATGCTCTTCTTCCAACTCAGATCACACTCAGAAAAGAGGCGCTTATGTACATGGATCATTAAATCTAAGGGAGATAACCAGCATAGACATAGCAAAAATAAGCATATTTTGCAAGATATAATTTGGGACGCCGAAATAATCAGTACAACAATGAAAGGATGTTAAAAAAATGATAACACGATTACTGTAGCCGAATTCCGGAAATTGCTGAAGCAATTACGAAAACGAAACAAGTTAGCGAAATTAATCAATAGCTTAAAATATAACAATGTTAAGTAACAAAATAAACTTATTAACAAAAAAAGTAAACTGTTACAATGTAACAATGTTAATTAATCCACAACAAAAATTAAATAAACTTGTTAATCAACGAAAATAACGAAAAATTTTAAAACCATCATTTTAATTTTTTTAAACGAAAATAAAAAATTAAAAAATAAGAAATTTGTTTTTCTTTATTTTAGGTGATTAGTCAGGATGATTGAAACATTTTTGAAAGATATTTTGAAGCATTTAAACTGTCAATGTAATTTTTTTTAAACGAAAATAAAAAATTAAAAAATAAATTTGTTTTTCTTTATTTTAGGTAATCAGTCATTTCTGTCTATGATTAAAGTTTTTTGGGCTTTTTTACTATTATGTACAAATGTATATTAAACAAAAAAGAGGAAAAAATTCTGCACAAGATAAAGTATTCGTTTTTTTTTCTCTTAAATAAGGGAGGCATTTTTCATTGGCTAATTGGACAACAACTTCTTGCAGGTATAGTATTCGTGTAATCATATTTTTTTCTCTTTTTCATTTAAAATTCTTTCATTGTTCTACTGATTATTTCGGCGTCCCAAATTATATCTTGCAAAATATGTTTATTTTTGTTAGGTCTATGCTGATTATCTCCCTTAGATTTAATGATCCGTTGAGATAAGCGCCAGAAAACATTGAAATGAAGGTATTTCCTCCCTATTTCTGTGAAACCTACTTTCCACCCTAAAAGAAGAATGCTCACGTACCAAAATTCCAATGTATAGGGCGCCAATCTTCTCGACTTTAATTGAAAGATTTAATATATATATATATATATATACCAATCCTTATTTAAGAAGCTCAATGTAATTACAGAGCAATAGAGTGAATAGATGAAAAAAGTCTATATCCCAAAGTTTATGATGGTGACCATCTTACAATTTATTCCTTTAATTCAGTTGACACTTACAATTCTTGACAGTATCTTTTTCGTAGCACAAAATCAATTACCTTATTATTAGACGAATCAGTGAATCTATGATGCCCTTAACTCATCAGAAGAAATAACAACAATCAATACGTCAAAAGGAAATAAAGTGCGTTTTGACATGATTAAAATCCGAAAATTGAAGAGAAGCTGTAAATACCTTATAATATGTTTCCATTACGCCATTTTGAATTTTCGATTGCAAAATAGATTCACTGATTGATATAATAATACAGGTGATTGATTTGTTGCTACGAAATTTCCATTACTAATGATTACTACAATATTATCTCATTGACTACTGTATACTCCATAACCCTTATCCTCGAGTGGCCTCCGGACCTTGATAAGTGGTGACTTCTATGTAAAAAAAAAAACAAATACTGGCAAGAATTGTAAATGTCAACTGAATTAAAGAAATAAATTGTAAGATGGTCAACATCATGAACTTTTGTCATTCATTATATATATATATATATATATATATATATATATATATATATATATATATATATATATATACCCCGTGGCAGAATCATATGCAAATCGATATTTTTGTTCTAACTTCAATAGTTTGCAATGAAGATTTGTGAAATTTAACTCGTTATATGACAACACTAACACAAGTGCATATCTAAAATTTTTAGCTTATCTGCATGCACAGTAATAAACAATTGACAGCCAATTTGGTGATTAGCATTTTTTTCAGCATGCCAACTTTATATGCAAACCAATATGGTGAAGTACTAAAAGATCATCGAAACATTGATTATTCTAGGAATTTGTAAATTGAGAATAACAATAATAAAGAACAAACAACTTCAATATGGTTTCATAGTACAATCAATATCTTATATAATTGCCATTTTTATTGACAAGAGCTAAAAGCCTTTGGTCAATTAAAGATGTCAAACTTTCGATTTCATCTGATGAAATGTCTTTGGCAGCAGTCAGAACAGCATTCCAGAGGTCATCCTTGGAGTTGTACTGCCTTTCTCTGGAGTAAATATTTTGTTTCAAGATGCTCCACAAATTTTCAATGGGATTTAAATCTGGGGAACAGGCTGGCCATCACATTATTTTCCCATGTCTCATGTATTCAGTGGCTATCCTTGCAGAATGAGACGGTGCATTATCATGCATGAATACCATCTTTTTCCGGAATGCCAAATTCTTCTTTTTGTGCCAGGGTTCCAAGTGTTCCTTAATGAAGTCAAAGTAGAGTTTGGCAGTAATTTTCACTGCATCTATGACTCTGAATGATCCTACCAGCTCATTGCCAATGATTGCAGCCCAGAACATCACACCACCACCTCCTTGTTGACGTTTGATCCTTTGGGGACGTAGACCCTCATTATGGTACCATCCTCCCCTCCAGCCATTGGGTCCATCAAGGGTCGTTCGACACTCATCGGTGAACAAAACAGTTTGAAAATTTACCTTCATGTGATATCTTTCCCACTCCATTCTCTTTTTTTTTGTGGATATCCTTCAATTGAGGGCGGACCTCTGGCTTTCCAAATTTTGCAATCGTCCTCAGGATACGGCAACCGAGTTGATTTGGGCACATCAGGAACGCCAGCTTTTTCAAAAACTTGTTTCCTAGTTTCAAGTGGGTTACGCCGAACTTCTCTCTTGATCTTGCTCATTGTTCGACGTGACAGATATGATTTCTTACGAATTTTCCCTTTGTCAGAACGTCCGTTGCAAAGTTGAGGGTTAGTATAATATTTTTTGATTGCACGATTATCACAGTGTAATTCTTTGGCAATTTCTAAGGTAGAAATCTTATTATGGAGCCTTTGAACAATTTTAGACTTCTAAGCTTGACTTAAAGCACCTTTACGTTCCATCTTGCATATAAAGTTGGCACGCTGAAAAAAAACTGCAAGTCACTAAAATGGCTGCCATTTGCTCGCTATTGCGCAGATCAGCTTAAAATTTTATATCTGTGCATACGTTGCATATGTTGCCATATAATGTGCAAAGTTTCACGAATTTTCATTGGCGTTAGAACAAAAATATCGATTTGCATATAATTCTGGCACAGGGGTGTATATATATATGTTGCAAAAACTTGGATCATGATGGTCATCGTGAACGCTGGATGACGTCAGAAAAGGCGAATCACGTAAAGAAATAGGTCAGGAAAGAGAGAGAGAGGAGGAAGAGAGAGAGAAAGAGAGAGAGAGAGAGACAGAGAGAGAGACAGAGGAAAACGGAGAATAAGATACAGATAAGAAAATAATTAGAGATATGGAAAAAAGAGATGAGGCGAAGAGTGGATAGAAACGAATAAATATATATACTTCGAAATGAAAGAAATCACAGAATTAGATTATTTTAAATTTGCATAAATCTTTGTACTGTTTGTCTTTTATGATGTCATTTGCTTTCAATTAATGAATGGCAAAATCAAACAAGTACATATTTTAATAGTTACACACACACACACACACACACACACACACACACACACACACACACACACACACACACACACACACACACACACACACATACACACTAGCAAAAGTACCCGTCGTTGACTGGGTTAAAAAACAGCCTACAGAAAATAGACTCTGATTTATGAAAGTATGATAGGTTATGAAAAGGAAGGGTTGTAAAGAGATAGCTTCGAATTTGGGGGTATCAAAACCAAAGCAAAATATGATGAAAGTAAAAATAAAATAGATAAATCACATAATTTATTATACCTGTTCACACTGAAACACTTATCACAATATTCTGTGGTTTAAAAAAAAACTTGTTAAACTTTGTGACATATTTCCATTCTATGGAGGTCGGGCATGAACGAACACCCCATAATTTTATTATACCATATTTCTTCAAACTGAAACATAATTATCAAAGTATACTCACGCAGATAGATATGAAAATTCTTTATTAAAGTTTGTGCCTATTCCCATTCTATGGAGGCCAGGTGCGAACGCAGACCCCACAATTTTATTATACCATCCCTATTTAAGTTAAAACATACTTATTTAATTATTATTATGTACATCTATATAAAAAACACTTGTAAACGTTTTTGTTTTTTTAATTTAAATTTTTTTTATTTCCATACTTTGTGGACTAGGCGCGTATGCAGACCCCACAGTTTTAATGAAGTACGATTATGCCAGATCAAACATACCCATTCCTGTGTCTCGATACATCTTCTATCATTATATGTGATCAGTTTTCTATAATAGTCAACCATATAGGAACCTATTCGTGACCAGACACACACACACACAGACGTTCAGCTTTATATATATATATATATATATATATATATATATATATATATATATATATATATATATATATATGTATATATAGGAAATTTATTACTGTGAGTCCAGAATGAGTTTACAAATTGTTTCAGCTAGAGGAAAATCCTCAAAGAGAGGAAGAAATCCAACTAGCATCGTCATATACTGCTCTGACTACACATTGAGCAGTTGAGCAGTGAGCACTCTAGTCCGGTTTTTTCACCACTGGTATATATATATATATATATATATATATATATATATATATATATATATATATATATATATATATATATATATAACTACAATAGCAACTACTGACCCAATGGGTTCCAGTTAGTTTTGTTTTCAATAATTTTAAATAAATTGCAATATAATATGCTAGCATTAAATGCATTTTGTTTTAATTACATCGGACAATTTCTTAAAAGTTTTTATGTAAGTGGGATGGAATTATGAGTGTAGGAGGACGTAGGGCGATAATTATGTATGTTGGGTGCGTACTGCGTCTCTGCGTCACTTTTGCTTAATGCTCCGGTATTAGTTAGCTTTATCGTCCTCGCTCACTCGGGTAAATAATTATATTTGATTTACTTACCATTCTTGCTTATTATATTGAGTATTTCTCTTTTAATACGTATCTTTTTTATTATAAATTTCCGTGTTGGCAACCGTTTAACATTCGATCTTTCGTCGTCTTGTTTTGAACAGTTGCTATGGCAACAATACAGTCATGTGCGATGTCAACAATACAGATGACTGTGTTTAAAAAGGGAAGTAACTCACAGTTACAATCCAGACAAAGTTATTTCCCTTTATGAGAACTTAAAATTCGCTTCACAACAACTCAAGCGGTTCTTAATGCGCAGAATATCCAGCTTCTCACAAAAGAGACACTCTTGATTGGCTTCAAAATAAGAACTGTCTCAGTCTTAAGGATTTAAGAAGAGAGGATATACTAAATTGTTGTTTTTTTTTTGTTTTTTTTTGTTTTTTTACTTATATAATTGTAGGGCCTACTGTGAATTATAGAACCATGCTTACAGGGACACTTTCAGTAGGGAATTAAGCAGCAAGATGCCTATTAATATTGCATTTAAATTTCTGCATGTTAGTAGGAACAGAGAGGGAATTCCACGTTCTAGAAGTTCCAGAGAAGAACTTTCAGAATAGAAGTGTTTTGGACATCTGGGGATGTGAAGGGGTCTGCGATTTTGTAATTTATTGGTTTAGTCGGGATTTTTATTTACGTCGAGGGGACACAAGTGAAGAAGCACATTCTATTAACGTTCAAGTATGAAACATTGCGGCGATGGAACAGATATTTTGAGCTTGTGGACAGTGTGACTTGCGTAATCATTTACTAATTGTGTGACGCTTTTTTACTTATTAGTATACAAAGTTTAATTATATTATTATTATGATTGTTATTATTATAAAAAATTACATTCTTCTTTCAGTATTATTATTATCATCATAAACAGTATGCTACGTTTATTATTATTATTATTATTATTATTATTATTATTATTATTATTATTGGTTCATAAATAGCTTTCAAACAGGTTATCAAAGATCTCTCCTTGAAAACATGGTGTTCCCTGGAAACTGAGTGACAACAAATCTCCTCAGGTTTACAGTACTCTCCACCTCTTTCGATAACATTTGCAAATAAATTTGCATTATCCTAACAGCTGCTTTCCATTGATTTCTCGTTGGCAGCGACCATTGGTCATCATTGGAATTTGAGTGGCAATTAGCCTTCCTAAGGTTCCAGTTCTCTTCGCACTTATCTGACGAAGGTCTGATCAGTTCCTTGGTTTTTCCTTCCTCCTTGACTCTACTTGGTTATTTGGTCTCACTCTTTTTAGGTGGGGGGGGACAGTAATATGGCAATGGGGGATGGGGGTGGAGTTGGATTAGAGAACTCATAGATATGCAGCTTGAGTGTTCTTAATTCCATGTAGTGTTTCATGTTTTGCCTTTGTAGTATTTTGTCTGGCCTACGCTTTTTGCTCTTCCGTGTTAGTTTCCACATTCAATTTTTTTCCTTAATATTTCAGCTGTTTCCATTATTGTTGTTTGTTATACTCTTCCAGTCATTCCTTTGATTCCAATTTCTCTCATTCTTTTGTCAAAGTTTTGGGGGATTGTTCCTATTATAGATATTATTTTGATTTTCTTCATTTACCATATCCCTTTCAGCTCTCTGGCTAGCTCTGTGTATTTGCTCCATTTCTTGTTTTTCTTTGATATTCACCCTGTGGTTAGCTGGAACAGCAAAGTCTACGATTTCACAGGACTTTTCTTTCTTGTTAATTATTATGACATCCGGTCTTCTTGCTTGGATGGGTTTATCAGTTTGCATGTCCATGTCCCATAAGATTTTGTGATCCTCGTTTTCAAGTACTGTTGCTAGCTTATGTTTGTACCACTTGTCTGTGCATCTGAGATGCAGTTGTTTGCATAATTCCCAGTGTACTACCCTTCCCACTTGGTCATGTCTGTTCTTGTATTCCTTTTGGTCCAGTTTGCTGTATTCACTTATTATATGGTTTATCGTCTCGTCTCTTTGTCCACAGAGTCTGCATTTGCTGTTTTCTTGTGTTTTGTCGATCTTTGCTTTGATGTGGTTGGTTCTAATTGAGTTGTCTTGTGCTGCAATTATTAGGAATTCAGTTTCTCGGCTTATGTATCTTTTTCGCATCCATGTCCTAGTGTTTTCATTATTCTTATCTTTTGTCATCTGTATGAATCTTCTGTGTAGTTGTTTTCTCTTCCCAATTTTCTTTTCTTGTCTTATCCTTTGTCTCTCTTTTTTCTGTTTTATTGATTTTTTCCATGTCTCTCGCTGCCATGATTATTCTTTCATCATTTTGCATTATGTATTTTTCTAGTTCTTTTTTGGTGTCATTCATATAGTCTTCTATACTAACCAGTCCCCTCACGCAGTCTTTCCTTTTTACATAGAGTCGGTCAATCGTCTTTCAGGTGTAGTGTGTTGGGTATTCTTCTTCTTCTTTTTCTTTTTCTTCTTCTTCTTCTTCTTCTTCTTCTTCTTCTTCTTCTTCTTCTTCTTCTTCTTATTATTATTATTATTATTATTATTATTATTATTATTATTACTTACTAACTTACTTACTAGGAGTTTTCATGACAACAACTTTTCCTTGATAATCATCATTATTGCTTATTAAAAGTTCTCACACAGGCCATCATCAAAAATTTCTCTTTAAGAACAACTTGTGGTGTTCCCTGGAGTCTTAGCAACAATAAGTGTCCTTAGATTTCTGGTACTCTCCATCTCTTTTGACTTATTAACATTATAAGTTAACAAAACTATCTATTTAGTAAACTATTGAATGAACCATTATAGACAATCGGGAATATCGCCACAAGTATTAATGCTATTATAATATAGCTGGAGAAATAAGAAGGGCATGTAGATATAACAAAAAATTACTTGGCAAACACAGTTTTACTGATTCAAAAAATCTTACCCGACTTTAATAGTAGATCCGATGGGCCATATGATTTCCTAGGACACACACACACACACAAGTATATATATATATATATATATATATATATATATATATATATATATATATATATATATACGTGTGTGTGTGTGTGTATGTATATATATATTATATAAGTGATGGGACGATTTCAATATTATTCCCGATTTCAATATTATTCCCGATTCTAATACAATTACCGAATTTATTTCTGATTCCAATCCAATTATCGATTTCAATTCTGATTCTTTTAAGATCTCTTGATATTTATATTATTTTTTTATTTTTGGAGGAGGTATTGCCGTAGAAATCCATGTAATGTCTGCACATATTTTCGCAAACGTAAAAAATATGCTAAGATGTTAATCTTTCTATTCGTTAATTGCCACTAATTTGAAGAAAGAAATGAAAAATGAAAATAATGTAATTTGCTGATTTAATTTGTTAAAAATTTATTTTTTATTAAATTTATTTTAAATTGAAATTACTTTTTGTCAGGTCTTATGAAAAAAAATAAAATGCAGTTATCTCCCTTAGATTCCCAACCCAGTGTACAATGGCCCGAACATTCTGCAAGGCTTGACTTGCAACTACAAATAGAAATCCAGTCAGCCAGCAATATGTTCTTTATTAAAATATCCTCTCACCTGTCTTATTTTCCTTAACTTTTTACCTCTTCCTCTTGCAGGTATTCAGATGGAGACAACCAGCAAACGACCGCGACCTATGCTGTGAATACGCAAAAAAATTAACACATATTTGAGGTGATTCTAAGCTAAGTCAATCTATATCTTTAAAAATGGATTACATAATGCGAGAAAAACATGTTTATGCCTTTGAAATTGCTAAGAACGTTTGAAGAAAAAAAAACAGACCAACATCCTGTGTAGCGATATCCAAAGCAGTGGTCATATTGGAAGATGCAATACAATATGCTTCGATTATCAGCATCAGTGGGAGGAGGGATTCTGTGAGACCGTCGAATGTTAATAAATATGTGAGATCAGATCCGTTCAATTTAAAAGAAACTGACGACGGATCCACTGATATCATTCCTTTTGGGGGGTGGTTCGATCAACTCCGGATTCGTCGAAGATGATTCCAATCAAATTGTGTCCAGTAACCATAGACTATTCCAGTCGGATAAATATTTGGAAAAAGAGGAGAGTTCAGATAGAATTGGTGCTCATTCGACCTTCAGTAAACAAATGTTCGTTTATTATCGATCAGCAGAAATGGATTCGAAATCTTCAGAATGCAACAAAGACAAATCAGAGATGACATAAGGAAATTGAATTCTCATTTTAGGATTACATGTGTTTATAGCAATCTTTTAAACACATCAGATTTTTATTGGCCTCTCATTGCTTAAAATTTTGAATACGAGTTTCTTTGTCCTATAACGTCTTAGTAAAAAAATGTGCTTTTGTTGGTCTGTCATACTGGAAATTTAAATATAATTTTCGCTGGTCTACCACGCTGTAATTGCTGTCTTGCTATACATTCAAAGCATCATTTTCCTGAGAAGCTTTAGTTGCAGTTTATTCATTTTTCACTCGTAAAATTCGAACATATTTTCATACTCCTGTCGAAATTTACTACGGATTATGTTTGTATTACTATACCATTTTTACAATTTGAAATATCATTTTTTTTACTATGTCACACTTTGGTTACACATTGGTCTGTCATACTTGGAATTTAAATACCTTTCTCTCACACATTAGTTAATCTGTCATTTCTTAAATATTAAGATTCTATTTTCGTTGCTCTTTAACGTTTATTTGTTTTGCTTTGTCATGCATAAAATGTGAAATACCATTTTCGGTGCACCACATTAGTTGCACATTGTATCTGCTTTAAATGGGAAATATTGTATTCCTATTTCTATCACACTTTAATCACAAATTGTATTTTTGTTGTCATGCTTTTAATTTCAAATATAATTTTCCTTTGCTCTATCAAGATTTACTTCAAAATCCTATTTGTGTTCATCTCTCATACATTGGACATTTTTTTGTCACACTTTTGTTAAAAACTTGTATTTTTCTTAATATTCCATGCATACAAGTTAAAATATAATTTTCTTTGGCGAAGCGCGTGGCTAATAAATATAATGGCTCATTATAAATCTTATAAAGGCTTTAGAAAGCTATCTTGTTCTAACTCGATTTTAAAGTATAACCCTGAAATATATATATATTTTTAATATAATGCCTGCATTTTGTTACTGGATTTTATTTTAATTTCAAGATATGCATTGTTATGGCTGCCCAAAAGATATGTCATTGATAATTTCAACAATGTATTTCACCGATTATAACATTTGCCGGGATAATAACAGGGAGACTAACGTCATTGTTTCATATTGAATGAAGATCACTACGTAGGTTTTGCTATGTTCTTAGCACCATATTTTTTCTTATGTTAGAATGCATTGTCCATCAATTATTTACATTTGATTTTATATTCTTGCTTCCACCAAGGAATTTATGTTAGCTATTGAATTTTTTTGCTGGTTTGTATCTATGTTTGTATAAAACCAAACGTATTAGATCAATCATCGCCAAACTTGATTAAAATATTGGCTTTAGAATGATTTCATTTTAGGATATCTAGGTCAAAGATCAAGGTTATGGAAAAAGTGAAAGCTACACTTTTGGCAATACCTTCGGTTCACTTCATTATAGAGACTGGGTCCATAGTGTAGCCAATGAAGTCCATCATCTTATAATCTTGTTTTTACGGATTTTAAGTATGGATTTTTAAAATATGATATAATAATCTAATGTTCTTTTCATAACAATCTCTGTAATATAATAATTTACATATGGAGAAATAAGAGCCACATAACATTGTTTTTGCTATTTTTCTCATCGATCCACAGATTATTTATATTTATGTTTTATTTTAATTTTTTTCCTCCAAGTGCAACTGTTCCTGAGAAAACGTGTCCATGTGATGAATCAAAACTACAAGATCCACAGGATAAGCTATCTATCCGGGACTACCTGATGATCATGTCGATATTTTTGGTCACTTTTATAACGTACAGACACACAGTTGCTGTCGGTTATGATTATCGAATAGTAAGATGAATATCCTCAGTCAGCATCCTTAATTTTATACATTCTAAATCTGTTATATGGGTGGATGAGTAGATTCGGTAAGTTGGTGTAAAAATGAATCCAGCTAAGAAAACAACAGAAAAAAAAAGAAAATTACAGAAAAATTATGTAGTCACCGAAAAAAAGAATTACGTTAATGTTAGTGTTTTTGTGTCTGATAATATGTTGAATTCTTGCTTTTTGTATTTTCTTTCCTTGTTTTTCACAATGAATGGTGAAATGTAAAATATTATAACTCCATTATGCTTTACATGTAAACGCATCTAGTTCATTATAATGTACTAAGTGGATTTATTTTAAATACTCATTTTGAAAAAAATATATAAGTAGCTGCAAAACGATGCTGTTTGCGAACCAGATCATCTGTTTGTTGATGAGTATCTCTAAAACTAGTGTTAGTGAAATAGCAGGATTTTTCCTCAAGTTTTATTCTTCTAGATCTGTTGTGTTTTGCTCTGCTTACGCATATTATCAGCGTCACTGTTGTGGGATTATCCCTATTTAGATAATAGATGGACTTTTCTTATAAGCATATTATTATTATTATTATTATTATTATTATTATTATTATTATTATCATTAATAATAATAATAACTAGCAGGGCCTGTGGAAATCCCAGTGGCATATTTCATATGTAATATATCACTGCTGGGCATTCTGTGGGTGATCAACAAGAATGAAGATACCATCATTATTCTAGCTCTTTTGTTAAAACTGTATCGCCCCCTCCCTTACTAAAATAATAACTTTGATATATTACCTGGGCTGATGATTTCATTACAAACACACCAATCAATTCACTCGCATTTCATCATTTTTCATAATTCTTGGATATGTTACTAATTTCGACAATCATTTAAAAAAATATTAAGACACATTATCGCCCCTCCCCTTACTAAAATAATAACCTTTTATACATTGTGTGGGCTGATGATTTCATTACAAACTAATACAGTACAAACAAATTTAGCTAGAATGAAAGTCTGCCAGCTTCCCACTTCCGATATGACCTTAAGAGGAGTAGGTCGCTGTTTCCAGACTCTTAAGCTAAGGTTAAAAAATGTTTCTGTCTAACTTTTGAACCTAATTTGTGCTAATTATCGCTAACTGTTTTCTTATTACAGCTTTTTTTTTTTGACACAGTGATCACCACTTATCAAGGCGTGGAAGCTACTCAGGGATAAGGGTTATTGCAAGTACATTACGTTAGTGTGGAGATTTGATGAAGTGTTTACTTAAGGGGGCGGTTCATTAGGAATTTGTTAACGTTGAACTTTAACACACATCCAAGTTGTAGTCCGGTGGGAAGCAGGCAGAGGGAACAGAGTTCCACAGGCGTGCAGTTCTAAGAAAGAAGCTTTGTTCATGGAATCCGTGTTTTGATTTAGGCACAGATATAAAGTGGGGGAAATTTTTCACAGTGGATTCAGCTAGACGGTTGTTTTTCGTGAAAGATTGGCGAGGGGGGACCAGAGATTGGAGTTCAGACGAGCACCTGCCATGAAAATTACGATAAAACAAGGATAGGCTCGCAACGTCTCTTCTGTAGGAGAGAGGTTGCAGGGTAGAGAAAAGGGCATCCCCCACTAAGCCACAAAGTCTATTTTGTACTCTGTCAAGGCAGCAAGCTTTGACTGAAAAACTCGTAACTAAATTTTACCTATCTTGTCGTGTTTTTTTTTTTTGTGAAATCTTTGTCAAATATGCTATAAACCAAAATTGTCTTGTTACATGTAAAACAGAAAGAAGAAAAAAAAGTCACCTATGAAAACGAGAACCTCCCAAATGAAAACCTTGAATAATTATCTAAACTCAAATGTAAATTAATACTAAGCCGACTTCACAACTTGATAAAAGTTCATTATTGGATTTTAATTATAAGGGGAAGCTCGAATGATTACAACTCGAGATAGATAACGCCAAAAACATCCACCCATTAATATGGGAAGGGAGATTATCTTCAAAAGCGTCCTGAATTGATAATTGAGCACAGGAATTATACTAAGTAGATTTTAATAAGCCTCTTGTACCCATTTCCCCCTATCTTTTTTTTTTTAATGGAAAGTAGATAATACAGTGGATGTGTTATCGGCAGCTCCAGTAACTCTCGCTTCTCCTTTTTTGTCCCTCAGTCCTCATTCAAATGAGTGATTTTCTGACAAAGGGGGAAGAAAAAGCTGCTATAAAGGTCAGTAGTACTTGGTGAACAGTAGTCTGAGAAGTCGGAAATTTTTCTGTCTCTATGTCTATCCTTGTGGCCATGTCACTAGTAAGGATGCTGGAGGTAAGCGTTTCGTCTGGTCTGACGTTATCCGCCTGATAGTCAGCGATCCGAACCTTGGATTAACCACTAAGGAGGCTGTCCTATCAGCAGGCGCAAAGTACTGGGACTGCTGTATTGCCATTTGATGAATGGATTCTGGACCATGCAGTAGTCTCTGGTGGAGCCTCTCGATGCCATACTAGTGGGTAATTGTTACGGCTTTACCTTTTCATGTGCTACAAAAAAAAAAAAAAATCCTGTCTTTTTCTCTCTTACTTTCCCTCTCCATCCTGTTCTAACCAAGTATGCCGATCTGTTCCACAAATCCCAAAACCTCAACATGAAACATCTCCAGAAAAAAACTCGAATAAACCTAGAACCTCATCTTCCAACGTAGACCCCTACTACTATGTCTCCTTCTCCAATATCAAGGGTTTACGTTCCAACCTTCCAAAGGTTGAAACCCAATTACAGGAGATGAAACCAGACATATTATTTCTAAACGAAACTGGAATAGGGCCGACCATTTCTCTAGATGAGTTCATAATTAACGGATACTCTAACTTAACATGTGGCAGGGATATCTCTAGAGAAGATCCTAACTTACCCTATATGTGCTTCCGGGTTGCACTTGCTTACACCACTGCATTTATATTTGCCCTTTATCAGCCCCATAAGAGCGGAGTTACTATCTTTAAGAGCATATCTGAGAAAATAGACCACATCCTGTCTGCACATCCTTCGGCTAACATCCACATCTGTGGTGACTTCAACGTCCATAACATGGAATGGCTGACCAACTCAAATAAAACGGACGATGAGGGGAGGTTCTGTCATGATTTTGCCATTGCTTATGACCTCACTCAGATTGTTTGCAAACCCACCCGTGTGACCGATACTACAGGTCAATATGCAAGCCTCCTAGACCTTTTTCTCTCAACTTCCCCTGAGCTATGTCCATGTTCCGTTCATTCTCCTCTAGGATCCTCCGACCACTCTGTTGTATCAGTTAAGATAAAAACGAAATGTAATAAGTCCCCAAACGTACCCCTCCATCGTACTGTATACTGATACTCCGTGGCTGACTGGGATAGCTTCCGTACATTTATATCTGATCTACCTCTGCATTCCATGTTTAAAAAGGAAGTGTCCTCTATAGTATCAGACCTGACCGAATGGTTAATTGTAGGCATAGACTGATTCATACCATCTAAAAAATTCCAACAAAAACCTAACAGCCAGCCATGGTTCTCCCCAGAATGTGCTGCTGCCATCACGCACAGAAATCACTTTTTCCATAGCTACCAACGTAATAGATGCACTGAGACTAAAGCTGCTTTATGGAACGCCAGCAACCACTGTAAAAGAGTAATAAAGCACGCAAGAGAGCTATATGGCCAGTCTGTTAAATCCAAGGTAGCTGATCAGCGGCTTGGTTCCCACAAGTTTTGGCAAATAACAAATAGGATCCTGAACAGAAATGTGCGTTCTATCCCAACCATTATCAATGGACCAGAGGTCATCTCGTCAGCTTCGGACAAGGCCAAACTATTTGCAAAGAACTTTGCAGCTAAGTCTACCCTATGCGACAAAGGCCATCAACTCCCCATATTTCCTCCTATAACACAGAACACGCTAGGTAACATACAAATATCCGTGCATGATGTCGCCAAGCTAATCAAGAACCTTGATTCCAGTAAAGCAACTGGCCCTGACGGCATCCCAATAATAGTGTTAAAAAAGCTTCAACCAGAACTTACTCCTATACTTAAGAAACTGTTTAAGCGTTGCCTTAAGGAGAAGTGCTTCCCACCACCCTAGAAAACCTCATCAGTTTGCCCTGTATTTAATAACTCAGGTGATAAGTCACCTCCCTCTCAATACAGACCAATAAGTCTCCTGTGTGTCATGAGTAAGTTGCTGGAATCCATATTAAATAGAGAAATAGTCAACCAACTCAGCAGAAATAACCTTCTTAGTGACATGCAATATGGTTTCTGTTCTGCAAGATCTACCGCTGATGTGCTAACGGTTATATCTCATAGGATTAGTGAATCTCTTGACAAAGGCTTCCTTTCTAGGACAATTGCTCTTGACATATCAAAGGCCTTCGACAAGGTATGGAATAAAGGCCTACTTTACAAGATTTCCAGCTACGGTATAACTGGAAATGTTCTCTCTATCATTAAATCATTTCTCTCTGATAGATTCATAAGAGTAGTGGTTGATGGACAAAAATCAAAGGCCTGCAGTGTTAATGCTGGAGTCCCTCAAGGGTCCATCCTGGGCCCAACTCTCTTCCTGATCTACATCAATGATCTCTCTAAACACATACTTAAATCATTCGTTGACATCTATGCTGATGACACGAACATCATTCGTAGAAATTTATGCTGATGGCACTACTATCTATGGTAGCACATCTAAGATCCTAAATGACAAAGCTCTCTCTGATTCTCGCTTCCCTGACCCTGAGGTTCAGTGGGGGAAGACGTGGCTGGTTACCTTTAATGCTTCTAAACCAAACTCCTATCTTTACATCATCAACGATCTGATCCCCATCTGGCATCAATTAAAATGGATGGCTTTCATCTAGGAGAAGCCCCATGTTTTGACAATCTTCTGGGCTTGACCTTCACTCCTGATCTGAAATGGAACACGTACATCAAGTCTGTTGCCAAGGTCGTTGGAAAGATATTGGGATCTTTCTACCGCTCCAGAAGGTATCTCACTACTGATGCAATTCTCTATGTATATAAAAGCCAAGTACGTCCAAGGATGGAGTACTGCTGCCACATCTGTGCAGGAGCTGCTAAAAACAGCCTATCCTGCCTTGACAGAGTACAAAATAGACTTTGTGGCTTAGTGGGAGATGCCCTTTTCTCTTCCCTGCAACCTCTCTCCCACAGGAGACGTTGCAAGCCTGTCTTTGTTTTATCGTTATTCCATGACAGGTGCTCGCCTGAACTCCAATCTCTGGTTCCGCTCGCCAATCTTTTACGAAAAACAACCGTCTAGCTGAATCCAGTCAAAAACTTTCCCCACTCTTTATCTATGCCTAAATCAAACGTAGATTCCATGAACAAAGCTTCTTTCTTAGAACTGCACACCTGTGGAACTCTGTTCCGTCTGCCTGCTTCCCACATGACTACAACCTGGATGTATTCAAGTCCAACGTAAACAAATTCCTGATGAACAGTCCCTTTAAGTAGACACTTTATTAAATCTCCACACTAACATACTGTACTTACAATAACCCTTATCCCTGAGTTGCTTCCGTGTCTTGATAAGTGGTGACCACCTTGTAAAAAAACAAAGACAAAAAAAACACACCAATCAATTAACTCACATTTTATTATTTTTAAAAATTCTTGGAATTGTTACTAAATGAGACAATCAGTTTTTCATAATTAAAACCAACATTATCGCCCTCCCCTTAATAAAACATTAACTTCGATATATTTTCTGTGCTGATTATTTCATTACAAACATACTAATCCATTCACTCATATTCCACAATTGTTCATAATTCTTGGATATATTACTAATTTCGACAATCACTTTTTCATAATTTTGACTCACATTATCGCCCCCTGACTAAACTTTGATATATTGACTGATTTTTTCATTATCAATCCACCAATCCATTAACTAACATTTCATCATTTTTCATAATTCTTGGATATGTTACTACTTGCAACAATCATTTTTCATAATTTAAACCCACATTATCGCCCTCCACATTACTAAAATAATAACTTTGATAAATTGCATTGCCTGATGATTTCATTACAAACACACCAATCAATTAAATCGCATTTCATCATTTTCTTAATTATTGGAAATTTTACTGATTTCGTGAATCATTTTTCATAATTTAAACCCACATATGCCCTTCTTACTAAAATAATAACCTTGATATATTAACTGGACTGATTATTTCATTACAAACACATTAATCGATTAACTCACATTTTATTATGTTTAATAATTCTTGAATATGTTACTAATTTCGACTATTATTTTTCATAATTTAAACCAACACTATCGCCTCCCTTACTAAAAATATAACTTTAATATATTGTCTGAACTGATTATTTCATTACAAACACACTAATCCATTAACTTATATTTCATCATTTTTCATAATTCTTGTATATGTTACTAATTTCTACAATAACTTTTTCATAATTTTGACTCGCGTAATCGCCCCTTACTAAAATAATCACTTTTATATATAATGGATCGGCTGATTATTATATTACAAACACTCCAATCAATTACCTCGCATTTCATCACTTTTGATAATTCTTGGACAATCATTTTTCATAATTTGCGCCCACATTTTCGCCCCCTTACTTAAATAATAACTTTGATATATTGCACGACACTGAGTATTCTGCTACTATATTATTCCACCTATCTAATTCAATCCTGGACGAGGCTGGGTATTCTGCTAGTATATATTGGCACTTGTCTCATCCAATCCCGGGACTGACATTATATCCGCCACTCCACTGTAGAAAATATGCATGAAATAAATGTTTAAATCTTAAACTCTTTCAGCCATTTCCGGGATTGACTTTATATCCCCCCAACCCATTGTTAAAAAATATACATGGAATAATGTAATGTTTAAATCGTAAACTGTTTCAGCCATTTCCGTGACTGACTTCATATCCCCTACCTCACTGTTAAAAAATATATATAAGATAAAGTAATGTTTAAATCGTAAACTGCTTCAGTCATTTCCGGAGTGGACTTCTTATCCACACCCCACTGATAAAATATATATTAAATAAAGTAATGCTTAAAACGTAAATCGTTGTAGCCATTTTCGGGAATGACTGCTATTTTTATTAAAACAAACGTTGTAATGATTTATTTTTAATTATTTTTTTTTGGGGGGGGGCGGCTTTTCAGTGGTCAATATCCGGAGAATAGTTTCTTCTCTTTGTAGCCCTTCTGCAGAAATATCTGGTGGAGAGGGTATCACATACTTCTTCTTTGGGGAGGGGCGATTACATTTACATGTTTTCATCCGTCCTTTTATTTTTGTTGTGGGTATCCACGTTTCCCATGATGAAAATGATTAGTATACAGGTGTGTTTCAAACGGAACTTCATGTCAATCCAGGCAACGCAGGGTATCCATGTAGTATATTATTTGCATCTTTTTTACTGAAGATAATGACGTAATGACCGGAAGTAAACACGTCATAAATATATTATATGCATCTTTTTTAACTGAAGATAATGACGTCATCACCAGAAGTAAACTACTCGAAAAGAAAGAGGGATTATGCCTGAGATCTCATTAAACACTTAACAAATCCATCAACTCTCATTTAGTATAATCTATATATTAATACGATAGCGTGTGTTCTTAAATCTCAACCAATGAAATTTGCCGGAAAGTGTGACACACAAAAGTACACATACGCTATCATATTAGTAGATAGATTAGCGACATCTTTCATATGTAATATATTGCTGCTGGGTATTCTGTGGGCGTTCAGCAAGAAAGAAGACATCATCATATTATTCTACTTCTTTTGTTGAAACTGTATCGCCCCCCCCTCACTAAAATAATAACGCTGATATATTGTCTGGGTTGATAATTATATTACAAACACGCCAATCAATTAACTAATATTTCATCATATTTCATAATTTTTGGATGTGTTACTAATCTCGATAATCATTTTTCATAAGTTTAACTCACATTATCGCCCAACCTTACTCAAATAAGAAATATATATATTGTCTGGGCTGATTATTTCATTACAAATATACTAATCAATTAACTCATGTTTCATCATATTTCATAATTCTTGGATGCGGTACTAATTTCGACAATTATTTTCCATAATATAACCCCACATTATCGCCGTCCCTTTGCTTCAATAAGAACTTTGATGTATTGTCTAGGCTGATTATTTTATTTACAAACACACAAATCCTTTAACTGATACTTCATCATTTTTCATAATTCTGGGATATGTTACTAATTTCGACTATGATTTTTCATAGTTTTTAAACCCACCTTATCATTGCCCCCTTTACTAAAATACATACTTTGATATATTGCCTGGGCTGATTATTTCATTACAAACACACCAATCGATTAACTCACATCTCATAATTTTTCATAATTCTGGGATATGTTACTAATTTCGACTATCATTTTTCATAATTTAAACCCACCTTATCACTGCCCCCTTTACTAAAATAAATACTTTGATATATTGCCTGGGCTGATTATTTCATTACAAACACACCAATCAATTAACTCACATTTCATCATTTTTCATAATCCTTGGATATGTTACTAACTTCGACATTATTTTTTCATAATTAAAACCCACATTATCGCCCCCTCCTTACTAAAATAATAACTTTGGTATATTGTTTAGGCTGATTATTTCATCACAAACACACTAATCAATTGACTCGCATTTCATCACTTTTCATAATTCTTAGATATGTTATTAATTTCGACAATCATTTTTCATAAAGTAAACTTACATTATCGCCACCTTACTAAAATAATAACTTTGTATATTGCCTGGGTTGTTTTTTTCATTACAAACCCCTCAATCAATTCCGGGTATTCTCATAGTATATATGTTCCACCTATCTTATCGAATACTGGGTGACGCCGCATATGCTGTTAGTATATATCTTCCACCTATCTCATTCGATCCCGGGTGACGCTGAGTATTCTGTTTCTATGTGTTTTCCACCTATCTGATTCAATCCTGGGCGACGCTGGGTATTCTGCTAGTATATATTTGCACTAGGTTTGACTTCATGTAATCCATCCCACTGTTAAAAATGTACATGAAATAAAGTAATGTTTAAATCGCGAACTCTTTCAGCAATTTCCGGAATTGACTTTATATCCCTAACCCACTGTTAAAAATATACATGAAATAATGTAATGTCTAAATCGTAAACTGTTTCAGCTATTTCCGAGATTGACTTCACATCCCCCATTCCACTGTTAAAAATAAACGTGAAGTAAAGTAATGTTCCAATCGTAAACTGTTTCAGCGATTTCCGGGACTGGTTTTTATGCCCCACCTCACTCTTAAAAATATACATTAAATAAAGTAATGTTTAAATCATAAATGGTTTCAGCCTTTTCTGGGACTGATTTCATATCCCCAACCCACTGTTAAAAATATACTTGAAATAAAGTACCGTCAGACTATCATACCCCTACTCGAAAAGAAGGAGCAGATTATGCCTAGGATACGATAGCGTGTGTGTTCTTCAATTCTCAACCAATGAAATTTGCTGGAAAGCATGACACACAAAAGAACACACAAACTATCGTATTAATATATATAACATATATATAATATAGATATAACAACAACAATAACAACGACGACAACAACAACAACAACAACAACACTAATAATAATATTATTAATAATAATAATTCGAAGGGTTATATTTTATTAGTTTTTTTTCAATGAATTTTTCTCATCAATAAAACTATTCTCAATCAAACTATGAATTATTTGTGACATTTTACAGCGTATTTTTGTCCTTGATAAAATATGATACATTTTTGTGGCTTCATTAATGTCCACAAGAAATTAATTTTTGATTTTGAAAGTTAATTTGGTATTGCTGAGGCATATTTTCGTAAACGGGCAAAAACAAGCAAAATTAATACCGAATTGATCTTAAGATCCGAACATGGCGCTGTTCCAACAGAAAAAAATAATGAAATTAACAACAACAACAACAACAACAACAACAACAACAAATATTTAGATCTACACGTATATTAATTGTCTGTATATCATTTTGATCTACATGTTCATTATTTTCATTAAATGTTTATTATTTTCATTAAATGTTTATTATTTTCATTAAATGTTTATTATTTTCATTAAATGTTTATTATTTTCATTAAATGTTTATTATTTTCATTAAATGTTTATTATTTGCATTGAATGTTTGACTTATTTTCAAAATTATTTATATTTTCATTTCACGGTATAAAACTAATTTACAATTCAACTTGTCCTTTTTATCGTCTTCTGATTGAATAATCGCTCCTGTATCCAGATGTTTACGTAAACAGTTTAAAATAACCGAACGAAAAGTCGGTTTTGTTGAGTCCAAAAACATAGCCAGTACCATGAAGCTTCCTTCCAGACAAAACATTTTTTCTGTAACTTTTTTACCAACCAATCGTAGACTAAGTGTGACTTTTTGTTTTCATCCAAGAAATTATTTTTTATCTATTAATGCTCAATTCAGTTTACTATACGAATATCAGTTCTGAATTTAGAGAAGAGAGAACAGTATCTGGTTATTAGTGATGATGATGCAATCTTCCCATTGATTACCTTTTTTTTTCTCGGAGAGCTAATATCATTTAATTAACTAATTCGTTATCTAACTTTGTATCAGCCGAGGGCTAATCCTGGGGTCACACTCTAGGGAAACCTTAAATGTATTTAGCAAAGGGTATCTACACTTAACTTCAAAAGGACATTTCTATTACTACCGTTTTTTCACGACGAAACAATTCAAAAGAAAAAAAAAAAAAAAACAATATTGTTATCACACGCGACAACCATCAAGTCAACTAAACAAAAAACATAAGTCGAACACTTCCGTCGACAACTCCCGAACAACGCCGATACGATCCGATACGATGTGAATAATTACGTCAATACGACCCGACACACTTTCAGAGAAAACTCAGCAATCACTATTTGAACGACCCTGGCGTCCTCTTTTTCTAGCACTTCAGTTTTGTCGCAGGTTGACCCGACTAAGACACTGACACACAATTCTTGAGCACTTCCGCGGATGCCTGTTACACTCATCCCTAATTTTGAGATCACACAAATGGCAATATGGGGCAAGTTGCTTTTCCCTAATACTTTGTCTTAATGGTAGGATTCTAGGAAATTCCCAGTGGAGTTTTCGTCATTGAATTCCTGCCTGCCCTAAATCATTTGGTGCATAACTCTCTGAGGAATTTTGTTCATGTTATTGTTCATAAAGCAGTCAGACATCGGCATCTGAGGGAGTAATGTCGTCACGGTTAGAGCAATCATTTCGACACACTGGGCACACATCTTTTATGTGGCATGATATTCCATTAACAGAAATTAAGCTATTGACTTTTGCCACTCATGCTGAACTGCGTTGTAAATCCTCCCTCCGGATTCCTCATGCAAACAGCGTCTTCCTTTTTGTACGGGCTAGCAGCTGTATTGTCAGGCACTAGAACTTCAATTTAATACGGATCCTATAGGTACATGTTACGTTCTCAGGTGCAGTCATAGCCATCTTGTCGTTGTTGGGTGCACCCTGTTTTTGATGCAAGTACTTTATTGTGCGATGGGACCTCTCAATTATTCCATTTTCTGATGATACGTGGGCGCACCAAAATCATTCGTGTGCACACCACATCCATGCAAACTCAGTAAATCTTTCTCTGCAAAACTCTGCGCCATTGTCAGTAAGAAACGAGATTGGCAACTGCCTTTTACAGAATGGAATTTCCAACTAATGACGCTAGTAGAGATTTGTCGGTACAACTGCTTCCAGATGGCCAAACGGTTAGGGTCACATTCTATCAACGTCATGTATAGTTGAGTGGCACAATAGATTATATCCATAACAAATCCTGCTCCAAATTTCCCTGACATCAAGCCTACCCAGCTTCCAATGCACTGAGGTTGGATCTTCAGATTCACATTCTGTGTAACCACCGTCCGAACCTCAGCTTCAATTATTCTTGGGTCAATTCATTTTACAAAGTAAAACGTCCCATTAACACTGAGATGTCCACTGGACTGATTGGTTGATGATACTTGAGAAACGCCATGTTGTGTAGCAGCACACCCATGTACGTTTACCAGTTCAGTTACCATAAGATTTAACACGCACCATGTCAATCGTCAGTGCATATTCCGAGGCTAACTCTAGGAGCATGGAGAGGCGATGCCTAATTAACATTTCAGAGACTGCTGTGGTATGCACTCTCATATGTCTGGACAATGTGTCAGCTATCTACCCATATACACATGCAGAGTTCGTTCGTAAATTTTGGCTTTCCACTGCAATGCAAGGTTGGCACCTCGCAGCACAGCATCAATCTCAGCCAAATTTATATGTTTGTCCTCATGCACCACTCGCAGCGAGCGTGAGTCTTCCACCATGAAATCATTGCTTTCCACAACCACGCCAGTGGCTAAGGAACTAGCATTTATTCACACTATAACTACAGATACATCAGAAACCTTTCACTTAATCGTCCGGAGTCTCAAACAAATGTATTTGATCATCTGTGCTAGAGAGGGCTTTACACTTCATCATTGCATCCAGTTGTCACAGTGTTTGTCCTTCGTTTCACAAACGCTGTGGCGAAACGGAACCAGCTACACATCAAGAAATCGTCAGTCAATTTCCTGCACATTGAAAAGACGCCATAGATTCTCCTTGATCCTCCTGGACATATAATCCCAATCCACGTGTGTCAAGTCTCCGTTGTTCTGAGAGTCTGCTTATCAGAGAAAACTTTTCTAAATGTTCCTTGACTCGAGTTGCAAAATACACACTCATTCACAAAAATGTTGTCAATATAAGAAGACGTAGCTGCATCTATGATCTCATCTTGCCTTAGGGCGACATTCCAATGGCCCGCATTATAAAAGGGGCGATATTGCAATGGCCCGCATTATTAAAGGGGAGACATTGCAATGACCCGCATTATAAAAGGGTCGACATTGCAATGGCCCTCATTATTATAGGGGCGACATTGCAATGACCCGCATTATAAAAGGGTCGACATTGCAATAACCCGCATTATTAAAGGGGCGACATTGCAATGAGCCGCATTATTAAAGGGGCGGCATTGCAATGATCCCCATTATTAAAGGCACGACATTGCAATGACCCGCATTATAAAAGGGGCGGCATTGTTATGACATACACATTATTAAAGGGGCGATATTGCACTGGCCCACATTATAAAAGGGGCGACATTGCTATGACACACACATTATTAAACGGGGCGATATTGCAATGGCCCGCATTATTATTGGGCGACATTGCAATGACCCGCATTATGAAAGAGGCGACATTGCAATGCCCCCTTTATTAAAGGGGCGACATTGCAATGACCTCATTATAAAAGGGGCGACATTGCAATGGCCCGATTTTTAAAGGGGCGACATTGCAATGGCCCGCATTATTATAGGGGTGACATTGTAATGATCCGCTTTATTAAAGGGGCGACATTACAATGGCCAGCATTATTAAAGGCACGATATTGCAATGGCCCGTATTATTAAAGGGGCGACATTGCAATGATCCGCATTATTAAAGGGGAGACATTGCAATGGCCCGCATTATTAAAGAGGAGACATTAACATGACCCGCATTATTAAAGAGGCGACATTGCAATGAGCCGCATTATTAAAGGGGAAACATTGCAATGATCCGCATTATTAAAGGGGCGACATTGCAATGGCCCGCATTATTGAAGGAGCGACATTGCAATGACCAGCATTATTAAAGGGGCGACATTGCAATGGCCCGCATTATTAAAGGCGCAACATTGCAATGGCCCTCATTATTAAAGAGGCGACATTGCAATGGCCTGCATTATTATAGGGGTGAAATTGCAATGACCCGCATTATTAAAGGGAGACATTGCAATGGCCTGCATTATTAAATGGGCGACATTGCAATGGCCCGCATTATTAAATGGGCGACATTGCAATGGCCCGCATTATTATAGGTGCGACATTGCAATGGCCCTCATTATCATAGGCACGACATTGCAATGGCCCGCATTATTAAAGAGGCGACATTGCAATGGCCTGCATTATTATAGGGGTGAAATTGCAATGACCCGCATTATTAAAGGGGCGACATTGCAATGGCCCACATTCTTAAATGGGCGACATTGCAATGGCCCGCATTATTAAAGGGGAGACATTGCAATGGCCCGCATTATTAAAGAGGCGACATTGCAATGCCCTGCATTGTTTAAGGGGTAACATTGCAATGGCCCGCATTATAAAAGGCGCAACATAGCAATGCCCTCATTATTATATACGCGACATTGCAATGGCCCGCATTATAAAAGGGGCGACATTGCAATGGCTGTCATTATTAAAGGGGCGACATTGCAATGGCCCCCATTATTAAAGATGCGACATTTACATGACCCGCATTATTAAAGAGGCGACATTGCAATGAGCCGCATTATTAAAGGTGCGACATTGCAATGGCCCGCATTATAAAAGGGGCGATATTGCAATGACCTGCATTATTAAGTGGGCGACATTGCAATGACCTGCATTATTAAGTGGGCGATATTGCAATGACTCGCATTATTAAAGGCGCGACATTGCAATGACCCGCATTATTAAAGGGCGACATTGCAATGACTCGCATTATTAAAGGCACGACATTGCAATGGCCCGCATTATTAAAGGGGCGACATTGCAATGACCCGCATTATTAAAGGCACGATATTGCAATGATCCGCATTATTAAAGGGGCAACATGTCTATGATCCGCATTATTAAAGGGGCGACATTGCAATGATCCGCATTATTCAAGGCGTGACATTGCAATGGCCTGCATTATTAAAGGGGCGACATTGCAATAATCCGCAATATTTAAGGGGCGACATTGCAATGCCCCGCATTATTATAGGTGCGACATTGCAATGGCCCGCATTATTAAAGGGGCGACATTGCAATGCCCTGCATTATTAAAGGGGTAACATAGCAATGGCCCGCATTATTAAAGGCACGATATTGCAATGGCCCGCATTATTAAAGACGCAACATTGCAATGGCCCTCATTATTATATACGCGACATTGCAATGGCCCGCATTATTATAGGGGCGACATTGCCATGGCCCGCATTATAAAAGGGGCGACATTGCAATGGCTGTCATTATTAAAGGGGCGACATTGCTATGGCCCCCATTATTAAAGAGGTGACATTAACATGACCCGCATTATTAAAGAGGCGACATTGCAATGAGCCGCATTATTAAAGGGGCGACATTGCAATGATCCGCATTATTAAAGGCACGACATTGCAATGGCCCGCATTATAAAAGGGGCGACATTGCAATGATCCGCATTATTAAAGGCGCGACATTGCAATGATCCGCATTATTAAAAGGGCGACAGTGCAATGATCCGCATTATTAAATCGGCGACATTGCAATGACTCGCATTATTAAAGGCGCGACATTGCAATGACCCGCATTATTTAAGGGGCGACATTGCAATGATCCGCATTATTAAAGGGGCGACATTGCAATGATCCGCATTAGTAAGGGGGCGACATTGCAATGATCCGCATTATTAAAGGCGCGACATTGCAATGACCCGCATTATTAAAGGGGCGACATTGCAATGATCCGCATTATTAAAGGGGCGACATTGCAATGGCCTGCATTATTAAAGGGGTGACATTGCAATGATCCGCATTATTAAAGGGGCGATATTGCAATGGCCTGCATTATTAAAGCGGCGACATTGCAATGATCCGCATTATTAAAGGGGCGATATTGCAATGGCCCGCATTATAAAAGGGGCGACATTGCAATGATCCGCATTATTAAAGGGGCGACATTGCAATGGCCAGCATTATTAAAGGCACGATATTGTAATGGCCCGCATTATTAAAGGGGCAACATTGCAATGGCCCGCATTTATGTATACATATATATTTATATATATATTTATATGCATGTGTATATCTATGTTTATATATATACTAGCATTTCAGCCGGCGTTGCCCGGGTGTTTGGAGGTGTATGCTGAGCAAAAAAAAAAAGAGTAATTTTTTTTTAATTTGACCCCTATTATGACCCCTTAAAATTTATAGTTTCGGGCTCAAATAACTTTATTAAATTAGATCCAGGTTCAAGGAACCTATATCTAAAATTTCAAGTGTCTAGACCCAAAATTGTCGGAGGAGTTTTGTAGAGTTCTTAAAGGTCAAATCGTTGAAATTTGACCCCTTAACAGCCAAATTTCTGGCTGACACCCGTCACATCGATTTTCCCAAATCTCAGTACCCGGTATTTCAAATTTCGAGTCTATAGACAAAAAATTGACAGAGTTATTGCGTAGGGAAATGTACACAGACAGACAGACAGACACGTTCACTTTTATAGATATATAGAAGATATATTTATGTATATATATTTATATATATTTATATATATTTATATGTATATATAAACATATATATACCATTTATATATATATATTTATTATATATATATGAATATATATAATATATATGAATATACATTATATATATGAATATATATATTATATATATATATTTATATATATATTATATATATTTGTGTATTTATATATATATATATATATTATATATATATATTTATATATCTATATATATGAAAATGTAAAGTTGGTTCGTTCTAAATGAATAAAACCATATTTCTACGTTACCAATTTATTTGAAATTTTCAGACAACCCATTTTTAGAGTCAAGGTATGTTTTTATGTTATTAAAATAAATTTTCCTAATTAAAATTAAAATATTAAATAAAATAAATATATTTTTAACCGTTACTGCGAATCTGCTCTGTTGATAAAACTGAACTTCCGGTTCGATTCATTTCACAGCCACGAATTGACGAAAGGTTTCATTTTCTGTTAACTCGATAAGTAAAAAAACAAAGCAAAAAAAAAACATATTTCATTTGTTTTCCTTCCAAATTTTTTAATTTACACATTTTTCTTTATTATATAAGGCAAAAAAAAAAAAGTTTGTTGCTTGCTTTTGAGTTTTTTTTCTCTATAAGATTACTTATGCAGAGAGTGATCCGTGCTGAAATAATGTTATTATTTAAAAAGTCATTCTTAACATGGGGAGATAAGGATGTTTTGTACCTATTCTGTACTTTAACCTTACAATTGAATAAATAAAAAAAAACATATCGTAAAACGTTATTTAAACGTGGAAATATGATTTAAAAAATAGCGCGGATCGCTCTCTGCATTAGCACCATTTTTATTTATTGCTGACTAATATTCTCATCTTTATTAGTTGTTGTTTCACGAATTTTCGGCCAACTATTCCTCTGGCCTTCATGAAAAGAAGTCCTTTTATAAATGTTCAGTAACGTTTTCCTTTTATTATTCTTAAAGAGTAAAACTTTTCTTATTCATTAAAGGAGTTAAGCCTACGTAAATAAATAAATGTTTGTACACGTGACAAATTATCAATAAATGGTTCAGTTACTTTTTTTAAAAAATGTTTGTAAAAGTGCGAAAGGTGACGTTGTTGTACAACCATTACTCCCATGCTTAATTTCTATACTTATAGGTTTTTGGAATTTTTTTTCACTGGATTATTATTGATTGGACACTAATTAAACAGATTATTAAAAAAAAATGTAAAAAAGAAATCATTATTTCGACATTTGAAAGTGGTGCTCACTTTTTAGTTACAACGTTCTGATAAATCAGTCACCCATTTTGTAAGCAATAAAAACGCGGTATATCAAAACCATAGAAAGTAAAAATAATGAGTCTCTACCGCATTTGTAAGTCAGAAATATATTTGTTTCTCAAAGAAAAAAAATAGAGAGAACAGGACTTTTTTTTATTGTTTTCATGAAAATAAAGTTTCGAGATTTTTAATTATTTTTTTTTTTTACTTATTTAGTCAGTTTGTGTTTTTTTGTTTTTTTTTAAATTGTTTTTGTGAAAGGTGAGTTTTTTTTTCCAAACTTTTGTTTTGTTTCTTTTTAATTTTTTAAAGTATTATAAATTTCACTAACATGCTGGAGAAATGTTTAATAATTTGGTATTTTTTTAGATTAGGTCCACCTCCACAATTTTCCTTTCAATGACGACATTTATAGGTTTCCGAGTATGCTGAACACGCAAATTGCATTGAAATTTTGCGGAAATAAATAGTTGTATTATGCATTGTATTCTTCGGCGGCCATCTTTTTACGTGCACACGCGCTATAAACAAATACACACACGTAAAAAAGATGGCCGCCAAATATTACAATGCATAATACAACTTTTTATATCTTGATAACTACTTATTTCTGCAAAGTTTCGATGCGATTTTCGTATTCAGCATAGTCGAAAACCATTTCAAGTCGTCATTTAAAAGAAAATTGAGGAGGTGGACCTAATCTAAAAATTTACCAATAATTTTGAATCCCGTACGCCGTACGCCTCCCGATATATTGCTTCATCAACATGCGACCATTTTATATCTCCCGAAGACACTTCCGTGTTTAGAAAAATAAATAAATAAATAAATAAAAAGTGACCGATTTACCAGAACGTGGTAACTAAAAAGTGAGTACCCCTTTCAAATGTTGAAATGATTTTTTTTTTTCAATTTTTTTTCATAATCTGGTTAGTGTTCAATCAATAATAATCCAGTGAAAAATTTTCAAAAAACCTATCAGTATAGAAACTCCACCACGTAAGTAAATAAATAAAAAATGTTACGTGCGCATGCGTTAGCCTTGACTAGGGGGGTACTAAGGGAACGACCATTAAATAATTCTGCGGGTCGCCATGGAACTCAACGCCCAAGGAGTACCAAAATAGTTTTTATGATCTGAAGAAATTTTTTTTTCGAAAAGTGGGTGATCACTTTTTCATGTAAATTTAACTTAAAATGAGCACCCACTTTCTGGCCACCTGAGGAAGGGGCATTTATTTTCGTGTTTATTGGCTTAAAGGTTTTTTTGACAAGGCAGTTTGGTACGCGAATGCATATTTAACAGTTTTCGTTTATGCTTACGCATAGCATAAACAAAGGCTACGTCTGTGAAATGGAAAATAGTCCCAGAGTTCAGGGGTTAATACCATGCAAAAGAAATCAAACAAAAAGACTTTTTAGCCAAGAAACACACAGAAAGAAAAAAAAATAGCATCCATTTTTTTTCTATCGAATTCATTTGCTGTTTTTATTGAAAACTATTTTCCCCCGGATTTTTGATATAATTTTCCATTAAGGGCTGTGCGTCTCACGTTCGTAAATAACAAAAAATTTTTGTAGATTTTGGTGTGCTAAAAACGAATCTGCAAACCGTTTCCGTCGCAAAAAAAATAGTTTTTATGATATGAAGAAATTACTTTATCGAAAAAGTGGCGATCACTTTTCCATGTAAATTTAACTAATAAAAAAAAAAAAATAATGCGGATCATTGCAATGTCGCCCCTTTAATAATGCGGATCATTGCAATGTCGCCCCCTTACTAATGCAGATCATTGCAATGTCACCCCTTTAATAATGCAGGCCATTGCAATGTCGCCCCTTTAATAATGCGGATCATTGCAATGTCGCCCCTTTAATAATGCGGGTCATTGCAATGTCGCGCCTTTAATAATGCGGATCATTGCAATGTCACCCCCTTACTAATGTGGATCATTGCAATGTCACCCCTTTAATAATGCAGGTCATTGCAATGTCGCCCCTTTAATAATGCGGATCATTGCAATGTCGCCCCTTTAATAATGCGGGTCATTGCAATGTCGCGCCTTTAATAATGCGAGTCACGATTAAACCCGGTTCTCCAACTTCCAACGTAGACTCCTACTACCATGTCTCCTTCTCCAACATCAGGAGTCTTCGTTCTAACCTTCCAGAGGTTGAAACCCAATTACAGGAGACTAAACCAGACCTTTTATTTTTAAGTGAAACTGGCATTGGACAGGCTATTTCCCTAGATGAGTTTGCAATTACAGGATACTCTAACTTAACTTCTAAATCTGACCCCCAAGATCGCTATGGGCATGGAATATGTGCCTATATTAAAGATAGCTTTCCATGTGGGAGGGACATCTCCAGGGAAGATCCTAACTTACCCTATATGTGCTTCCGGGTTGTTTTAGCTCACACTACTGCATTTATATTTACTCTCTATCGCCCCCACAACAGCGGAGTTACTATTTTTCAAAGCATATCTGAGAAAATTGACCAAGTCCTTTCTACTTATCCTTCAGCTAACATTCACGTATGTGGAGACTTCAATGTTCACAACGTCGAATGGTTGACCCACTCAAACAAGACCGATGATGAGGGGAGGTTCTGTCATGATTTCTCCATTGCCTATGACCTCACTCAGATTGTTCAGGAACCTACCTGTGTGCCCGATAATGACGGCCAGTATGCGAGCCTACTAGACCTTTTTCTCACAACTTGCCCTGAACTATGTTCAGTTTCTGTTCTGTCGCCTCTTGGATCTTCCGACCACTCTGTTGTATCAATTAAGATAAAAATGAAATGTAATAAGTCCCCAGACGTACCTCTTCATCGTACAGTATATCGATACACTAAGGCTTACTGGGATAGCTTCCGTACATTTATATCTGATCTACCTCTGCATTCCATGTTTAAAAAGGATGTGTCCTCTATAGTATTAGACCTGACTGAATGGTTAATTGTAGGTATTGACCATTTCATACCCTCTAAAAAGTTTCAGCAAAAACCTAACAGCCAGC
Source organism: Euprymna scolopes (assembly GCF_053919585.1). Classification (NCBI taxonomy): domain Eukaryota; kingdom Metazoa; phylum Mollusca; class Cephalopoda; order Sepiida; family Sepiolidae; genus Euprymna; species Euprymna scolopes. The sequence continues at coordinate 120,492,091 of NC_136503.1, read as the reverse complement.
CATGGTTCTCTCCAGAATGTGCTGCTGCCATTGCGCACAGAAATCACTTTTTCCACTGCTTCAAACGTAATAGATGTATGGAAACTAAAGCCGTTTTCAGGACTGCCAGCAACCATTGTAAGAAAGTAATAAGGAACGCAAGAGAGTTGTATGCTCAATCTGTTAAGTCCAAAGTAGCTGAGCAGCGGCTTGGGTCCCACCAGTTTTGGCAAATAGCAAACAGAATCCTGAACAGAAGCATGTGCTCCATCCCAACTATTATCAATGGACCTGAGGTAATCTCGTCAGCATCAGACAAAGCCAAACTCTTTGTCAAGAACTTTGCAGCTAATTCTACCCTTTGCGACCAAGACCGCCAACCCCCAATATTTCCTCCTGTATCAGAAAACACGCTATGTGATATACGTATATCTGTACGTGATGTTGCAAAGCTAATCAAAAACCTTGATCCGAGTAAAGCAACTGGCCCTGATGGTATTCCAATTATAGTACTCAAAAAACTTCAACCTGAACTAGCGCCCATACTTACAAAACTGTTCAAACGTTGTCTTAAGGAGAATAGTTTCCCATCTCCCTGGAAAATCTCATCAGTATGCCCTGTATTTAAGAATTCAGGTGATCGTTCATCTCCCTCTCAGTACAGGCCAATAAGTCTCCTGTGCGTCATAAGTAAGTTGCTAGAATCTGTGTTAAATACAGAAGTAATCAACCATCTCAACAAAAATAACCTTCTTAGTGACACTCAATATGGTTTCCGTTCTGCTAGATCTACAGCAGATGTCCTTACAGTTATATCGCATAGGATTAGCAAATCTCTCGACGGTGGCAATCTTTCCAGGGCAATTGCTCTTGACATATCTAAAGCCTTTGATAGGGTATGGCATATAGGTTTACTTCATAAGATCGCTAGCTATGGTATAGCTGGAAAAGTCTTCTCAATTATTAAATCATTTCTTTCTGATAGGTTCATAAGAGTAGTAGTTGAGGGGCAAAAATCAGAAGCTCACAGTATTAATGCCGGTGTCCCTCAGGGATCCATCCTGGGCCCAACTCTTTTCCTGATCTACATTAATGATCTTCCAAATCACATCCTTACATCATTTGTAGACATTTATGCTGACGACACTACCATTTATGGTACCACATCTAAGACAGTAAACGACCAAGTTCTCTCCAATTGTCTCTCCTCTGATCTTGAGCACGTAGTACAATGGGGTACGGAGTGGCTGGTTACTTTTAATGCATCTAAAACCAAGCTTCTCTCTTTACATCATCAACATTCTAATCCACATTTGTCATCAATTGAAATGAATGGCTCTCGTCTTCAAGAGGCCTCAAGTTTTGACAAGCTTCTGGGCTTGACCATTACTCCTGATCTTAAATGGAACACGTATATCAAATCTGTTGCCAAGGCCGCTGGAAAAATGGTGGGATCTTTCTATCGATCCGGTAAATATCTCACTGCTGATGCTATTCTCTATCTATATAAGAGCCAGGTACGTCCAAGGATGGAATACTGTTGCCACATCTGGGCAGGAGCTGCTAGAAAGGACTTGGCCTGCCTTGATAGAGTTCAAAATAGACTTCGTAGTCTCGTAGGAGATGTCCTTTTCTCCTCCTTGCAACCTCTATCTCACAGAAGAGATGTTGCGAGTTTGTCTCTGATGTATCGTTATTTTCATGGAAAGTGTTCAACTGAGCTTCAATCTATGGTCCCCCCTCGCCAAACTTTCACAAGAAACACTTGTCTAGCTGTAAACACTATCAATAATTTCCCCCACTCTTTATCTGTGCCTAAACCTAAACGTAGACTCCATGAACAAAGCTTCTTTCTTAGAACTGCACGCCTGTGGAATTGTCTTCCGTTTTCCTGCTTTCCGGCTGACTACAATATGGTTGTGTTCAAATCTAAAGTAAATAAGTTCTTGATTAGCCGTTCCATATAAGTTATCAAATTTACCAAATTTTCATTACTAATGATTACTATATTGACCAATTTCTACTGTACACTCTTTAACCCTTATCCTTGAGTGGCCTCTGGGCCTTGATAATGTGTGATGCCTTTGTAAAAAAAAACAAACAAAAAAACCTTAAAATGAGCACCCAGTTTCTAGCCACCTGAGAGAGGGGGGATTTTTTCCCATGTTTTTTGGCTAAACAGTTTTCGTTTATGCTTACGCATAGTGTAAACGAAGGCTACGGCTGTTAAATGGAAAATAGTCCCAGAGTTCAGGGGTTATTACCATGCAAAAGAAATCAAACAAAAAACTTTTTAGCCAAGAAACAGAAAAATGCCCCTCTCTCAGGTGGCCAGAAAGTGGGTGCTCATTCTAAGTTAAATTTACATTGAAAAGTGATCACCCACTTTTCGAAAAAGTAATTTCATGAATGTCATGAAAACTTTTTTTTTGCTACGTAAACGGTTTGCAGATTCGTTTTTAGCACACCGAAATCTACAATAAAATATTTCGTTATATATGAACGTGAAACGGGCCTTAAAGTAAAATAATACCGGATTTTTTTTAGCAGATTTGCCGTTTAGTTGTACAAATATCTTCAAACCAGGTAATAACTAAAAGGGACTTTTAAAAGTCGTCACCTGTATCGAGCAAAAGTTTAAAACCACCGATTATATGCCAGCCTACATCATGGTAACATATATTGAGTGAGTTCCTAACAGTATTTTGTATAGTTTTTTAGTTTAAACTCATTTTCCCAAAATTTCCCCAAACTTAACGTGTTCAATACAGTCTGCCACCATTTGTATTTTTCAGATATACCGATAAACATTGAATGTTTTTGAACCGATTATACATTACATAAAAACACTAAAATCTTATCCAGTTAGGTAGAACACTTACTTTTCTTGCCTTTGATAACATTTATTTGTTATATATTTATTTTTTGACAACTTCTTTGTATCTGTGTTTAGTAATATAAACCCTTTTCATTTAATGTAACGTTTAGTCGGCTCGAAAAACAGTGTTTATTGGTGTATTTGAAAGCTACAAATGGTGGTGGACACTGTTGATTACTTTAAGTTAGAGAAAGTGAGTTAAAACTAAAAAACTATACAAAATACTGTCAGAAACCTACCGATTATGCCAGCCTATGTCATGGTAACATATGTTCGGTGAGTTTCAGGCACTCTTTTGTATAGTTTTTAGTTTTCAACTTACTTTCCCAAACTTAACGTATTCAACAGAATCCGCGACCATTTCTGTTTTTTGAGCCAATTAAACATTTTACATTACATAAAAGCACTAAACAATTATCCAGTTAGGTAGAAACGTAAATTACCTTACCTTTGCTTTCATTTATTTGTTTTTGGACGACTTTTTCGAATCTGTGTATAGTAACCCCCCCCCACCACCAACCAAATATTAATTACTAACTCACATTTTTTAAAACAACAACAAAAAAAAAAGCATTTAGCGTTTCAACATTTTTGCTACGTTCGGTTTCATCCACTGATTGTTGGTCAAGTCCAAAACATGAATGATTGACAGAAACTCTCGAGGATCCAGATCAAATTCTGCAAGAGTACCATTTTTTTCAGTTTCGCCTTCTTTTTCACTTTTTGCAGTGGATTGCTGTACTAATATAAGAAACATGCATTTTCTCCTTTATTAAATTTTTCCATTACACCAAATTGAGCCACTGCAACGCGTGGCAGGGTACAGCTAGTATATATATATATATATATATATATATATATATATATATTCATACATATATATATTATATATATATGAATATATATATATATATCATGTTTATGAATATATACACATTATATATATATGAATATATATATTATATATATGTATTTATGTATCTATATTTATATATATATATCTTTTTATATATGTGTTTATTATATATATTTTTATATGTAAATATTTATATATATATATATCCCTTTTTATATATAAATATTTTTATTATATATATATAAAGCTCTTTCTTTGCGTAATAGTATTAGTGATTAATATTAGTACTGACTCTAAAAGTCTTCCCTTAGCTCTACCTATCACCTATTTTATAATTTTCACATGATCTAAATTAAATGAATGATCGTGTTCTGCACAATGGCAAAAGAGTGTATTTAGGGCGTTACCATTCCTTATATCTTTTCTGTGTTCGTAAAGTTTTAGTTTCAATTTACGCTGTGTCTCACCTATGTATGCTTGTTGGCAATTGTTACATGAGATGGAATATATAGGGGCGTCGGATGTGAGGGTTTTGGGAGAGTTGTTGGTAATTTTTAATATCGTTGAAGTTGTTTGTGTCAAGTGAAAATCAAGTCTATTAAGAATGTCGTAGATTTATGTATTTTTAGTGTGGGTGGGAATGAAAAGATGTCCGTTTAATAGTGAGGTATTTGTTTTATTTTTCTGTCTGTTTGTATTATAGTGTATTTTCGTAGATTTTTTCTTTGCGTAAGAAATGAAATAGGATGGCTACTGTAATTTTTTTAAAACATTCGTAATGTATTGAAATTCATCATTAAGATATTGGGGGCTGCATATTAAAAAAGGCACGCAAGAAAAAAAAAAACAATAATAAACGTCCATAAAATTTACACACAAATCCGAACAAGATAACTCTCTAGGTTTTCTAGGTATACTTATCATCAGATCAGAAACCGATTTGAGTTTCAAAGTACATAGACAGACCACACACAAAAACGATTATATTCACTACTACGCGCGCCACAATGATAGAATAAAAATTATTGTTTTTCTTGCGTGCCTTTAGAATATGCATATATGAATATATATATATATATATATATATATATATATATATGTATATATAAATAAATATAAAAATATACATATATATAAGTATATACACATATATGTATATATATAAATATATATATATATAAATATATATATATAAATATGTATACATCTTCATCTATATATAAATATATATATATTTATATATATATTTATGTATATATTTATATATATAAATTTATATATATATTGATATTTTTTATATATTTATACATATTTTATATATATGTTATATATGTAAATTTATATATATATATTGATATACATATACATATATATATATTGATATATATATATTTATATATCTATTCATATGTATATATTTATATATTAATATATATATATATTCATATATATATATCTAGATATATATTTATATATATATTTATATATATGTATATATATATATATTTATTAATATTTATTTGTATATATATATTTGTATATATATATATATATATATATATTTATGGATATATATATAGGTATTTATATCCACATATATATATATATATATTTACATATATATGTATTTATATATTTATATATATATTTATATATATTTATATATATATATGTATATAGATTTATATATATATAAATATGTAAATATACATAGATATAAATTTATATAAATATATGTAAATATATATATAAATATATATTTATATATATTTATATATATATATATTTACATACTTATATATATAAATATACATATATATAAATATATATATATAAACATGTACATAAATATATCTATAAATATAAATATATATGTATAAATTATATAATAAATATATATATATAAATATATATATGTGTGTGTGTGTGTGTTGTTACGAATAGGCTCCTATATGGTGGACTATTTTAAAATACTGATTACATATAATGATAGAACAAATATCGAGGATCAGGAATGGGTATGTTTGATCTGGCAGAAAGATGGTTCATAAAAATTGTGGGGTTGGCGTTCGCGCCTGGCTCCCAAAGTATGGAAATAAAAAATGAAATAAAAACGTTTACAAGGTTTTTTGGTATAGATGTACATAAGAATACTTTGATAAGTATGTTTCGACTGAAATAGGCATGGTATAATAAAATTGTGGTGTCTGCGTTCGCGCTTGTACTCCATGGAAACATGGCACACACTTTTACAAAGACTTTTCATATCTATTTGCGTAACTATGCTTTGATAATTATGTTTCAGTTTGAAGAAATATGGTATAATAAAATTATTGGGTGTTCGTTCGAGCCTGACCTCCGTAGAATGTAAATATGTCACAAAGTTTAACAAGGTTTTTTGAAAGGGGTAAGCGTTCACAATAACACCATAACTTTAATCTTAATTCACCTTAGCTTTTATTTAATTTTTTGAGTTGAATAATATTGTGTCGAATAAATTCACCTTCTAAATTCACGTTCTTATTAAAGTGAAAGCCAAAAAGAAAAGTCGGATTTTAGACAATTCTCGACACAAATTTTCCATAACTGTGTTTTTTTCCTTCTTCTCTTGCACGTGGCACTCTTTCGAAAATAGATAAATAGATAAATAATAAAAATAAGAACGTTACTTGTTATCGTGCCAAAAGAAGGAAAAAATCGTGATTACGTGTCTTTTTTAAAAAACATTTACATAACCTTTTTTATTTATTATATCTGTTTAAGCTTTTTTTCCGTGTACTAGAAGGAATTCAGTTGATTACAACCCTTTCTGTCTGTTCTTTACATTACAATAGTACAACCCTGAATCCGACGGTGCAATACTACACCGTTCAATACTATAAAACTTAAACGAAGCTGTTCTGCTTGTAAAGGGCGTCATTTTCTTCTTATTCATATTTATATCGATTCTTTGCTTGAAAAAACTAAAGTAATTACGTGTTTACTTTTTTAATATCCCATTTTGGTGTTTCGGATTATTTTACTAAAGTAAGTAAAGCTTCATTATTTTTAAAAACTGTTTTTGTTTCTTTGTTTTTCGATATTTCGTTGATATTATTTAGTAAGAGTGTTTAGCAGAAGATAGTGATAGACTTAAATAGAAAATAGAAAATCAAATGTCAAAATGACCCAGACAAAATGATGTTAAAAGGCGCGAAAAATATAGGACAAAAAAGAGGTCAACTTAAATGTACAGGTTATTACTTAAGAAAATGTCAGCAAGAGACGCTTAATGAAAAAAAAATAAATGAATTATATATATATATATATATATATATATATATATATAAATATAACTACTTCATTTACTCACATAAAATTATAACTACTTCATTTACTCACATAAAATTAATATACGAAAGTATAGATTTATGCGTAGACTTTAAGTATTTACTTCAAAAGTGCTCAATACATAGGTAGAGCTAATTAGTAATTTATAAAATATATATGGCGATTAAGCTACACTGAATATTCGGCGTTTCTTCCACTCCAGGAATCCTAGAGTAGATGAAACGCCGAATATTCAGTGTAGCTTAATCGCCATATATATTTTATAAATTACTATATATATATATATATATATATATATATATATATATATATATATATATATATATTGAAACATTAGATGGGTGAATCCTTTTGACAACCAAACAATTGTCTATAATCATCTTCTGTTTGATAAAAGACAATTGTGCCACTCATTGATACGTTGGCACTTTGTAAGTTGTCGACTCAATGGGTATTTACGTTTTTTTTTCTCAATGGCGTCATGCTTCTTGGTGTTTATTTTTCTATAAGATTACTCATGACATAATATTTGTGTCGCCTGTTCCTCACAGTTTGAGGAGCGAACGAATAAAATTTTATAAAGATGCTCAAGCCAATCACCTCACCTGCTGTCGGCGTTTAGGGCAATGATGTTTTTTTTTAATGTGGAGAAAACCCAGCTCCCTCAAAAAAGAGAACTTTGGATTGGCACAAAATTTAAAATTTACTCATTCTAGAAGCATTTCTCCATCATTAAACGGCAATAGATCAAATGGAGTGTTGTATAAGAACAGATACTACACTTTGATCTTAGCTAAAAAATCAATGATCTATTTATCATTCGGACCTTAATCTTCATAACGTCACATCTTGACATATAGCACTAATTCTAATCTTTTAGCTACCAATAGAATTTTTCTGACTTTATATGGGAAATACCATTTGAAGATTATTTTTACATTTGCTAAACTAATCTATATTATATATTCCTCATTCTTCCATTTTTCCATTCTTTCTTAAAAGTTTTTCCATCTTGAACTGTTCATATTTCGATGGTCAATAATAATCGGTTTCTTTTCTAACAGGCTTTGTCGATACTATCCTCATGAATCGATTCGAGATATTCAATAGCATGTTCCTTGGATGTTTGATGCTAACCATCATCCTCATAGGATCTTCTTTTAGTATTAATGTTCTTTGGTAATTGTTCTTGGATTCTTACTTGGAAAGAAAATATTTGTTTTACTGGTTTACTAATGAATTTATTCATTGCACGGATTTGAAATATATTATAGAAATCATAATAAGGTAAATTTCTTGAGCATCAGTTTTAACCTACATAATCAAGCTTACAAATAACACAAAACCAAAACAACTGAATTAATAATAGACTAATATGCAAGGAAAGTACAAACATGGCCAGGCATACCAAATACCGTAACATCATTTGACTCAACCCTACAATAGCATAGTAAGCATAACAACAATAAGTAAATTATTCTTGTAACTAACTGACAGAAATTTTTCTCAGAAGCTGAATTCGCCACAAATTCATGAATCAGACAAACATAAAGGTTATCCCTTGCTGCACGCATAATATACAAACTGCGCCTAGGAAACACAACATGAAAATATTAAACAACCGTTATAAAACCAACATATTATATGGTTAATAAATGCCATACAAGCAGTAAAGCAACAATGAGTACTCATAATTATAAAGAACAAAAAAAAACATATATATATATATATATATATATATATATATATATATATACTAGTTGAAGTGTCCGTCGTTTACTAGGTTCCAAAATAACCTTAAAAATGGACTCTGATGTATAATAGTATGTAAGGTTATAAAAAAGCAAAGAAATGACTGCAAATTTTGGGTTATAGAAACCAAAGCAAAATATGAAAGATAAGTAAAATTTTGCAGAAATATATATATTTTATATCAACTTTGTTGTCCTTCATTCCTAAAAGTAACCAACAAAATGGATGTCTTTAGAAAAACAAAAAACAAAAACAAAAAAAATGGATATTCTAATCTGCAGCCATTAACCCATCTCAGTTTCTCCGAGTAGACAGCCACTTCAACTTGCGCAACTGCCATTGCTCAAAGGCAGCAAGCATACCACAGATTTAACCGACATAAGTCCAGTTCAAACAAACGGATGTATATATAAGCTAGAAGTAACGTTAAGAAAGAAATAGCAACAGCTAAGAGAGAATTTACTGAAACCACTAAAAAATGCATCGAAGCACAAAAATTAGGAAATCGTGACTTCTGGAAAATCTACAACAGTGTAGTAAATAATGGGCAATCAACAATTCCCCCGCTAACCAACAATCACGAGGTAGTTTGCTCAGAAATCGACAAGGCTAATATGCTTCCCAGCCGGTTTGCCTCGAACTCTACACTGGACCCTACCAACCATCCCCTGCCTGACTTTCCTTTGCAGACAGACGCCACGATAGACGATCTAAAAATCACCCAGATACACGCTATCATAAAACACCTTGACACTTCAAAAGCATGTGGACCTGATCTCATCCCAGCTGTGCTATTAAAAAAGTGCTCAGACGAAGTAGCTCCAGTTCTCTCCAAACTCTACAACAAATGCCTTAATGAATCATGCTTTCCGGGCTGTTGGAAAACTGCTTCTGTGGTACCAATATTCAAGCATTCTGGCGAAAGAACTGACCCATCAAATTATCGCCCCATTAGCCTCCTCCCACTTTTCACCAAAATATTTGAGACCATAATTAACCATGCTCTAGTCCGGCACCTTACAGATCCTAAACTTCTGACTGACAAACAATATGGATTTAGACATGCCCGTTCCACAGCTGACATCCTCACTGTAATCTCTGAATGTATATACCATTCACTGGACAAAGCGGGGAGGGCAGAGCGGTAGCTCTAGATATATCTAAGGCTTTTGACAGAGTATGGTACAAGGGTCTCCCCAGGAAAATTAAATCATACGGTATCACTGGTAGAATACTTAACATAATTAAATCCTTCTTAGATAAGAGAAAAATCCAGGTTGTCCTCGACGGCCGTACATCTAAACAGTGTGATATAAATGCAGGAGTGCCTCAGGGGTCTATCCTTGAAGCTCTATTGTTCCTAATATTTATTAATGACCTCCCCGACAAAACTGCCTCTGAGATGGATATGTATGCTGATAACACTACACTCTATAACAGGCATGACAGGAAAACAAACGAACACATCTAAAGAAATGGCAAAAACACTAGAGGATGACCTCCAATCTGTAGTGGAATGGGGACATAAATGGATGGTCACATTCAATGCTGCCAAGACTAAACTGGTTTCCTTCAATAATTACAAGAAACCTTCTCTGCCACCAATAGCAATGGCCAGTGACTCCCTGTCTGAGAGTACATCTTTCAAACTGCTTGGCCTAACGTTCACAGGAAACACGAGTTGGAACAATTACATTGAAAACATTGCCAGGGCCGCTGCAAAAAAGGTAGGCTCTCTCTACTGTGCTAGAAAACTGCTAACACCTGAAAGTATCCTGTACCACTATAAGGCCACCATTCGCCCATGTATGGAGTATTGTTGTCACATTTGGGCCGGTGCATCTGCTACTAGTCTCTCGCTCCTAGACAAGATTAAAAAAAGAGTCGCCAATCTGATAGGCCCTGAACTGGCATCTAAGCTTCAGCCTCTGTCCCATCGACGAAACGTTGCATCCCTCTGCCTGTTCTACAAGTATTTTAATGGTGAATGCTCTGACGAACTGCAGACACTTGTTCCCCCACGACGTAGACACTCTCGACAAACCCGACAGGCAGCTAAATCCCACCCCCACACTGTAGAGATCCCTAGATGTAAAAGATCTTTCTACTCCAGTAGTTTCTTCCCCAGAACCGCTAGACTCTGGAATTCCATTCCAAATTCCTGCTTCCCTAACTGTACTGACATGCAGAAGTTCAAGTACATGTGAACCGACATCTTGTTGCCCAAATCCCAACATAGTGCCCCAGTAGTTGCTGCCCCTGATAGTAGCTCCCTACACCAAAGTGGCAATGTGCCTTGTTTGGGGTGAAAATGTTATTAAAAAAAAAAAAATCTCCAAAAAGCACAACAAAGAACAAATTCTAGCATACGTCTCTACATACAATACAAACAATCCAGAATTATTTACGGAGATAACAACAAAACCTTGCCTACTAAATCAGAACGATAAACTGAACATACTTCAAACAACAAAAATAATAAAAAACAAATGCTAACCCATAAACTTAAAACACATCCTAACTTCCTCCAAACTCAGTCAACACACTACCAAAAGTTTTACAAAATGCAACAGTGATGTGGAGTTTATGACATAATAATAGAAGGAAACACATACACATGCAAAAAACACAACACAAACATTCAGAAGAAAAAGAAAACTGCACCTCCAGAAATGTGGTGTATGCACTAACATGCACAGTACGCAGCAAATCTTACATAGGCGCCACTAAAAACCTCCGTAATAGTAATACATAAGAGCAACATAAAAATTCCAGAAAACAGACACTTTTATGTTTCAAAACACATACATACATGTAGCGGAAATAACTTCAAAATAATGTGTTAAGTTTTGTGACATTATATTTAACAAAGATGGCGGCGTAGTTCAGATCAGATTCTGACTAATTGGTAGTAACCAAGATGGCGGCTATGAATCAAATGCGGTCTGTGACGTATTTAGCGGCGAACTGATTGAATCCAAAATTCGATAATTTTTATACTAACTTTCGAAGGTTTTCATTAGTTGTTTAGCACAGCCGGTGGTTATAAAAATGATTGGCGAATTTATTTGTCTCATACCCCCATTAGGAGTCAAAAACATTTGACAGAATGCCAATCTTCCACACTGATAATTACTTTTACTTATATACACAGGAAAAAATTCATAACAAGATTCACTCTCGAATGCATGAATACACCTCGACACATAAATCAGAACCGACACATTAAAACACACGCACACATACGCACACATACACACGCACGGTCATACACACAGGTACAGAATTCCCCCATCTCTAATATAACATATTGATCATATACCAACATTACATTACTAAGAAACCAACACTAAGATATTCCTAGAATCACAGTGTAGTATCTGCCCTGATACTACATCCACGCCTTCTATCCTCTGTTAATGGAGGAGAAATCCTTCGTGACTGAGACAATTCTTATTCTTATTCTTGTACCTATCTGGAGGACCCCTTTTTCGGAAACAGGATTTTCCCTGCACTAAAAAACAATCCTGTGTCTAACCCTGTCCATGTGGGAAGACAAATACATAGCAACCCCCTAAGAAATACCCAATGTTTATTCATAAATATAATTTCCTAATTAGGTAATTATCAAATTATCAATATTATGAATATTCCAAAATCACAATAGAAAGAAATTAAAATCTAAAAATCAAATTTGAATGACAACTCCCTACCAAAAAACGAATTCTAGATAAAGACTACTTAAACTATGAGACAGAACACCCATTCCACAAACCAATACAAGAAAACACACACATACACATGCACACACTCACACACGCTCTGCCACACACAAACACACGAAAACGGACACGCTTATATGACCAGACACCAATGCACCCCTCGTCCCAACACAAGCAAGAAGAAAAATAAAGGAAAGGAAAAGGAG